>NW_023994340.1:32500-408180 GCF_015586225.1 Lucilia sericata | reverse complement strand
AACGCTAAGTAATGATTCTCATGGTTAAACATGATTACTACAACTATACTATATATTGTTGTCAAAACATATAATTTTTTTGAATTAGATTTTACAATATTTTAGTTACTGTAAACATTTTCAAGTTTATGGTAATTAAAAATTTAAATATGATTTACTGAAACATAATTATTTTTACAACAACTAAATAATGATAACAATGCAAACATATTATGTTATTTACAACCATTTAAACTTACAAATAACCATTATATGTTATGTTACAGCTCAATTTTATACAAAAATTTTTAATTATCTTTAACACGTAAAAAGATATGGTACTTTTTACACAATTTTTAAGCACTTTTAAAGCTATAGGGTTGCCATTTCTCACTCTCGTGGACCTTCCTTTACGTGTTTACAAAATTTTGTCCAAATCGGGAATAATCTTTTAAATTTAAAATCGAATCCCTCTACATATATCATAATTTTTAACTTTATCATAAACGGTGTTTCCTAAATACATGAAATCTATATTTGGCTGTGTCGAATCTTAAATACCCCCATCAGCAAGCTACTGTCTATTAAAACACCATTCAACTATCTAATTTGTATATATCTCGACATAAGTTTTGTTTCCGTAGTGGGGGTACTAACATTTTTGCACATGTGGATCTATTTTTGATTAGGTTCAGACAAATTTATATTAATGATTTTACTATGGGCCGATCTTGCCGATGAAAAAAAAATTAGGAGAATGACTTGTATATTTTAAAAATATATTCCTGTCGACTTTTGCTCCGTTGCACAGTGGGGCAGAATGGAAATTTTTTGAAATAAATATGGCATTTCTAAACGGCTGATCCGATCGGGATAAAATTTGGCGTGAGCGTAGCCAAGGAGTATTCGAGTTTAAGTTTTGAAGATGAACCCCGCAGATGCCCCAGGGACGGCGCTGTGGCGCTCAAAGTAGGGTACCTACGACATGTAAAATTTTTAAACTCGGGCCATTTTTTCACCCAAATACAAAGATTTTTATATTTTCTGAATGCGTTCGACGAAAAAACATGCTTGGACATACTACATATCTCTTATAATATCCGAGTTATAGGCATTTAAAAATTTAGTGATACAAAATTTACCATACCTTGGTCCGCCTTTTTTTGAATACCGGGCGTAATTTTGGACCAAATGGACTCAATTTTTTCTTGTTAGTTAGACAACAAAATTTTCAAAAATATACAAAAAATTTCAGATCAATATCATTACAGATCCAAAAATATAGTTTTTTAATTTAAAAATTCAAAAAATTTTAGATTTTTGCCGTTTTTTTGCCAAAAATGTGTCTTAACTCTTTTATTAATAAAATAAAATTTTCTTTAAGAACATATAACAATTTTATAGTTTTCTAAAGGTATCTTTACGCAGAACGCTTTGGCGTAAAAAACTTGTCCTATTTTTTGAAAATGTTGCCACTGCGTCCTTCCGAATATGACCTATTTTTTATCAAAACTTCAACTTTGGGCGACATGTTCTAAAATCCCAAAGCTGGGATCAGAAAACTGAAAGCAGTTTTGGAAACCTCAATATGTTTTCTATTTACTCCAAAAGTATTTTCCCAGCCTTGAAAGAAATGTGGACCCTATGGGCAAAAAAGTAAAAATCCCATTTTTGGGATTTTTCATTCCTATTTTTGGGAATTGCGGGATGCCCTTTGACCTTTTCAATTTTTTTTTTGCATATTCTTATTTAAAATGTCAAATTTAACAAGCGTTGAAAATTTCATTGAGTTTTGTTCATAAATAAAGATTTTGTCATATATTACATATTTGTTTAATTTCTAAAACTATGATTTATATCAAAATTTTAATAGGATCGCAGATAGCTACAACAATTTAGTCCATATTTATCCCTTAATATCATTTTTTAGTTAGATATGGAAATTCTCGACCCTTTACAAAAAATTCAAGCCAATACTCAATTACATTCAAAAATATGTTCATTTAAACCTGTGTCCTTTAATTTCATCTTTTTCATATTTAGTATTAAGTATGACAGCACATATTTAAATCTTATATTTACCTATTTTTCTATTTGTTATAATTGAAAGGTCCTATTATGCTTAAATTTTCAAAAATTTATAACTATTTTTTACCTAAATTTTTTCGACAGATCATTTCGTTCTGTTTCGTTTATGATCATGTAGGTAAAAATATACAGGTAATGATAATTTCGATTCATTCACTAATAAGAAATATCAATGACTGAATTACAGGTTATAGTAATATAGTCCTAAATGTTAATAGGTAGACAATTCGTAATTTTTTACTTTGGAATACCTGTATCGGAAATGACAAGAATTGGTATATAAGTAAACTTCTCAGATTTTAAGTACCATATTTAATAAATCTACAATGAAGATTACATTAAAGTACGAAGAGTTGTGTTCCGTTTTATGGAGTATATCTTCAAAAGGGCCAGAAAGAATTGAAGACATTTCAAATTATATAAAAACTACATATAGTAGAAAAGTAGACAAAACAGGCATATCAAAAATTGAAAACTTTTTGATGTAAAAGTAAGTCTGTGGATGGAAATCAAAAGAAATTTCGATTAAAATTTTGTAGTTGGATGGAAACTACTACGGAAATCTCAACTTACAACACATCAACAGGAGCGCCTTGCAAGTCATACGAAGACTTATGTTCAAGGTAAAAAAAAGAGGGTCACACAAAAACTTTTTTCAATCTCAAATGAGGAAATTGCTGATACATTTAACGAAATGCTGAAAAAGGAAAACCAACATATGGATGTCGTACATATTGCAACTATTCTTCCTAATGCATCACCAAAACGACTTAAGCGAATTGTGGAAAGTATACCAACTCCAACATCATAATCAAATTTTACTGAAGAGGAAGCAATAGCGCTTATGTTGGAACTGGGTCTCAGTCGAAATAAGTACCAAATATTAAGGAAAGCTCTGCATGAAAAAGGACACAATATATTACCATCATACAAGGCGATCCAGGAAAAAAAAAAACAAACTATCCTACTAAATCAACAAAAAATAATGAAGAATTGAAAGAACTGAGAGCTGCGGAAAAAAGCAGAATCCAAGAAGAATTTAAAGTTCAGATGGGATTAAACATCGACAAACCACTTTCAAGTTGCGGTAGTACAAATGACGGTAATACGTCGAGAAGGTTTTTTCGTGATTTTGAAATTACTGCAAAAATAACTGGAATCGACAAGGAGTTGCTTCGAAGAGTTAAAACTATTTTAATGGCACTGAATAGTAAACATAAAATTAATGAAAATCGATTTGGGGAATACACATCTGAAATTTCTAAATTACTTGTATCTCTGTATCCATGGAGGGAACTAACACCAACAGTACACAAAGTATTGTGTCATGGTCAAATAATAATTGAATCGAATATTCTTCCACTTGGAGAGTTAACAGAAGAAGCCCAGGAAGCGAGGAATCGAGATTTTAAGCATGTTCAACTATTCAGCTCAAGAAAATGCTCCAGGCAATCACAGAATGAAGATATTTTTAATAGTTTACTTCTATCTTCTGATCCTGTTCTTTCAACTATGCGAAAAAGATGGATTTGTTATGAAACTCTATCATCTCAAAACAAGGAAGATTTAAAGGACTTATATTACCTTCTGGATATGTATACCGATATGACAGATTATTTTATAGAAAATAAGTAGTGTTAGGAATTAACTATATAAGTAGGTTGTAAGAATTAATTGTATTATGTTTAAGATAAACAGTTCAAATAAAAAAAGCTATTATACTAACTGATGATATTGTATTAAATTGTGTTTTATATTTCGGTGGGAGGGAAAGGTAATTTGTGTGGGGTGATTTAGTTGTTGTTGTGCGTGGCTCATAATAAAATTATAATTTTTTTTATTTTATATACAATATTATAATAAAATAATTAACTAAATAATTTTTAAAAATTGTCCAAATATTTTATTCAACACCAAATGTATGTTCTGTCATACTTAATACTAAAATATGAAAAAGATGAAATTAAAGGACACAGGTTTAAATGAACATATTTTTGAATGTAATTGAGATATTGGCTTGAAATTTTTTGTAAAGGGTCGAGAATTTCCATATCTAACTAAAAAATGATATTAAGGGATAAATATGGACTAAATTGTTGTAGCTATCTGCGACTCTATTAAAATTTTGATATAAATCATAGTTTTAGAAATTAAACAAATATGTAATATAAGACAAAATCTTTATTTATGAACAAAACTCAATGAAATTTTCAACGCTTGTTAAATTTGTCATTTCAAATAAGAAAATGCAAAAAAAAAATTGAAAAGGTCAAAGGGTATCCCGCAATTCCCAAAAAGAGGAATGAAAATCCCAAAAATAGGATTTTTTACTTTTTTGCCCATAGGGTCCAGATTTCTTTCAGGGCTGGGAAAATACTTTTGGAGTAAATAGAAAACATATTGAAGTTTCCAAAACTGCTTTCAATTTTCTGATCCCAGCTTTGGGATTTTAGAACATGTCGCCCAAAGTTGAAGTTTTGATAAAAAATAGGTCATATTCGGAAGGACGCAGTGGCAACATTTTCAAAAAATAGTACAAGTTTTTTACGCCAAAGCGTTCTGCGTAATGATACCTTTTAGAAAACTATAAAATTGTTATATGTTCTTAAAGAAAATTTTATTTATTAATAAAAGAGTTAAGACACATTTTTGGCAAAAAACGGCAAAAATCTAAAATTTTTTGAATTTTTAAATTAAAAAACGTATATTTTTGGATCTGTAAATGATATTGATCTGAAATTTTTTGGAAATTTTGTTGTCTAACTAACAAGAAAAAATTGAGTCCATTTGGTCCAAAATTACGCCCGGTATTCAAAAAAAGGCGGACCAAGGTATGGTAAATTTTGTATCACTAAATTTTTAAATGCCTGTAACTCGGATATTATATGTAGTACGGATAGATATGTAGTATGTCCAACCATGTTTTTTCAAGATATCGTCGAGCGCTTTCAGAAAATATAAAAATCTTTGTATTTGGGTGAAAAAATGGCACGAGTTTAAAAATTTTACATGTCGTAGGTACCCTACTTTGAGCTGTCACAGCGCCGTCCCTGGGGCATCTGCAGGGTTCATCTTCAAAACTTAAACACGAATACTCCTTGGCTACGCTCATGCCAAACTTTATCCCGATCGGATCAGCCGTTTAGAAATGCCATATTTATTTCCAAAAAATTTCCATTCTGCCCCACTGTGCGTTGTCGATATTTTTAATGAATCAATAAAACTGACCAATGATCAATAAAAATAGTATTATGTATATGGTACTGAGTGATTTTCAGAAGTGAACCTTATATAGGATATATAATATATAACTCGATAACTCTGATTGTAAATGTACGTTTAAGTGATTTTCGGAAATGGTCCTTATACAGTGGCGAGCAATACTGGATACATGTTAGTAAGAAATATATTTATTTTATAATATTTATTTTATTTATTGCAGTAAAAACAAAAATATTATTTCAAAAGTTTGGTTAAACTGTCCAGTAATTTATAAGTAACAAATAATACAAAACAGGTTGATTCATAAATAAATATAAACATTCAAAGTACATGGCCTCATTTATCCAGTTCTGCACGCTGTGTTATTTTTTATAAAGTACCGCTATTTTTGATTTTTTTCTAAAGTTTTCTTGAAAATTGTGCTTAGTTATTAAACTGCTATGGTAGAAAGGTGATCTTTCATCGTTTTGTGAGATTTTTTTTTATATTCAATAAGAATTTGGATTGAAGAAAGAAAATGAAGAAAGTGTCGATTGAAGTGGAAAATAGCATTGTACTCCTGGCTGAAAAGGGGTATTCATTAAGAAAAATTGGTGAACAAGTAGGAGTGTGCCACCGTACCGTACTTTCAGTAATAAAAAAAAGAAATATAAACCAACCTATAAACCGCTGCTCTGGCATTAAGTAAGAATGTTAGTGAGTGGACATCACGTCGAGCATTAAGAAGAATTGGCCTAGTCTCTGCTGTTAAGCAAAAGAAAGTAAACCGATTCCAGTCCGATGGCAAAGAGTATTTTTGGAAACGATCGCATGAGCGAATTCAAATGAACCATGTTAAGCAAACAATGAAACACGAAGGTGGCAGTATAATGGTATGGGGTTGTTTTACATGGTGGCATGTGGGTCCACTGGTAAAAATTAATGGAATAATGAAAAAGGAGGATTACCTTGCCATACTCCAGACGAATTTACCTGACTTCCTTGATAAATGTGCTTATCCCATTAATGAAATAATTTTCCAACAAGACGGGGATCCGAAACACACAGCTAAAATAGTTAAAGAATGGCTAGAAGCACAAAGTTTTCAAACATTAAAGTGGCCAGCACAAAGCCCGGATTTAAATCCAATAGAAAATTTATGGGCAATTGTGAAACGAAAGCTGGCACAATATGAAACCCCTCCCACTAACCTTAACGAACTCTGGATAAGAATTG
Organism: Lucilia sericata; assembly: GCF_015586225.1. Taxonomy (NCBI): domain Eukaryota; kingdom Metazoa; phylum Arthropoda; class Insecta; order Diptera; family Calliphoridae; genus Lucilia; species Lucilia sericata. Next base: position 401,676 of record NW_023994340.1, on the reverse strand, counting down.
AAGCAGAGTGGGGAATGATAAATGATGAAACAATACAAAAACTGGTAGAAAGCATGCCAAAGCGCATCAAATCTGTAATTAAAAACAAAGGCCTATGGACAAAGTATTAAATTCGACTCCAAAAAGATTAATTGCTACACGTGCAAAACTGGATAAATGTGATCGAATAATATTTTTATTTTTTTTTTTATTTTCTCATGAAATGATTTTTGTTTAATTTTCTATTTTTAGTAAGAGTAAATCTTAATTTAATTTATCATGTATGAATTATCTTTGTTTTATAAGTAATTAAATAAATAAATTTAGTTGAATGATTTTCATAGTATTATGTATCAAATATTGCTCGCCACTGTACATATTATATAACGAATTATGTAATTTACGAAATGTGTGCGTTTAAGTGATTTAAGTGGACCTTATATGGGAGCTAAGACCAATTACGGGCCTACCCGGAAAAAAATTATTACAATGATTTATATGAAATCTCTTTTCGGAAGTGGAGCTTATGACCAATTACGGGCCTATTCGGATAAAATTTCCTAGAGTGATTCATAAATATTTGCGTTTAAGTAATTTTCGGAAGTGGACCTTATATGGGAGCTATGACCAATATTGGACCGATCAGGAAAAAATTTGGTAAAATGTTTTATATGTACTAAAAACATATTAAAGTAGAATTTTATTGTGATAACTTTATAATTCAATGGAGTATGTGCGTTTAAGTGACTATGGGAGCTATGCCCAATTGTGGACCTATACAGATCAATGTTGATAGTATAATTTCTGTTCATATTATATGTACATGAACAACATTTTGTGTTGTTACCGATATATTTGAGGGAGTTATTAACAATAAACTGATTTCCAGGAATATATACCTCTGTATGGGGGCTATGGGAAATTGGACAGACAGACAAACGGACGGACATAGCTAAATCAATTCAGAATTTGATAAAGACCAGTAATATACATATATACATTGTGGGGTCTCAGATGAATATTTCTTGGTGTTGCACACGGAATGACAAACTTATATATACCCTCTATCACCAATGATGGTGGTGGATTGTATACAAGTATAACCATAATCATCAGAAAATTCTTTAAAGTTAGAATTCTTCTTTAAAACATATGCTTTGACAGTTTGACACTTTCTTCTTTACGATGTTATTAATAATTACAATTTTATTTTGAATTTTTTGACATACAACGCATTATATAGAATCATAAAAATAGAAGTTGTAGCCTAAAATAAAATGAATAATAATTAAAATTTGCACCAGCATTTCTTTATGAAGATTATTATCATTATTTGTGTGAGAAGTCCATTTTTAAAGGGGTTATTGCATTAAATAAGGATAAGATAAATAGCAGACGTTAATCATACTAATGATATATCTAATTAAAATGGAGTAAATTAAATTAATATTTTGGGCGGGAGCCTTACTAAAAGCCTTACTTTGAAGACATAAGTACAATTTTGAAAAAAAAAACCGGTAAACCGACAGTAGTACAACAGGAAAACCCGGTTGAAAAACCGAGTCGATCATCCTAACATTTACTCCCATTTTTGAGAACTGAACATACATATCATCTGAAGGCTTCAGCTTCGTTAAATGGCCTTAGGATTTATTCATCACATATGATATCACAGCTGAAATATGTTTGAAGGTACTAGTTTTTCCTCGATTCCTTATAACAGCGCGACTTCAAGTCCTATCCATGGGCTTCAAAAAGATAAATTTCTGCTATATCTTATAGCTTCTTTTAGATAAATATTATAACCTGAAGTTTTAAACAACTATAAATTTCCATATCTCTTTCCTTTCGAACTCAATCGTACTTTAACTAGATTGACTAAGAATTTAAGACACCAGAAAATATATCGCTCGTTTACTACAAAAAAGTCGTTTCGAGAAAAAGGGCTTTGAATGTTTAAGGACATAAATAAAATAACTTTTAAAGAAATCAAGAAATATGAAAAATTAAACTAGATTCAGACAGTTGAGGTTAATATGTTTCTTAGCCCTCGGCATGTTTTGTAGCCCTCAATTAAAACAAACCAAAATTTTGGATTATGCTTGTCTTGTAGTTTATGAGCGATATGTAAAATTCGGCATAGCCGAATATTAAAGTCTCACTTATTAATTTTTATGCTTAAACCAATAATTGTTCTCAAGCATATCCTCCTTGTTTAGTGAGAATTAAACAACAATTATCATAGATACATTTTATAGTTTTTTTATATAATACTTTACCGATTTAAACATCACACAGAAGTAATTGAAGCGCCCACATATGCATATGTATGTAAGTATGTACATACAAACAGTTGTTGAAGAAATATTCACACAAACATACCCAGCAAAAACTTTAAAGTAAAGGGTTACATGTAATTAGAAAAATTAGTGAATGTAATATTCACGGAGATGATAACTAATGAATTAGAAAGTATTTATATAGTAAATTATAAATAATACGTTATTAGACTACTTCTATGTAATCAGGACTATATGTGTAGAAGTCATTGAAAAGTATGTTAACCGATGAGAACTTACAATTGAAATTAATTACCAAGTTATTGCTGGGTATGTATAGTTGAAAACTTGTATATTAATTTTACATCATATGATCAGTAAATAATTTTTGTGCACATTATTTCTATTTGAAATAATCTGAAAGTTTATAATGTCACCGCTAACAAAATATACCAATTCATCTTAGTCTAAACAATAACGGTTACTGGCGTTCGTTCGATCATTCGTTTGTCATTCGTCCACTTATATAGTCCTTATTAGAAACCTTAATAAAATTAAACTATTTATTGAGTGAAAGGTTCAGAGTATTATGAATATTTTGAAATTGTGTATGTTGGACCAGAGTCTTGAGAGATTTTTGATAGTCGACGTCTTGGGATTTAATTCTCAAATGACGCTAATTTTAGAATGAAAAAAAAACAGTCTTTATAAAGTAAGAGTTTTTCATTCGGCTATGCCGAATCTTGTATATCTACCATCAAATCATATGTCGCAAACACAAATTAAATTTTGGAGGGTTATAAGATTACTATGAACGTCAGGGTGATTTTCGGATTAGAGATCAATGAGAGATTGGGTCAATTATGGACCAAGCTCTCCCTAATTAAAAAAAAGTATTCTTTTAACTCTTCAATAATTTTACTATAACACTAAACTTTTGGAATGTTTATATGGAGGGCCGATCCTCATAAAATTATAGTTTTTAGTCCCTAAAAAACTTGTTTGTGTCGAAGGTCATAATTACACCGACATTTTTAAAGTTTTTAACGTTAAAATCATTTTTTGAAGAGTACCTCATATGGATTCGAACCCTTTAAAATTAGGTAGAGAGATTTTCGTTCCAACAAAACTTGTTTATATCGAGTTTCATCGCTACACTAGTATTATTATGTCCTGTAAAAAGGTAAGGTCAATTATGTGCGGTGTCTCAAGTTTTGTTGCTATACTGCCTTTTTTAAACCCTCCACCACCTTCAGTGGTAATAGAGGGTATATATAACTTTGGCATTCCGTGTGTAACACCAAGAAATATTCATCTGAGACCCAACAAAGTATATATATTCTGGGTCCTTATTAAATTCTAAGTCGATTTAGATATGTCCGTCTGTCTGTGTAAAACACGCTCACGATAAAACGAAGCAATATAATTTAATCAAATTCACCCAAAATGTTCTTCACTTTCCTAAGTTGTTTAGTATTGAAAATGGGCAAAATCGGTTCACACCGAAAAAGTTATGAATCAAAATTTGAAACAACCTCGAAAAAAATAAGCATTTTTTACACATTCTGATGTAATTTTCTCGAAAACTATGCAAGATTATTCCATTTTTCCAAAATTACCATACATTAATTTCTACACAAGAGCTTGATCCCTGCTGAAAATTGCTAGAATCGGTCCACAATTTCATATACCTCCCATACAAAAGTACATATTTCCGGAAAATGGGTTTTTTGTTAATAACTTCCGTCACAATCATGATATCTTCACAAAATTTTACAAATCAAAATCTTATATAAACGAAATTCATTCAGAGAAAAAATTTTCTGGATCGGTCCATAATTGGACATAGCACCCATACAAGGTCCCCTCCCGAAAATCACTTAAACGCGCATAACTCATTACTAAACTAAGAAATCCATAAAAAATTTGGTATAAGTATTGCCCATATGCATAGAAATATTATTGTGAAATTTTTTTCCGACCGGTCCATAATTGGTCATAGCTCCCATACAAGGTCCCCTCCCGAAAATCACTTAAACGCACATAACTCATTACTAAATTAAGATATCCATATAAAATTTGGTACAAATAATTGCTCTTATATACAGAAATATTACAGTAAATTTCTCGATTATGTCATATTTCAGTGCTATACTGTCATTTTTAAGTCTGTTATGCAATTCAATGTAAATTTTAGAAAAGGACCTTAGGTTAGGTTGATAGGAGGATGTCAAATACGGCAAATCCGAAGAAATACACCTAGGCTACTATCACGCAAGATGTGCGCTCCTTTAAATGAAAAAAAAAATAATTGTTCATTGAATGTATTATTTTTCAATGTTCAGGTACTCAGTTTCCTGGGCGTATTAGTTAGGAATGTTATTTCCGGAATAACATTACTTCCAAGATACATGGATCTAACTACGACGAATGCCTGACATTTGAAAAGAAAGTGCTCCAGAGGTTTACTGTTCTCTCCATATGCTCATTCGTCTGAAACCGCACGTCCAATTTTGTATAGATGTGCTCTTAATCATGTGTTTCCACTCAGAATACGTACAATCAGACATTTCACGTCTTGTTCTCATCAGAATTACCCCATAGAATCTTTGTGGTTCTACACACTGTTTCATTATTCCAAGAGACCTTATGGCATTCTCTCATCCATATTTTTATACACACCATCAAAAAAGATGGGGGGTATATTGATTTGGTCATTCCGTTTGTAACACATAGAAATATTGGTCATAGACCCACAAAAGTATATATATTCTGGGTTCTCATTAAATTCTAAGACGATCTAGTCATGTCTGTCCGTCCGTCCGTCTGTCTGTCTGTTGAAAGCACGATAGAGTCCGAATGGAAAGAGCTAGAGGGTTGAAATTTCACATAAATATTTCTTATAGGTAAGGTTTGTTTGGTATTGAAAATGGGCAATATCGGTCCACGTTTTCGGATAGCCCCCATACAAGTGGCCCCTTGAAAAGCAGCTTTAACAGCCATAACTTGTTTAAAAATACGAATATAGCGATGAAATTCGACATAAGTAAGTTTCTTATGATCCAAAATCAATATGCGAAATTTTATGAGGATCGGTCCATAATTGACCCTACCCCCCATATAAGGTCCCATTCAGAAAATGACTTTAACGCTCATTACTGGCTTAAAAATACTAGTATATAGATGAAATTCGACATAAGTAAGTTTCATACGAGTCAAAATCTATCTAAAAAATTTTATGAGGATCGGTCCATGATTGACCCTACCCCCCATATAAGGTCCCCTTCAGAAAATGACTGCAACGCTCATTAATGGTTTAAAAATACGAGTGTAGCGATGAAATTCGACACAAATAAATTTAATACGAACCAAATTCTATCTACCAAATTTTATGAGGATCGACCCATAATTGACCCTACCCCTTCAGAAAATTACTTTTACGCTTATAACTGGCCTAAATATACGAGTATATAGATGAAATTCGACATAAGTAAGTTTCATTCGAGTCAAACGAGGTTTGATGGTGGGTATATAAGATTCGGCATAGCCGAATATAACACTCTTACTTGTTAATACAGCTTTTGTTGCGACGAATGGTTTTGCGTTTGTCAGGTTAACTACCTCGAGCTCCCTTCCCTTTACAGCTATCCTTTCGTTGTCGACTACTCCCGAGTGGTCTGGCACCCTTTCTATGTCGGGTATGCGATCAGGCACGTCCGATAGTTGTGTATAACCTTCAAATGTGTCCAATATACATTGATGAAGTGTACTATAGCCGCCAGTTCGCCTAAAGTAAAGATTCGTTCGGCTGTAAGCGCCGCCTCAAATCTTAAATATGTTTCAATGGGTGCAATATCTACCAACGTTTCCAGAGGCTTGCTTGAAGTAGTACACATGGCACCACTTATACCCAAGCAGCATGCACGCTGAACTCCCTGTATTAGTTTGACTTTTTGTCCAAAGCAGTCCACCAGATTATTGAAGCATAAGCTAGAAATAGTCTAATTACACTTTTATAAAGACAATTTATCATAGTAGGACTAAGACCCCATTTCATGCCTATAGTTCTCCTACATATCGCCCAGCACCGATTTGCCTTCTTGATCCTCTATGTGGTGTCTCCATTTTAAGTTCCGGTCGAGAATTACACCAAAGTACTTAACTTAGTCTGTCACCGGTATCTTCTTGTCCAGGAAGCAAGGTTCAGTATAAGTAGAATTTTTTGTCTTTTGAAAAGACAGATTAATGGGTCTACCACTAATATTTCCCTCCGTTACAAACGGAATCTTTTCTGATGGTGGGTATAAAACTTCTCGAACGTGTAACCCTAACAGTTTTTAAATCTGCAGTAAGCTTTTATCAGAGCTTTATAATATTCTACTGCTTAAAATTCAGTCTACCATTTTTATACCATATCATTGACATCATATTTCAGTGCATCTGATTCTCTGAGTATCTGTGCTGAAATTGATAAATAATGTTCACTGGGGCAGTTTAAAATTGTTAAGAGATACGCTTATTTTTATTTCTATTGAGTAAGGGTTTTTTTTTTGTAAAATAAGCGTGTTTTGATATTTTTGCATTTCACATGGTGTGGGTGGTTTCATTGATAAATTTATATATTTTATATGAATGTGTGTAGTTTTTACAAGAGACATGCTGTTGTTGTGATTGTTTTTTTTTCTAAATGTTTAATATTGCCATCATAATGGTTGCTGGTTTAAACCGGCAGCTTTAAAGGAAGTCAGTATTTTCCACACTGTCTTAAATTTTTATATTTTTAAGTTATTTAAACTGAATGCACTCCTTGCAATTCGAAAAGTCAATCGTCAGCTCAGTGTCCTTAAATAATCTACTAAGGAGAGGAATCACTCCTGTACCGATTTTTTATCCACCAGTAATCTACAGAATCATTTGACCGTTCCTTGTGTTACAACATTACCAGCTTGGAACAGGCACTGACGAACTGTAGGGTCGTTTTTCCAGAGTATACGTAATACTAACAAAAACAGCAACAGAGATTAACTGCAAATTGAATTGCAAAATTGTGCAGCTGTGCGTTGAATTGAATCAAATTGAGCTTGAGTTTTAACTGGTTAAAATCTCAAACTGAGTTCTTCAAAACTTTGTTTTGAGCATTTTATTATTTCTTTCATTCATTTCGTTGTTCGTACGAGTAAATCGTGGGTGGATCATCTAAAAGCTTATTTCAAAACGTTTAAGCGTTAGAAAAACTTTGTATATTACGGCTTTAAAAAAGAGGCTTTCCTCTTTGAAAAACAAAAACATATTGATGTTACTTGTTGACACGGGAAAATTATATTTGGGCGAGAACGTCTGGAAGCAAGAACAAGACACGACGAGAGAAGGGGCGGGAATGAAGGAAGGGGGGGGGGGGAAACGAACGAAAAGAACGAACGAAACGAACGAAACGAAGAACTAACGAAAACGTAACTACCGAACGAACGAACGAACAACGCGAACGAACAAACGAACGAACGAACGAACGAACGAACGAACGAACGAACGAACGAACAACGAACGAACGAACGAACGAAACGAACGAAACGAACGAACGAAAGAACGAAACGAACGAACGAACGAACGAACGAACGAAAACGAACGAACGAACGAACGAACGAACGAACGAACGAACGAACGAAACGAACGAACGAACGAACGAAAGAACGAACGAACGAACGAACGAACGAACGAACGAACGAACGAACGAAAGAACGAACGAACGAACGAACGAACGAAGAACGAACGAACGAAACGAACGAACGAACGAACGAACGAACGAAGAAAAGAACGAACGAACGAACGAACGAACGAACGAACGAAGAACGAACGAAAACAACACGAACGAACAAAACGAACGAACTAACTAACTAACTAACGAACTAACGAACTAACTAACTAACGAACAACTAACTAACTAAATAACGAACTAACTAACGAACGAACTAACTAACTAACGACTAACTAACGAAACTAACTAACTAACTAACTAACTAACACTAAACTAACTAACTAACTAACTAACTAACTAACTAACCGAACTACTAACTAACTAACTAACTAACTAACTAACTAAACTAACTAACTAACTAAACTAACTAACTACTAACTAACTACTAAACTAACTAACCTAACTAACTAACTAACTACTAACTAACTAACCTAACTAACTAACTAACTAACTACACTAACTAACTAACTAACTATAACTAACTAACTAACTAACTACTAACTAACTGAACTACTAACTAACTAACTAACTAACTAACTAACTAACTAACTAACTAAACTAACTAACTAACTAACTAACTAACTAACTAACTAACGAACTAACTAACTAACTAACTACCTACTAACTAACTAAATAAATAACTAACTGACTAACTAACTAATTTACTTTTTTTAAATATTAGAAGAATTCTATACACATCATAAGAACATCTGGAACTTAAATTTGATCCCTTATGTCAGTGACCAATTAAAATTTGTCTTTCATTAACTATTTTTTCGCTAAGTGTACTGCTGCTTTATCACAGTTACGGCTTAAAACACCCACTAATATATTTTCTTCATTTAGTCTCTTCTTGTATGATTTAATTCAAAATAGTTTTTTGTTGAGATGTGACTGGTACTTGTACACCAAAAGAAATGTCATATTCGAACTTCCTCTTGATCAAATTTCTGAATCATTTAAAAATTTCTGGTAATTTTCGATATCACTTGCGGTTCAAAATTTTTGGGTTTTTGTGACATTTAAATAAATTTTGCAAATTAGTCTAATTTCTTTTTTCCCTTGTGGTCATAAGTAGAACTTGTTTTCGTGAACCCGTCTAATATGTATGTATAAAAAAGTTAAATGTATATACATATATATTTTAAACTAAATATAGTAACTTGAAATTTGTCTACAGATGTTAAAGATACTAACGTCTCTAAGCTGCACTTAAGAAAGAAAATAGAAAATAAATAAACAAATCAAAGAAATAAAATCTTAAATCAAAACAAAAATGGTAATTAGAGCGATCAATGATTACTTCGATTATTCGCTTGTTTGGCTCCTTTTCTGGCTGCTTAAGTTGACAGTAATTTAATGGCAACCGTTAGACAACCAAATTTGTTTACGAATTTGTTAAATATTGAGGAATTTGAAAATTTATATAAATTTTTATTTAAACACGTAAGTATTAAAAATCTCATAAATTATGAGTACAATAATATTAATAATAAATTCAAAGAATTTTTAAATATTCGATGTATAAGACGTTACAGCGAAATATTTTGATTTCTACATTTAAAAGCTATATGTATTTTTTATATCCTACACCTATAGTGGGTAAAGTATACCAATCGGCTCAGAATCACTTTCTAAGTCGATTTAGCTATGTCCGTCAGTCTGTGTGTGTCCATGTCAAGATAATTTGATGAACGCATTTGATGGACGAAATGAAAATGGTTAACAGTAATCCCCAAATAGGGCTCTTGAGCAAATAATTATGTTAAATGTTCTAGTATGTCGACAAAAATAATTTTTATGGCAACGATAGTGTATTTTTATGATAGTAATGATAGTGCATTTTTTATGGCAATGCACTTTTTGAATGCATTTTTTAAATGGTTCTCCCTGTTTAAAAAGTTTTAAAAGTGCATAAGTCGATTCTTTGAAGCTTTTTATGCAAGATATAAAAATATTTATTTTGTGACGTACGTATCCCAATATAAAACATTTTAAAAAATCGAAAAAATAGATGTAATGCACGTCACAAAAAGAAAAATATTTGTAAATATTAAACATTTTAAAGTTAACAAACGTGGTAAGCTCAAAATGCGTTGCCAATAGTGAGCTTACCACGTTTGTTAACATTTAGACAACGGATGTGCATAAAGTTTAGATTGCGACAACGAATTGTTGCAATGTTGACAAAGTTGCGAGGTCAACATTACATGTTGTTGTTGTTGTATGTATGTATATACTTGACAATGGATGTTATTGAAAAATTATGTGTCAATTTGGTACCAGGCGTGTATATTTTTTTTTCCTCTGTGTATGTACTCTAACAATGACTTGAATATAAACGTATACGTAAGTACTTATTCTGAGATTTAAAATTTATTTGTACATTTCCTGTGATTACGACAGCGGACTAACGAACACCATATTCATGTTCCTATTCGGTGTCGTTATTTTTTGAGCAAACAGAGCAAGTTTATAACTCCTTATAAGTAATAACTTATATAATAGCGTTTTGTAAGCGTGCTGAATTACAGTGTAAGTAAAGTAAGTAAAAAAGACTTTTCAAAATATTGAAAATTTAAAGATTTTATAGTTACCCCTCTGACATTTTTGGACGAGGTGGTCCACTGTCATTTAAAATCGAACATGTTCTGGGACACCATTCCTGTGTTTAAATTCTTTTTTTAGTCTTATTATGAAGTTTGGGGATTTGTGTCTCGTGGTACAAAATGGCAAATTAGTCCAGAAAAATGAAGACATTGAGCTGTTTAAAGATACCCAGCAACAAATTTGAAATTTTTGGTAATGGCCAGTAGTTATTTCATACATTACTTGGTAATGACTGTTCATTATTTTATTTAGCTGAATAGGTAATTACTGGTATTTGTTATAGCCCAATTGTTTACGGCATTCATTTAACAAACTGGGGATTCGATCGTGGTTCGAGCCCTGCTGGATACCGTTTATTTTTTTCAAATGACATTCATTTATATTTTTTTTGTAAAAAGCCGTTCTCAAAATTACAAAAAGCAACATGTCAATGGAGCATCGAGTAAGCGGCTGGAGTGATGAACATGGAAAACAAGTGAATGCTTGGGTTCAAATCCTGGCTGGGGAATTTTTTTATTTCCAATTTTTAACAGAGACTATAACCTATTATTCGCAACGTTTTTGTAATCAAATTAGTAACCATTTAATAATTTGTACCTACCTACATATTATTTGAACCTCGTCGAACAAAAATAATTAGTTATTCACCCCAAAAGTAATTAGTTTCCACGTGATTCCAATATTACTTTCTAGCTTCTGTAGCAACTGCGCAATATATTATAATTCTGTATTTATGGTGCCTGATGTCACAAAAAGTTGGCTTCTTTCGCCACAACTACTACCGACTTGAAAGACAAGGGAATTTCATTTAATTTTTTGTGCGGTATTATTCTTGAATATTCGTCCATCAGCCACATAAACATCTTGACTCGAAAGTTGGGAAAAGTTTCCCAATACATAAGTTTCGCCATCCATCATATAAAAAGTGTATTTTTATAAAAATTTATCATAATTTTTTTTAGCTTTTTGCTCCTAATTTAGTTAACGAATTGATCTATAACTTTTTACGACTTGAACCAAGCATTAGCTTTAGTTCTGCGCACAAAAGAATCAGAGCATTTAACTTTACGTGCTGCTTCTCTAATGGAGGACTTTGGTACTCGATCCAGGTTTTCTTTCAATACTCAAGTCTTCCTTATTCTAATTAATGGTGATTGAAATAGTATAACGATAAACCTTTAGATCTTTTGCGATTTTTATTGATTTTTTTTTTTTGAAAATGTTTAATTATTTTTTTTTTGAGATATATAGGTTGAACGTGAACGATTAGAAAAGATAATATCTGATATATGTTTTAAAGCTAAGATGTCCAAAAAAAAAAAAAAGTTTTGGCTAGAAATGCGTGTATAAGTTATTTCTGACTCATTCCTTTACATGGATGTAAGTCGTATTAGATAGGACTTACAACCATGGTGAAAATTTCATAATGATCGGAAGATATCGGTTTCAAAGATTGGGTTTCTTGACATAAAGTGAAAATTAGCGTTACCGTTATACATATGAAATTTTTAATAGTTCTTAAAGCAAATGTATAATAGGATTTTATTGTCAAGCGGTTAATTTCAGATTGGAATAAAGTATAAAATGTTTTAATTAAAAAAGTGATCAATATTTGATTATTATAACAATGACCACCCAATTTTAGCTCTTAATAAAAATTTCTTTACATCAAAAAGCATTTAAATTTATGTTTTTTTTTCTTCAATGCACACAAATTAAAGTTTCTCTAAATTTAAACTTTATTTACACAAATCAAAATTTAAGTAACTGATTTGAATACGTTTAGTTTAAATAATTCTTAATACTAAATAGTCTGATTTTAACACTAATACCAGGTGGTCTAACGCTCTGCACTGGCCACCCGTATCGAACAATCAATACCGCCAAATAATAGAAACACAATTCTATTGTCTGAAATAAAATATTTGTTTGGTTTTATTCGAAAGTTCTCCATAAAGATGACATTTCAATTGATACAATGTGTGTGTTCCATATTGTTTGGACAAAATAAATGTGACATTTTCATTTTTTATTGACGTTTTTTATTTGGTCGAATAGTAAAAAAAAACAACCAAAGATAACTGATGGCGATAACGGCGATAAATAAAATTACAAAAAAAAATAATTTCAGATTACAAAACAATACACTTTATTTACTCTAAGGAAAATACATAGTTAAACCAAAAAGATACAAATCTCTAGATGTAAAAATAAAAGAAATTATTTAAATTTCATCTTCTTTTTTTCGAAAAAAAAGTAATTTGAAGAAGATTTTGCTGTGTGTTTGTTCACTCCCCAACTTATGACAAGATTTATGATCAATGACGACTGATTATAAATTTAAATTTTCTAAATAAAGAAATTTTTTATGGAATTACAATAAACTTGTAAAACTTGGTAATTTATTGCAACAATAGGCTTTTTATTAATTGTTAATTAAATCGTAGAATTAAAATTAATTAATTATTTATACAAAAGATCACTTGAAGCACTTTTATCTAAGTGTTCACATTCTCGTAATAATGTGTTAGATAAAATTAATAATCTTTAAAAAATTTTCATTTTCAAGTTTTTTTTCTTTTAAATGGGCTATTTTTAGAAATATCAACTTCGATTCTAAAACATATAAAGATCCTTAAATATTAATCAACAAGTTGTTGCTCAATTGTCTATATTATTTTAATTTTTTTTTAAGGTTAATCGTTACTTTTTTGTTAAAATAAGATTTATGAAAATGTAAAATAAAAACGTTTATCAGCAACTAACATTGCTCGAACAAGACAAAATAAAACCCAACCCCATTGTCTTACCATAAATCTATTTTATTGCCATTTCCTCTCTGCTGCAAATGAAGAAAAAAATAAATTTTATTCTTTTTGTATTTTGATTTCTATAGATTTTTGTTAACTACATATGAACAGGGGCTGGCCAATTACAATGAGATATTTTGGAATGTTAAATATTGAGAAAACAATAATTTCTTACAGCCGACTTCGTGGTTGGAATGGGGTCCAGTTATTTATTATCACGGTTTATTCCCTTATTATCGATATTGAGATCTATGATCAATTATGGACCGATCATTTTTTACCTACTTATATATCATATTTTTTTTTTGTAAATGATTAATGTGCACTTTCAGAGGGGGACCTTATGGGAGCTACAACCAATTCTGGACCGATCATGAAACAAAAAAAAAAAAACAATAGAAAAACAGGTGTACATACATATAAATAACACTATGCGACAAAAATAAATACTTGGGAAGTGATACTATTTTTCTGAATGGTGGATCCGAGTAGAATAAGAATATGTTTTTGAAATTTGCCAAACACCTCAAAAATCTTGAGTTACGGACAAAAAACCGGTTTTTCGTACTTTTAAGCACTTATGAGTCAGTAACTTAGTTGAATCTGAACCGATTTTAAGTTTCTATATAACGTTTAAGTAACTTGGAGAGATATGTGTGAGTTTCACCAGAAAAAATGTTTCTTATTTTAGTTTTGCACCGTTGTCCAAGTTTGGAGATGTTTTATGAAAGTATTTTCTATGGGTACCGCATCATTTTTTAACTCATTACAAACCCATGTTTATTCATTAGTAAATCACAACTTTGTTTTTAAAAATCCTTAAGCAATTGCCGACGTTATTTTTCTTAATACAAACTGATTTCTGAAGAATGCTTTATATGGGGGATAAAGTCAAATATGGGCCGATCCTCGAAAAATTTGGTGGAAGGATTTATGTTTATATAAAAGTTATTTATTCTGAATTTTATAGTGATATTAATATTAAGAGGAGAATTATGGAATTCAAGTCATTTTCTGAAGGAGGGATTGTATGGGGACTAGAGTCAAATAAGACCGCATTGTCTAAAGAATCTGCAGTATCACTAATGATTACATCAAACTCATTTATACCGATTTTTGTATTGATCGGACCTTATTTGAACATAGTCCCCATGCAAATCCTCCTTAAGCAAACGACTTTAATTTCATAATTCTCTTAATTACATCAATATCACTATAAAATTCAGCATAAATAACTTTTATATAAATATAAATCTTTCCACCAAATTGTATGAGGATCGGCCCATATTTAGCCCTATCCCCCATATAAAGCATCTTTAGGAAAATCAGTTTTGGAAAAATGTTGTATTAAGAAAAATATCAATAACGTCGTCAATTGCTAACGGATTTTTAAAAACTAAATTGTGTTTTACCCATGAATAAACATGGTTTTCTAATCAGTTAACAAATGGTACGGTTCCTATATAAAATACTTTCAAAAAAAATTTCCAAACTTGGACAACGGTGCAAAACTAAAATAAAAAATATGTTTGCTGGTTAAACTCACACATATCTCTCCAGGTTCCTTAAATGTTATATATATCAATATAAGCATCAGCATCTGCTTTCTAAATCCGTGGTGAAACTTAAAATCGGTCCAGATTCAACTAAGTTACTGACTTATAAGTGCTTAAAGGTAGGAAAAACCGGTTTTTTACCCGTAACTCAAGATTTTGGAGGTGTTTGGTAAATTTCAAAAACATATTCTTGTTGTGCTCGGATCCACCTTTCAGAAAAATAGTATCACTTCCCAGGTATTTCAATTTTCGTTTATTTTGTCTCACTGCTTTGTATGGGGGATATATGTGCGAAACTTTGTATCAGTATTTGATAATTTGTAATATATTTATTTAATTGATTTTCGGAATTCAATTCTAGTTCTAGTTCAGTTTTAGTTCGTATATCTTGTATATTTCTAAACTTATCCAGAAATAAAGATTTCACCGTGTTGCAGTCTTTAAACCAAAATTCTCTTCTCGCGTTTTGGTCCAACCGTAACTACCACGCTCTTAATGAAAAATTTGCATCTGTTCATCTCAGACTTACCATTCCCTGTAGTAAATTCATGCACAATTGATGCATTTTTTTTTTAAATTTCAATTAATACTTCAAGTTTAAAACCATCATGTTATGATACATTGACTTCATCTTTTCATTTCCTAAACACAACAACATCATCATCAACATCGGCATAGTCATCAACAAGAATACAAGAAATATTCTTTGAATGGATGGATGAATAAGAATTTTGTTGCACGTAGTTGCTATTTCTGCAACAAAAATGAATAATAAAAAAAGAATTTTCAACATAAAATCTGTGTCAAATAAATCATAAAATTCTTGGCACATGCCAGCATTTGTCTATACAAGAAAATTTCAGTTTGTTTTTTTTTTTTCAAGACAGACAGATAGTCAGATGAACGGACAGACAACGTCCTTTTATTAGGAGACAAGACGGTTGTTTTTCTTGGTTCTTTGGTTTATCTACAATGATTCCTTTTTGTTGTTTTTTCTTTTACTTAACGTTCGAGTTGTATATTTTGTCTAAGATCTGAATATTTGATTTTTTTCATACATTTTTGAATTGTCATCTGGTGTTGTGGAGCAATAGTTTATTTTAAGAAGTGGTATGTATTTCTGTGTGTATTCGTACATTTACATTTTATGATAAAAAGTGTGTGTTTTTTAACAGTTTTAGTATAAAAATATTTAACAGAATTTAAATAAATTAATTGAGTTACCACCTTAAATATGAAATATAAATATTGGGTGTTGACATAAAGTATTTTTGAAAATTATACATTTGAGGATATGAAATATTTAAGAAAAAGAAGTGTTAGAATAATGGCTGGATAGCTGACATATATAATCAGATTGGCTCCACGATGTATACGACCTCAATAGTTAATTGGTTTTATGTTGTTATTTAGTAGACCAAAAAAAGACAATTGAATTTTTTTATATAAAATATAATACCGGTATAGAATTGCTAAGAAATCTGGTGCTGGAATACTTTTAGCTTAAGTTAGGCTGAAAGGAGTATGTATGTATATTACATCAATTACGATGGAATAGCCATAGGCCGCATTCCGGACTGGAAAATGTTAATAAAATCTGCTTCAATAGTGATCTATGAAACTAGTTTTCCAATCATGATTGCTGAGAAGTATAATATCTGGAATAACAATACTCCCAACAAAGGCCTGACAATAATAAAAAAGGTGTTCAATCGTTTCACTATCCTCTCCAAATGCTCTAGATTTGTACGAATATGTTCGTCAATTTTTGTCTAATTGTGTTCTTTCTAAGGAGGATTCTCTTTAAGTTTCTACATAGGATCTCTTTGTGGTCCAACCATCATTTCATTATTTCAAACGCCTTATTACATTCTCTCTCCCATGAGATTAAAACAGTGCTCGTTACGTCGAATATTTTTGAATTCATCACGTTAACTTCCTCAAGTTCCCTTCGTAGCATGTAAATTCACTCTTTTTATACCCAGCATCAAAAAAGATAGGGGGTATATTGATTTTGTCATTCCGTTTGTAACACATCTAAATATTGGTCATAGACTCACAAAAGTACATATATTCTGGGTCCTTATTAAATTCTAAGACGATCTAGTCATGTCTGTCTGTCCGTCCGTCTGTCTGTTGAAAGCACGTTATAGTCTGAACGGAACAACCTAGAGGATTGAAAATTCCAACAAACATTCTCTATAGGTTTGTTTGGTATTGAAAATGGGAAATATCGGTACACGTTTTCAATAGCCTCCAGACTAGTGTACACCCGAAAAACAGCTTTAACGGACATATCTGTTTTAAAAGTACGAGTATAGTGATGAAATTTGACATAAATAAGTTTCATATGATCCAAAATCTCCGTACCAAATTTTATGAGGATCGGTTCACAATTGACCCTACCCCCCATAACCCCCCCAAAACCTCTCTACCAAATTTCATGTTGATCGGTCCATAATTGACCCTACCCCCATATAAGGTCTCCTTCTGAAAATGATGATAAAAAGTGATGAAATTCGACACACATAAGTTTCAATGGAGGCAAAAGCTCTCTATCAAACTTTATGTGGATCGGTCCATAATTGACCCTACTCCCCATATAAGATCCCCTTCAAAAAATGACTTTAACGATCATTACAGGCTTAAAAATACGAGCAAAGCGATGAAATTCGACAAAGATACATATGTTTTATTGAGGATCGGTCAATAAGAAATTTACTTTAACGATCATAGCTGACTTAAAAATACGGTCAATAATTAAACCTATCTCTCATATAAGGACCTCTTCAGTTATTTTGATGAGTAATATCACCCTGATGTTTATAGGGGAGCATTATGTTTTTAAGGCATACGGTTTGATGGTGGGTATATGAGATTCGGGACAGCCGAATATAACACTCTCACTTGTTTTTTTTTTTTTTTTGAAAATTATCTCCAAGTCTCTCTTACAGTCAAATAAGGATATAGAACTAGTTGACTTCTAACTGTCGGAAAATATTTTAAACATTGCGTCATAAATTTTCCAAACTATTTTACAGATTCCGTTTTAGCATGGACTTCAGCTTGTTCAGTCCGAGTTGTGATCAAATAGACGGTTTCTCAGTTTTCAATGCAGAACCGCAGACCAGATTAATCTCCCAGTTTAGAATTATCTGTGTAGCAATGTATTCATCATGATCATGATATCTTACATGTGATCAGTGCTCCATATTTTCCGACAATTACTGTCTCTTGTTTGCTATGTCCGATGTTTAAGTCTAACCTTCAATTTACCCAATACATATTATTCTGTAATCGCCTTTGGATAATTCTCTTAAAGACTAAAAGTTGTTCGGCTTATATTTGTATAAATTAAGATAGTATCCAGCAATGTTTCCAGAACTTTATTTGACGTAATGCGCATGACCCCACTGTACGCTAAACTCGCTTCAGTCATCAGGCTATTAAAGCGTAATCACGTTTTTGAAATGACAGTGTGTCACGTTGGAACTCTAATAGCCTTAAGAGATGTAAAACGTTTATCAATATTAACTGCAGAGAATTTAAAAGAAGAATTCTGATCGAATAAAGATAAGTCAAGAGCTACCGTATATTTCTTGGTCTAAAATATAATTCTATTCTGACTTTACCTCCTTCTAAAACACTCTCGAGATTGAACAATATTTTCTTATTGTGGAAGTTTTGAATTCTACACAGTCAGCTGGTTCATTGGACTTATTTTGGTATAAAAATCTTATAACTCACAGCTCACACTTTCGTAGCCAGATGTCTAACTAGTTTTTATATAATTTCCAAATATGAAGAATAGCATGAGAAGTATTACAAAACTTGCAAATGCAAGTCTTTGGCAATCTCAAAATTCTTAAAGTATTAAAATCTTCTTTGTTATGATTACATTTTTAAATTAATATAAAAAAATCTATTTTCATTTTTTATAATTTTATGGTTTTATATAAAAAAAACTCAATTAAGTTTGTGTCTTAAGTCTTTTGTTTTATAGCCCATTCACCACAAACAACATTTCAATCAATTTCTAGTTTGTAATTTTAAAAATTTTACGACTTTATTATCACTTAAATTATTTAAATTTGTAACTTTTAGTACAACGTGACGACCATTGTTTTTTTAATATTTCTCTTGTTTATTTCAATATTTTTTTAATTAAAAAAATTCCAAATCTTATTAAAGCAAGCTACCGTAGTTGTTGTGCTCTTGCTGGCGGTATTACTTGTTTTATCTTTGTTTTCCATAAACATTTTGAGATTTCGAAAAGAATATTAGTGCAATTTATATGTTAATCCCGATCTACAACGGTACATTCATAAGACTTAACAAACATTTTCTATTTAAAATTTAATCTAGTTAAATTTCAATCTAGTTAAAGCGTAACAAAGTGATGACAATTATTGTCAAGTCGGCTTACTTTGGTTTTTTTGTTTTTCAACATGTTTCTGGCTGATGAAATTGTCTTGGTCTAACTGACTCTTTAAGTAAATTTTGATATTTTCATTATGGTTATTGTCTGGTTAACAATAAAAATTGATAACTTAATTATTGTTTTTTGATTTCAGTTTTGTTTCTTTTTTTCCTTCAATTTGATGTGTTCAAAAATAACAACAATATCTTTAATGAAATGTAAAGGTGCCGCCTTTTTTAGACACCTTTGAATATGGAAGCGTGCCTTGTTGTTGCTACTACCAATTTGTCTCGTAGCATTGTGTTCACATCAGGAATGTTGTTTCACTTTAATTGATTTTTCACATCGCACTACAGTTAAGAAAAGCGGTAAAACATTAAATAAACTCACAACACAATTTATGAAAATTATTGTGAAAAGAATAGAAAATATGTTAATTGACACTGTGTTAAAAGAATGTTGTACCATATAATGTTTAAAGTGAAATTATATTGGGAGATTGATTATAATTTTATTAATATACATACGCGATTTAGGTTTACTAATATAAGTCAAGTTCTGAGACTTTTTAACCTTGAACATATAAGTTAAGTTGTATGGGAGCTATTCGAAATTGTAAACCGATATTGCTTATTTGCAATACCAAAGGTAAGGATACCTATAAGGAATATTTGTGGAAAATTTTAGATTTCCAGCTCTTTCCGTTCAAACTTTATCGTGCTTTCAACAGACAGACGGAAGGACGGACAGACATGGCTAGATCGTTTTAGAATTTAATAAGGACATAGAATATACATATATGCTTTTGTGGATCTAAGACCAATATTTCGATGTGTTACAAAAGGAGTGACCCAATATATACCCCCATCTTTTTTGATAATGGGTATAAAAATAAATTATTTTTATACGCTTATACGTGAGAAGGTTATATACAGAAGTTTATTATTCAGTTCATAATATCAAAAATTAAATTTTGGAACCTTAAAAAGTACATACACGTATAATTTTTAAATCCTAATAGGTATCAGAGTCATTTTATCGATGTTCGTCTGTCCAAAAACAAAAACCCCTTTTCATACTCTCCACCACCATCAGTAGTGATAGAGGTATATATAAGTTTGTCATTCCGTGTGTAACAACAACAAATATTCATCTGAGACCCAACAAAGTATATATATATTCCGGGTCTTTATCAAATTCTGTGTTGATTTAGCTATGTCCGTCTGTATGTCTGTCTGTCAGTTTGTCTGTCTGTGCAAAACACGCTCTCGTTAAAACTAAGCAAAGGAAATCAACCAAGTTCTCCGAAAATATTCAATATTGGACTGAACAGTTTGGTATTGAAAATCAGCTAATTCGGTTCACAACGTAAAAAGTTATGCGTAAAAATTTCAGATTACCTCGTACGTTTTTTTCTTAATTCTCGAGTAGTTTTCTCAGAAACTACTGTTGATTATTCAATGAATACTATCACACGTTATTTATTTTGCCCAGGAATTAATTATGTACAAACTCAAAACAATCGGTCCAAAATTTCCCATAGCCCCCCATACAAAGGTACATATTCTCGCAAATGAGTTTATCGTTAATTACTTTGTCAAAAATATCAGTATTACAACAAAATTTTGCACATATGTATGTATATAACATGAACAGAAATCATATTTGCAACGTAAATCTATATCGGTTCATAAATGGTCATAGCTCCCATATAAGGTCCACTTCCAAAAATCACTTAAAACTAATTTAAAAATAAGGATATTGGAATAACATTCAAATTTGTGTATAAATATATCTCTCTGCAAAATATTTTTCGGATCGGTCCAAAATTGGACACAGCTCCCATATAAGGTGCACTTCCGAAAACCACTTAAAAGCACATAACTAATTAAGAAATAAAGATATTGGAATAATATTCGACATACATATGTTTCGTGTACACATATATAACTCTTTCGTGTACACATATATAACTCTACACATATATAACTCTACACATATATAACTCTACAGGTCGCAATTATGAAGATAATTCAATGAAATTTGGTACATGATCTTCTATTGTCCCAGGAACGAAGCCTATTGAAAATGGTTAACATCGGTCCATTATTTCACCTAGCCCCATTACAACTGAACCCCCGAATAGGGCTTTTAAAACTTGTAATCAAACTACAGGTCGCAATTTTGGAGATAATTCAATGAAATTTGGCACATGATCTTTTATGATACCGTAGACGACGCTTATTGAAAATGGTTACCATCGGTCCATTATTTCACCTAGCCCCCATACAACTGAACCCCCGAATAGGGCTTTTAAGTTCATAATTATGTTTAATATACTCATATCTCGACAAAAAGCTGCAATAACCAAGTTGTATACAAGACTTGATGACCCCCACGAATTCCATAATAATAGGTTCTCATATGACCCTAGCCCCTATGAAAAGCCTCCATCAAAATTTCACTTAAATGTCCACAATTTTATTCAACAATAAACGGCTTAAGAATGTATATCTAAGGCAAGGTACAATTCAACTTAAATGCTTTATTATGGCAACTAAATCACATTATATTTTTGTCAAAGGTGTATTATATGGACAACCTCGCCCGACTATAATTTCTTACCTGTTTGGTTATGGACCGATTTCACTAATTTTAAATATTATAATTCTCGAAATCATATCTGATATAATGATTCAATATTTGGGCTAAATGGCGTCGCTATCTAAATTTAAGGATTCTGAATATTTGTTTGTACTTTATAACCCTTCTTACTTACTAATCCTTCTCAAGAAGGTGCAGGCTACAAAAAAGGTTGTTTTTATTAAGCACATTTTCTTTTGCGACTAGTCCAATACATTTAATTTGTTTAAAATAATTCCCCTTCTAATTGAGTTAACACAACAAATTTATTATTGGTTGCAGAAAAAAACAACACAAAAAAATAGAATATAACAAACAACTTAAAAAAAGGTCAAAAGTTAGACTACCCAACCGACCACACAAACTAACAAACACTCACTTAGACATAAACATCCACACCGATTTAATGAGATTCCTGTTTAATATTCTATTCATCCAATAAATGTTTAAGTTGCCACGTTTAGAAGGAAGGAAGGCCAAGTCGTAAAAATATTCGCCTATTTATCATCTTTTCAATTGTTGTTGCTGCTGTTATTGTTGTTCTTCTATTTGTTTTATTGGACAATGTTTGCCTAGGTTACCAAAGCAATGAATGAATAAATGTTTGCTGGTTGGATATTATTAAAATCAGTACACTTAGAGAAATATTTTAGATAATTACTAGTATAACTATTTGTATTTGGAATATATCGGAAATGGACTTCTTAGAGGGAAGAGAATGTCTGGTTATGTTAATGAAAATTAGGTATAATTTAGAAAGCTAAATTATAAATTATTTTTTTGAGTGTATTTGTGATTATACCACAAAGCTTCGAAAGAATTAATTCGTTAATTATTTTCCTTTAAATCGGATGAACGTATACATAAAAATATTTTTTTTAACAAAAATAATTCATTCCTCACAATAATGAACTCTCTTTGGATTTAATTCAACGAAATCTAAATCCAATGAATTAAATATCAGAATTATTTACAAGAGCGTGATTTTGAAGAATTGTACATTCAAATATTTTGAGACAAATTCAATATTACGTTGAATAAATTCCGAATAGAATTCATTCTTTCTAAGATTTGTTGTATTATGTGTTTTTTTCGACTCCTTTCTACTTTTTATTATTTTTGTGTGTTCATGTTTTGTTGTTGTTGTTGCTTGTCGGTGTCAAGGATCAACGTCTTCAATATCATTGGTATTTTATTACAGATTTCTATTTGTACATCGAGTTATATTGTTCATTGTTGTAGTTGTTGTATATTCTATGACCAATCCATGTGTGTTTTTGTACTTATTTTTATATCCACCATCAAAATACGATGTGGGTATATTGATTTTCTCATACCGTTTGTAACACATCGAAATATTGGTCGTGGACCCACGACAATATATATATGTATATTCTGTGTATCTGTCTGTTGAAGTCACGATAGGCGGCAATAACTAAAGAGCTGAATTTTTTTCACAAATATTCTCTATTCGTTATAAAAAAGTTTTATAAGAACCGTAAGCTCTATAACAAATTTCATGAACATCGGTTCATAATTGAACAAAATCAATTACACAGGCCAACAACATTTTTCGGACCTTGGAACTCATAATTTTGGTTAATATACTAATATCTCAGTTCTATATATGCCTAGGTTAGGGTTACGGTTAACAGGTTGTCATTTTCTGTTAGCTCTAGGGACACACTTGGGTCCAAAGCGGTCGAAGTGTTAGTACACTCCAACCCAATTACTCTGGATTCCTATCCACACCAGTTTTTCGCAAGATTCTATCTTTCGGATATTAGTATCGGATCGTGCAGGAAATTGGCTCCTAGCTGATTTAATTTATGCTCAGTTAGGTCAGCGCACTGACAGGGGAAGTGAGTTATACTCTCATTTACCTCTTTGTCTAGACAATTCCTGCAAAAAATGAAGACCAAAGCGCCAGTGGTCAGTCACCACTACAGTTAAGTTTCGTAGATTTGTTCTCGCAAACTGAATTATGGCTTGTAATCCTCATGATCAGGGTATTGACAGAGGAAGTGAGTTATACTCTCTTCTTCCTCTACGCCTTGACAGTTATCTGAAGTCATTGCTGGGAAGATTCAGTCTTCTAGCATGGAGCCCAAAGGGCCAGTGGTTAGTCATCATTGCAGTTAAGTTTCGCTGATTCGCTCTCGGAGTTATGGCTTGTGATCATCGTGAGTCATACGACGGTTGCATGACATCTGTCAGTCTACAGGTAGCCTCAATCGACTATCTGTGTTGCGCAAGCTTGAGGAGTTTATGCCAAATCGAGTGCTTGCAGCTTGAAATCGGCAAACCGATAAAAAGTCGATGTACTCTGTTGCTAGTGAGGATCCCACTTCCGCAAGAGAGTCCTCGAAGGTATTGATATGTATCTTTTGATGATCTGATCGTGAAGACCTTATACGAATCTCCATGGATGATTGATTCCACCACATTTAGATCGTATTGAATCGACACTGAAAAGCTTCTTTCTTTACAGACTGTCCTGAATATAATCGCTGACCTTTTGAGCCCTTAGATCAACAGGAAACCAATTCATCATGACAAAAAGAGCCTTTGATGGAGCGGTACGAAGGGCACCTGTTGTCATTAGCGCTGATGAGCGAAGGATTCCTGCAAATCTCATCTAGTTGTCTGTAATTCGCCTTTCGGTACGAACGTACTCTTTGTCAACGAGAGTGATGACAATTATCAATTTAGTGTCCCCTTTGTAAAAGAGAGGGTAGTCAGTCGTCACTTTACTCTGCCTAAGTAATATAGAGTGTAAACACTTAAAAGACAAAAAGTTAATTTTCATACTTCTCTGTACTAGCTTTCTGTTAATGAAAATTAGGTATAATTTAGAAAGCTAAATTATAAATTATTTTTTTGAGTGTATTTGTGATTATACCACAAAGCTTCGAAAGAATTAATTCGTTAATTATTTTCCTTTAAATCGGATGAACGTATACATAAAAATATTTTTTTTAACAAAAATAATTCATTCCTCACAATAATGAACTCTCTTTGGATTTAATTCAACGAAATCTAAATCCAATGAATTAAATATCAGAATTATTTACAAGAGCGTGATTTTGAAGAATTGTACATTCAAATATTTTGAGACAAATTCAATATTACGTTGAATAAATTCCGAATAGAATTCATTCTTTCTAAGATTTGTTGTATTATGTGTTTTTTTCGACTCCTTTCTACTTTTTATTATTTTTGTGTGTTCATGTTTTGTTGTTGTTGTTGCTTGTCGGTGTCAAGGATCAACGTCTTCAATATCATTGGTATTTTATTACAGATTTCTATTTGTACATCGAGTTATATTGTTCATTGTTGTAGTTGTTGTATATTCTATGACCAATCCATGTGTGTTTTTGTACTTATTTTTATATCCACCATCAAAATACGATGTGGGTATATTGATTTTCTCATACCGTTTGTAACACATCGAAATATTGGTCGTGGACCCACGACAATATATATATGTATATTCTGTGTATCTGTCTGTTGAAGTCACGATAGGCGGCAATAACTAAAGAGCTGAATTTTTTTCACAAATATTCTCTATTCGTTATAAAAAAGTTTTATAAGAACCGTAAGCTCTATAACAAATTTCATGAACATCGGTTCATAATTGAACAAAATCAATTACACAGGCCAACAACATTTTTCGGACCTTGGAACTCATAATTTTGGTTAATATACTAATATCTCAGTTCTATATATGCCTAGGTTAGGGTTACGGTTAACAGGTTGTCATTTTCTGTTAGCTCTAGGGACACACTTGGGTCCAAAGCGGTCGAAGTGTTAGTACACTCCAACCCAATTACTCTGGATTCCTATCCACACCAGTTTTTCGCAAGATTCTATCTTTCGGATATTAGTATCGGATCGTGCAGGAAATTGGCTCCTAGCTGATTTAATTTATGCTCAGTTAGGTCAGCGCACTGACAGGGGAAGTGAGTTATACTCTCATTTACCTCTTTGTCTAGACAATTCCTGCAAAAAATGAAGACCAAAGCGCCAGTGGTCAGTCACCACTACAGTTAAGTTTCGTAGATTTGTTCTCGCAAACTGAATTATGGCTTGTAATCCTCATGATCAGGGTATTGACAGAGGAAGTGAGTTATACTCTCTTCTTCCTCTACGCCTTGACAGTTATCTGAAGTCATTGCTGGGAAGATTCAGTCTTCTAGCATGGAGCCCAAAGGGCCAGTGGTTAGTCATCATTGCAGTTAAGTTTCGCTGATTCGCTCTCGGAGTTATGGCTTGTGATCATCGTGAGTCATACGACGGTTGCATGACATCTGTCAGTCTACAGGTAGCCTCAATCGACTATCTGTGTTGCGCAAGCTTGAGGAGTTTATGCCAAATCGAGTGCTTGCAGCTTGAAATCGGCAAACCGATAAAAAGTCGATGTACTCTGTTGCTAGTGAGGATCCCACTTCCGCAAGAGAGTCCTCGAAGGTATTGATATGTATCTTTTGATGATCTGATCGTGAAGACCTTATACGAATCTCCATGGATGATTGATTCCACCACATTTAGATCGTATTGAATCGACACTGAAAAGCTTCTTTCTTTACAGACTGTCCTGAATATAATCGCTGACCTTTTGAGCCCTTAGATCAACAGGAAACCAATTCATCATGACAAAAAGAGCCTTTGATGGAGCGGTACGAAGGGCACCTGTTGTCATTAGCGCTGATGAGCGAAGGATTCCTGCAAATCTCATCTAGTTGTCTGTAATTCGCCTTTCGGTACGAACGTACTCTTTGTCAACGAGAGTGATGACAATTATCAATTTAGTGTCCCCTTTGTAAAAGAGAGGGTAGTCAGTCGTCACTTTACTCTGCCTAAGTAATATAGAGAGTAAACACTTAAAAGACAAAAAGTTAATTTTCATACTTCTTTGTACTAGCTTTCTGACTATCACTTTGTTATCTATGGAGTGACGATTGACTTACTCCTGGGACAAGTACTGGTGGATAAGGGGCTACCCTTAAGTAGTTGCTAAATAGGTAGTACAGAACTGTACCGCCGAACTGCTTTAATATACTTTATTATAATAAAAATAAAATTTTGAATAAACTCATAATTGCTGTAGGGTACCATATAGTCAGTCATTCCCAACTTGACTTTCTTACTTGTCTATTAGTTGTTGTTGTTCTCTAGTAATGTCATTATTATATGGAAAGATTTTTTTATTATTATTAAATTTCATGTCTATTTTCATGTAAGAACAAGCACTTACAACATGAACCTATTCGTTGGTACTGTTAAGGTGGACAATAATTGTGCTGTTGTTATTGTCATTTTGGTGTTTTTGTTGTTGAATATTGAAAAAAGTAAGAGGCAGCAGAATGACAGTGTTTTATACAACATCCATGGCATCTGTTTTTTTTTTTTAAACACACCTTAATTTCCAGCAGTTTTTAGAAAATTTAACCCTTAACAATAAAAAATACATGTTTGTGTGTGACACAATTCAATTTCATCTTTATTAATAACTGGGATGTTGTTTGTCTGTTGCTTTTTTTGTTAGGTCTATAGAAAAAATATGCGTCCATATATTTACGAAAGGAGTGTCTCAGAAATTTTAGGTATATATTTGATTTCTTTTATTAATTTCCAACTAATTAATGCAATTGCTTTTTATAGAGTTAAGAGAGATTATTCCTTTATATTTTTTGTATTCATTTAAATATAGAATACAAATTTTCAGTTCTCCCAGATTTAGATGTGAAAAGCTTAATTTTAGATATAATTGTACAATAAAAATCTCAATACCTGGAATTCTTATATTTAATGAGAACTATTAGGTTGCAATTATTCTTGGTTATCAACAAATCTTGTTGGGGTTAATGATGATATTCTTTATAAGACTTCAGTCGTATTATTGTGGCAACTTCGGCCGTTGCCGAAGTCTAAAAACCGATGCCAAAGCATGCGGCCTTAGTTACTCTGTCCAAATAGACTCCCCCGGGTTCATGTTACATTGACGAAAGACCCTCATCTTGGTATTATTGAAATCCTGAGGGAAAGAGGTGCTAACAGTACATCTTAACTGTCGGGACTATAACCTGGTGATGATCAAATGTATCCTGGGTCTCTCCTTGGAATGATTTTACATGGGGTCGAACCAGAGAACCATATAATCTGGTATCACGTGAAGCGGTAGGCCGCAGTGCAGAGTTTCGAACTTTGTATTGTCCCAGTTATTGGAGAGATCCCTTTCCGGTGCACTTGGTGGCTGTGGTTTAAACCCAATTTCGAAGGAAGAAACAGTCGGTTAAAAGACTGATTCTCGGTGAAGTCTATTATTCTGGATAAGTTTAGTATCGTTGCCGAGACAACATATACCTACCCGACAGAGGAGTGGCTGTGGGACATAGCGTTGAATGTAGGGTTATGCGTATACATTGAATGAGTGTGTCGTATGAGAAGTGTATTGTATTGAATGGTTATGGATGAAAGCTATCTTATACCAGAAATACAATTGAATTTTCCTTCTTTGTCCGGATATGTTCAGGGTTTACTCTGTTCATACTAGATTTACTACAGTGTGTTCCATGTAAGATGTTTTTGCATCTGGGAAGTTATGCAACGGGGCAGCAATGTTAGAGTTTAGATAGCTCGTGTACTAAGACAGGCTTCTGCCATGAACAAAAACTGCCACCTGCGTGTAAGAAGCACAAAGGGGCGTTGGTGAGTCGGCAGTTTTGGAAAATTATTGTATTGGTTGAACTGCACCAATATAGTTTACATAGTTCTATCTGTACAGTAATACTGTATAGTCATACTAACCTCCGACTTATTCGTTCTGAGGAGGCTGCACGTTCTACTCTCATTGAGGTTACCTCATGGGATTATAGTTGTCCTGCCCTCCGTTCCATTACACCAGCTGGCCGTCTAGGATTCTCTCGGGATTATAGCAAGATTCTTCCGCTTAGAAAGATCACGTTATAACCAATGTCGAAGGATCATGCTAACCAAGATCCGTTTGTCTTACAGTTTAGGTATTTGTTTTAATGTTCCGTTTTATTACAATCACCTATCTTTGTTTGGCCATTGGCTGAGGTCCCTTCGGACCTCGTATTGGCTGTGGTTTAAACCCATGAGAAGTGACGCTTGGTAGTTTCCTTTCATTTCGTGAATTATTTCTATACAGAAGATGGAACTGGTTTAAATTGGTGAAATTTCAGGAGTGTCTCCTTGATCTTCTCACAGGGAGCATTAGTACTAATTGAATATGCTAGTTGGCATCGAAATAGTCTCCTTTATTATGTTCCGTATATTTCCGTAGAGTAGTTGCTATATGATATCATGCCAGATACATACCCTTCCAGAGGGTATTTGTTCTGCAATTTCATCTCTACAGTATCCTTCAGAGTCAACAACTTCTAATTGTAAGTTGAAAGTCAGGAATAGAGGGCCACTTATTACTTTGTGTTCTCACCATCTAATTGTTTTTAATCACGATCTATCTCATCATTCTTCATCATCAGACTAACGCGCACTTTAAACAGGTGCTTTAAATTCGATAAGTTTTCAATTAACAGCAACAACAACAACAAGTATTCGGGTCAAAAAAGGCGGCTTTGAATATTAAAAGAACGTTTAAGACACATTTTTTATGTTGGTGATTTTTTTTAGTTTGCATTGCAGACATTAAGTTGTTTACAATAAATTTTTTTCTTTTTTCATTTAAATGAGAAAAAGAAATCAGTAAAATGAGATAAGATATGAAGAAATACTAGGAGTATTTCATTACAATAATTTATACTTAAAAATAACAGCAACAAATACAACTATTTTTACAATAACAACAAAATATAACAACAATATTTAATATCAACAGATAATAAACATGCTGACTGGTAGTGCAACAGCAAACAGCCAACAACAGCAACAGAAATTTAACATTTTTCTCTTAAATGTTGTTGGCTGCCGTTTGTACTCCGTAACAGGATAAAATGTGAAGTTTATCTTAACGAAATCAAGTTGTAAGGAATGAAGAATGAAACGAAAAAAAAAACGCAATACGCACTATTTTTGTGTGCCCTACAATAGGTATTTATAAATATCATGCAATTCGAAATGAGATTTAGTTAGTTCTAAAAAAGAATTGTTGCATGTCTAAGATTGATTTAATGGACCCATTGGAAGGGTCTTATTAAAAGTTTATTATTAAATATTATTACTTATTAAAATGAAGCTATAACTGTTAAATTTGTGTGGTAAAAATTATTCGGTGATTCTATAACTTTTTCAGTTTCTCCCTCCCAATCTCAATAAGATTTTC
Source organism: Lucilia sericata (assembly GCF_015586225.1). Taxonomy (NCBI): domain Eukaryota; kingdom Metazoa; phylum Arthropoda; class Insecta; order Diptera; family Calliphoridae; genus Lucilia; species Lucilia sericata. Next base: position 371,319 of record NW_023994340.1, on the reverse strand, counting down.
CTTTTTACTTTGTACTTCCTTTTTTGCGTAAAAACATTATTTTATCATAAATTTGTTATCAAAGAAATAAATCTCTTTTTAAAATGGTAAGAAGATTACGAGGGCAAAATTAAAAAAAAAACAATTATGTGCTTTTTAACTGTTCTACGCAATCATATCGTCTGCCTTCTTCGTAGTAGTAGAATTGTTGCAAAAGTAAATATTGTTATTGTTGTTGGTGTTGCTGTTCCTGTTGCAATTTAACATTTGCAAGATATAAATGAATATCTTAAGTATCAATTGATTGAATTGATCAAATCCATCGAACGATCGATCGATCCATCTTTACCTGGTGGTTATTGTAGATATGTTGATGATATTGTTGTTGAAGCTGCTGCTGATGATGGGATGATGAAGTGTGTTAATGATAGTCATGCTCTGGGCTGCTACAAGCACAGCCCCAACATAAAAACGTGACAAAGAAACTGATGAGAAAACTCATTAACGCAATAATTAAGACGACAACAAGGTTTTTAAGATAACGAAATAACTCATACTCGTACTGTTGATCCAATCCAATACTAAGTATAATGAAAATTAAAAAAAAAACACTTGGGATTTCTTTTTTTTCCTAAAATAACTTACACTTAATAATGGAAAAATCCTATATGTTTCCGAGAGGTTTATTAGAAAATGTATACATGGACGAGTAATAGAGACTTTTCTTAACTTTAGCATAGTTACTTTTAAGTTTTTATGCAGCCTTGTACAACAACCTATATATTGACTTATTAATTAAGATCAGAAAAACGAAGGGTTAGACGACATGCTATCCTATCCAACCATCACCAGCAACCACCAAATATTACAAATCTTTTGGATATACGACTACGACAAACGTAATTACGAATGTGTTTGACAGGGCAATCTCGGAATCTTGCAGACTAAGGCTGAAAGTAAACCACCTTAGTGGTCCTCGAATATAGAGTGCACTCGTAGGGAATGTAGCAGATTATTTAACGAGGTCAAACGACTAGGAAACTGATTAGGAATGCAAAACGTAGATCTTGGAGATAATTTTGTAGTGGCATGGGAGGATCTGCCGAATCCAGCCCTTTGCGGAAAATACTGTCCAAGTCGATGATTGTTCCAAGCTACTCCAAAAATTACTGTATCACAAGGACTATTTGCGGAGTGGAAACTCTCGATATTATCCTTGAGTTCCGATATTATCCTTGAGCTCATATCTTACGGAGAAGCATACTCACGGGTACGCACATGGAGGTAAATAATCTCATTAGTGGGGATAACAGATCATTGATCTAAACTTGAGAAGTACAATCGATCCTAACCGTTTATCTGCAGATCAACACGACTACTTGAAGGGCAAATTTGTATGAAACTACTCTACACTCGCTCGTAGGCTTTGTTGAAATATCCCTTCAATATAAAGAATATGTATTAACGGCTTTCCTTGACATTAAAAGGGACTTTTAGTAATGAGCTACCATAATCGATTCTATCGGAACTGGTCGGATTGGGAGTTAGCCAACCGATCTCCCAGTTTATTAGTAGACTTCTGACCAATCGAGTCATAATTTCTATCATGGGAAATGGCACTGTTTATAGCATGGCTAAACGTGGTACTCCATAAGGCGGAGTCTTATCAACTCTCCAATGGAATTAACTTATAAAATTTGATTCAATGATTAATTGATAGTCTCTTTCTAATATATGAAGCGACGATTGACAAGTACATGTTACAATAGCCTATACTATAATCTAGGTCACCATCCTACGGTGGCTTTGTTAATAACATTGGTATTGAACATTATCGCAGAATTTTATTTGAGGAATTTTTTTCCTAATTACTCTCTTAATTAATGCTGTAGAGTTCAAATCAAAATGAAATATCAGCTTAAGACTATTCATTAACATTGTTTTGATCTATCCATACAGTTTTTAAATTAAACAAAATTAATTACTTTTATTTATTTTATAAGTAGTAACCTTGTTTTTAACAGCCAACAGGTCAACGGTGCAACATTTAATGTTTCAGGTCGCAAATGTTCAATTTAATGATCCATCAGACATCCGTTTGCGTGTATGTGTAAAGAGAGAGTGTTTAGTTGTAATCATGCGTAACTTATCAGTTTAATCACAAATCGGGGAAAAACATTAAAATACATTAAATATTAATGAAAAGAAATAAAAAATTAAAAAAAACATTTTAAAATAAACAGCCTCCTTATTAACGTTAAACTACCGTTGCAACACGTTGTTCATTTAGACTCGTGATCAGTGGCCAGTTGTTGCATGTTCTTCAGCAACGAAAGCCACACAAATGTGTGACAGTTACTGGTTGATATTTTTTTTTAACATTTTATAATCTTTACCAAACTAATATTTGATCTTGACCAAAATAAGGAAACCAACTGAACACTATCGTTTAGTTTTTTTCAGTTTATTTTTACACTTTTGATTTTTTTCTGTGAAGGTGTAAAAGTGATTATTAAACAGAGTTGTTATAGAATGAAATCATATAGATATGTACATATGTATGGGTTCACCTTAGTCAGGACTGAAAGCTGAAAGGGTGAAAATCTTTGACTTTGGTCCTAGAATAAAGACAGGTTTGATAAAGTGACAATATATTGCAGTTTAAGTACTGATCAAAAAATGCTTTTACTAGATAATAGTTTTCAGATTAATTTATAATATAAATTTTATATAGTTAACCATATTGATAATGCATATATAATCTAAGCTATAGTCAATAGTCTAGTCTGAATTCCAGTCTATAGTCTAATCTATAGTCTAGTCTATAGTCTAATCTATAGTCTAGTCTATAGTCTAGTCTATAGTCTAGTCTATAGTCTAGTCTATAGTCTAGTCTATAGTCTAGTCTATAGTCTAGTCTATAGTCTAGTCTATAGTCTAGTCTATAGTCTAGTCTATAGTCTAGTCTATAGTCTAGTCTATAGTCTAGTCTATAGTCTAGTCTATAGTCTAGTCTATAGTCTAGTCTATAGTCTAGTCTATAGTCTAGTCTATAGTCTAGTCTATAGTCTAGTCTAGTCTATAGTCTAGTCTATAGTCTAGTCTAGTCTATAGTCTAGTCTATAGTCTAGTCTATAGTCTAGTCTATAGTCTAGTCTATAGTCTAGTCTATAGTCTAGTCTATAGTCTAGTCTATAGTCTAGTCTATAGTCTAGTCTATAGTCTAGTCTATAGTCTAGTCTATAGTCTAGTCTATAGTCTAGTCTATAGTCTAGTCTATAGTCTAGTCTATAGTCTAGTCTATAGTCTAGTCTATAGTCTAGTCTATAGTCTAGTCTATAGTCTAGTCTATAGTCTAGTCTATAGTCTAGTCTATAGTCTAGTCTATAGTCTAGTCTATAGTCTAGTCTATAGTCTAGTCTATAGTCTAGTCTATAGTCTAGTCTATAGTCTAGTCTATAGTCTAGTCTATAGTCTAGTCTATAGTCTAGTCTATAGTCTAGTCTATAGTCTAGTCTATAGTCTAGTCTATAGTCTAGTCTATAGTCTAGTCTATAGTCTAGTCTATAGTCTAGTCTATAGTCTAGTCTATAGTCTAGTCTATAGTCTAGTCTATAGTCTAGTCTATAGTCTAGTCTATAGTCTAGTCTATAGTCTAGTCTATAGTCTAGTCTATAGTCTAGTCTATAGTCTAGTCTATAGTCTAGTCTATAGTCTAGTCTATAGTCTAGTCTATAGTCTAGTCTATAGTCTAGTCTATAGTCTAGTCTAGTCTATAGTCTAGTCTATAGTCTAGTCTATAGTCTAGTCTAGTCTATAGTCTAGTCTATAGTCTAGTCTATAGTCTAGTCTATAGTCAAGTCTATAGTCTAGTCCATAGTCTAGTCTATAGTCTAGTCTATAGTCTAGTCTATAGTCTAGTCTATAGTCTAGTCTATAGTCTAGTCTATAGTCTAGTCTATAGTCTAGTCTATAGTCTAGTCTATAGTCTAGTCTATAGTCTAGTCTATAGTCTAGTCTATAGTCTAGTCTATAGTCTAGTCTATAGTCTAGTCTATAGTCTAGTCTATAGTCTAGTCTATAGTCTAGTCTATAGTCTAGTCTATAGTCTAGTCTACAGTCTAGTCTATAGTCTAGTCTATAGTCTAGTCTATAGTCTAGTCTATAGTCTAGTCTATAGTCTAGTCTATAGTCTAGTCTATAGTCTAGTCTATAGTCTAGTCTATAGTCTAGTCTATAGTCTAGTCTATAGTCTAGTCTATAGTCTAGTCTATAGTCTAGTCTATAGTCTAGTCTATAGTCTAGTCTATAGTCTAGTCTATAGTCTAGTCTATAGTCTAGTCTATAGTCTAGTCTATAGTCTAGTCTATAGTCTAGTCTATAGTCTAGTCTATAGTCTAGTCTATAGTCTAGTCTATAGTCTAGTCTATAGTCTAGTCTATAGTCTAGTCTATAGTCTAGTCTATAGTCTAGTCTATAGTCTAGTCTATAGTCTAGTCTATAGTCTAGTCTATAGTCTAGTCTATAGTATAGTCTATAGTCTAGTCTATAGTCTAGTCTATAGTCTAGTCTATAGTCTAGTCTATAGTCTAGTCTATAGTCTAGTCTATAGTCTAGTCTATAGTCTAGTCTATAGTCTAGTCTATAGTCTAGTCTATAGTCTAGTCTATAGTCTAGTCTATAGTCTAGTCTATAGTCTAGTCTATAGTCTAGTCTATAGTCTAGTCCTAGTCAAGTATCTAGTCATAGTAGTCTAGTCTATAGTCTAGTCTATAGTCTAGTCTATAGTCTAGTCTATAGTCTAGTCTATAGTCTAGTCTATAGTCTAGTCTAAAGTCTAGTATATAGTTTAGTCTATAGTCTAGTAGATAGTCTAGTCTATAGTCTATGCTATAGTCTAGTCTATGGTCTAGTCTATGTCTAGTATATAGTCCAGTTTATTGTCTATACTTGAGTGTATCACCTCTTCACTAGTTCATGTTGCCTTTCTATGGCTAATTTCATGAGTGCAAATTCAAGAAACAGTCCTATTATATCATGGTTTGAAACACGGACTTGACAAATTATAAAACCAAAAGTAGAATCCTATAATTTCAATACGTCTATATGTATATCTCAACATATAGACGTGGCGAGTTAGTATAATAGCAGACAGTCTGGAGAAAGTACTATTAAGGTACATACTAAATTGACATCTATTTCAATTTTATATCTGGTATATTGTTTCTTAGACTCAAAAAGTGGAGCGCATTGAGACATAATCAAATTGATCATCGCATTATGCTATTAATAGTAGGAATCCAGGAATATCGGATCCATATGATCTACTTCTTCTTTGGGAACATGTTTTAATCAAGTTTACTATTGAGAATAGCTAGTTAGTACCAATTACGAAAAGAATTAATTCTCTTAATTTTCACCATTAATGAGTGTTTTTATCCTCATCATGGCACCGACATCTAGTCGGTGGTGGCGATGTTGAGAAGGATTATAACAACCTTAGATGTTGCTTTAAAGATAAAGGGTTTGTTGTTGTTACTACGAATGTACATCAAACAATTGACAAGCTAAGAAGCTTCCAAGATTTTCATTTTTACGTTTTCGATAATGTTGGTTGATATTTCTTACTTTTCGGATTTATTTCTTTTTTTTTTTGTATCTTCAGTGTGTTGTTTTGGAATGTTGTTTGGATTCTTTTTTTTTTCAGTTCAATTAAAAACAGAGACAGTATAAGAGATCCAACACCATTTCTCTGTCAATGTGACAACAGGTACATTTTAACTTAACTTTTTTTCGATGTTTTCTTATATGGTTTGTGTTCTTTTGTTGTTGTAAATCAAAAATGAAAACCAAGTGTTTTGATTTATTTCAAAAGATAAGCTGATTTGATACGAATAAACGTGTATGTTGTTCAGTTATGTGTTTGTTTGTTTGTTTTTTTATAAAAGTAAAACCCTCCTGTATTTTTACCAGCCCATACTTATAAATTTAGCTAGGTTTCTCTTATTGCTGCAACTATTTAGTTTTATTTCTTTTTTTGTCATAATTTAATTTTTTGTGGTAATTTTCATAAATTTGTATAAAAATTTTAGATTTGTAATAAATCATAATTTTGGTCTATAATCATTTCGGTTTAACACCTACAGTCTGTAAATTCAGTCAGTCATATTTATCTCATTTTATTTGTAGTAGTTGTTGTTGTTACTCGCTGACTTGTTTGTTGTATTTCACATAAAATGCGTTTGTAATCAGTATTTGACCCATATTTTTCAATATGTATTTTTTTCTTCGTTTAAATACACAAAAAATTGTTGTATTTGTTGTTGTTGCTGCTGCTGTTAAATTTAACTCAATACCAGAAGCAGGTAACTTTACGCTTAACCAAGCGTATCATTTAATTTTTGGTTAATTTGAATGTGAGAAATTATATTTTGATTTTGAGTGTAATGATTTTGAACATTTATTTATTACATTTAATACTGATCGGTGGTAGTTGATGCAATCAATGATGGATGGATAGTTTTCCAAGAAAACAATATAGTAGTTCAACAATTATTTATGGTTTAAGGGATATTGCAAAATGGTCTATTGTTGTTTTAACAACAGGTTCGAATTGGATTCCCTCCCATCATTGATCATAACCTAGCAACAGATAAAGTTTAAGGGCCTTTATCATTATCTATCATGAATGCAGATTCATGATTTATTGACAATAGATTTAACATAGATGCCCCCGGGGCATGTTACCTTGATGAAAGACCCTCATCTTGGTGTTATTGCAATTCCTAGAAAAAGTACCTCAATTCTTCTCTGATGATCAAATGTATCCACGGCCTTTCCTTGAAATGATTTGGTATGGGGTCTAACCAGAGTCCACATAATCTGGTACCAGGGGAACCGGTGGCCCACAGGTCAGAGTTTCGGACTTTGTCTTGTCCCGGTTATTGGAGAGGTCCTTTCGGCGTGTTATCTCGGAATGTTTGTTAAAAGATTGCTGCACAGTGAAATCTACAATTCTAGATAAATTTGGTGCTGTTGCAGGGATAACAGATACCCCACAGAGGAGTAACTATGGGACTAAGCGTTGGAAATGAGTTCAAGTTATGTGTATATGATATGGGATGAAAGTAAGGGTATGCGGACATTGCATAGCAGTATACCTAGAGTGAGTGTTTTCTGGTGGTATCGTATACAAGTGATACCATTGTATTTTCCTTCCTCATCCGCGTAAGTTTAAGTGTTTACTCTGTTCATACCAGATTTATCACAGTGTATTCTCTGTGAGTAAGAACAAACCCTCGGCTTATTTGGTGTTTAGGTCTACGGAATTCGTTTCAAGTCGACGGTTGCATCTCGGAAGTTAAGGAATGGGCAGAGATTAGATAGCTAGAGTATCTGGAAATTCAATTTAGAATCCCAGGTCCACTTTGTCTCCCAATTTATAGCCATAGGTGTGCTCTAATATTCCGGTTGACCAAGATATTCTAAATGGGATCAGTGTTTTAAAGTTTCCGACATGTTTTGTGTCTGGTATGCAATCGGGCACTTCCGATGACTGTGTATAGCCTTCAAATGTGCCTAGTATACATTGATATAGTATCCTATAATCGCTTTTAGCCAGTTTGCCTAAAGTTATGAACTGTTCGGATGTAAGTGTGTTATATTCATATCTAATATATGTTTCGATGGGTGAAATATCTATCAACGTTTCCGGAGCCTTGGTTGACGTAGTACTTATGGCACTATTGATATCCAATCAGCATTTTAAGCGTACATGCTGATGGTTGTAGTTTAATATTACACTCTTTGTCCAAAGAAGTCCATCAGATTGTTGAAGCATATGCTAGAATTGGTCTATTTACCGTTTTGTAAAGCTAATGTGTCATAATCGGACTAAGACCCCATTTCATGCCTATAGTTCTCCTACATATCGCCCAGCACCGATATGCCTCTATGTGGTGTCTCCATTTTAGGATTACACCTAAGTACGTAATTCTGTCTGTCACCGGTATCTTCTTGCCCAGGAAACAGGGTTCAGTATACTTAGAAATTTTTGTCATTCTAGTGAAAAGACAGATTTTCGTCTTCCGGGTTACATTGAGGCCTCTCGGTCCGTATTCAGAGCCTCCTCAACACTTCTACACAAGTAATTTGGATCCTTTCATCTTAGAGTTATTTCGACATCGTCTGCATAGCTGACAGGTCTAACTCCTTTCTCGATCAGGGCCATAGGTTAACAGATTCAATAACATTTTTGCTAAAATTATGAAATTCAGATAATAATTAAAAATTAAATACTATAGGGTATTTTGTCTATCGGATAGGCCTCCTCAAAATATTGACTCATCAAGAAAAACTAAATATACAAAACCATAAGATGTCAATATTTGACAGTGTAATTTCCAAGAACATCAAATCATTGATACTGTTACTTACTAAAGATATCAAAAAAGCTCAAGTACTCATATGTCGGCTCTAATGAATAGTTAATCTTATTTATTTATTTAATTTAATCAACTTCCAATTAATCAGCAATTTATATACATAAATTTGTATTTAATAGTTAAGTAATCTTTTATAAAAAAAACACAACCAATATTTAATTGTTAGAAAAGGAGATAAAATTTATTTATTTAAGGAAGCCACTTTTAGTATAAAACCCTAAAGTCGAACATTAAACGAATTAGTCTTTGTTTAAGAATTAATCGAAAAACATTAGTGAAAAATGGTGAAAAATATAATTGTTGGTTTAGTGATCCTCGGGATTTGCTGGAATGTTAATGGCTTGACAAGTGGTCTATCGGCTACAGCTAACTTGGCCGATGTCATCTTAAAATCCACTTATGCACTAGAAAGCAATCCCAGTCTAACTGCCCAATGTTTCCAGATTTATATGCCAAAAATTAATGACTTGACCCAACAATACGAGCAAGCTTACAATGGATGTCTTAACCTCACTACTGAGGCTGAGGAAATATTGAAAGAACAAGTTCAAGATGATATCGATTCCATCCAGAATGTCACTAAAACCATGTGTTCCAATTTCGAAAATTGTTCCTTGGTTACGGATTCATTGTATGAAACCTTTGAATGCTACTACAATGTGGTAAGTTTATTATGCAGAAATTCCGAAATTAAAAATATATGTCTAACAAAACATGCTTCTTTTAAGGCTGGTAATAACATTCAAAGTGCCTTTGAAGTTCAAAACATTTCCAAGGACAAAATGAAATTTGTTCAAATCAAAGAAGAATACATTATGTACAACCAGACTGTGTGCACTGATGAGTGCTCTCGTGTCTATGTTGAAGAAACCTCTAAAGTTCATGCTGACTTGGAAGCCTGTTTGGCTGGTAAGGCTCCTCAAGAAACCACTACTGTTGCTAAACCAGATATTCCTGTTCAACCTGTAACTACTGCAGTTCCTGATGTTAAGGTGCCCGAAACTACTAAGGCACCAGAGGTTACCACTGTGAAAGTAGAAACAGCTCCAGTAATCACCACTACAAAAATTCCTAACACATATTAAACAACAATATTTTGTTATAATATGCATATTCATATATGGGATGTACTACCTACTGTTACGGACATGTATCAAATAGTTTGCCATTAACTCCTTCAATAGAACCAACAGACGTTAAGTAAACATTTCCTCAAAGTGTATTTTATTTCAACAAATAAATCGCATATCAATTTTATGACAGCAAAATATAAATTTTTAAACAATTTTATATCCACCATAAAAAGAGGTCGGAGGAATGTTGATTTACTTATTCCGTTTGTAGCAAATCGAAATATTAGCCCCGAAACCACAAAAGTATATATTTTAAATCCATATTATATTCTAAGACGATCTTCAAATGCCCGTTCTTTTTATACCCACCATCAAAAAAGAGGGGGGGTATATTGATTTTGTCATTCCGTGTGTAACACATCGAAATATTGTTCGCAGACCCCATAAAGGCCCATTACTGACTTAAAAATATGAGTATAGCAATGAAATTCGACTCAAGTAAGTTCCTTGCGAGCCAAAATCTCTTAAATTTTAATAAATTTAAAAAAATAAACACTAACATACATACATATTTGTATGTATGTACGTACGTTTTGAATTATAAAACCGGAAATTGGCTCGTGGCTTCAATTTGGTAAGACAACAATATCAAGTAAAACTCAAATTAACAAAAATGGTCACAAAATAAAAACTTACCGCTAAAAAATCCAATAATTGTAGTTGTTTTCCCTTCAAAAACAAATTAATTTTGACTAAATAAAAGTTGCTGATAGACTCTTCTTAGACAATATCTCTATGAAAATCTTTAGTTTAGAAATAAACTTATGATGAACCAAAAAGAAAATCGTGATTTAAAAATATCTATTTTTGCCATTTGTTTTGTCAACATGTTTTTTTTTTTCTTAACACAAACTTTTCATTATAATTTGGTCTAAGTTGTTGAGAAAAAAAGTTAAGAAAACTTTATTATAGTCTGGTGTTGATAGAATAAGTTGGCTGTTTGTATGGTCTCCTCTTTGTTTAGTGTCAAAATAACAAAATGCCAGTCCATGTTGACACTATGACACCAATGAAAAAGTGAAGACAACCAACGATGTGTTTGTTGTGGTTGTCGTTAGCATAGGAAAGACCATAAATTGTGGAAACCTTTAAACGGTATAGGGGCATCGAGTCTTGGAAGGAGTTGTTCGTTTATATGAACGTGCAGAATCATGTACATCAATGAAATTAAATGCTTACAATCGTGGTTTTATAGTTAGTAACGTGCCAAATACTGAGCCGTTGATTTAAATGATTTATTATTTTGATTTTATGGAAGTTTTAAAATTACACTGAGAAAATATTACTAAAATTTTAGAATTAATATATGCGGTTCAATCGGAAAGCACTTAATAAAAGACGCTTTATAATTATGATCATACCAATCGAATGTTAAAAGTTTTAACTTACTTTATATATGTTTCTCTCAGTGTTTGTAGAATCGTGTATGTTAACTTCTAAGCTTCATTCAAAAATTTAAATTTTAGTTTTATTAAAAAGTTGAATGAATTTTTAAAAATGTTGTAGTTTCCATAGTTGTTATTATTATTGTTGTCGCAAATTTTATTTATTCGTATCAAAAATGTAGCCAAACTGGTTAGAATTGTTCAGTCAGTATTTCATTCATTTTTCTAACAATCTGCTGGTATCGATCGATTCATTCATAAATGTTAGAGTTTATAACAAAATTTTTATTGAATATTAATTTTAGGTTTTTTTTACAGTAAAATATTTATTTTTAACGTTTGAAAAGTTGTTGTTTCACTTTTGTTTTAAAAGTATGGAAAAAAATTAAAATAATTGTCTCTAGTTAGAATTGGCCACCTAATGTTGTGGTTGTTGTTGTAGCTATATTTGTTTAAATCTTGGTTCATACACCGGATGTTGCTGATTTAATATCAATTTATTCTCAAAAGCTTTTTGTTTTTATGGATTTTAAACAAACTTACAGACAGCAACAACAACAAGAACAATAACGATAACAACAACACTATAAAGAAATAAATAAATAAGCGTCAAGTTCAAAACAAGCTCATGACAGCATTAATCACAAACTCGGCTGAGTTGTCTTACTTTTTCTTAAATACATATTTTTTTCTATTTTGTATCTAAATGTTGTCCAGTTTATGGACATTTTTGGTTCTAAATAGACAAATATAACAACAGCGTTGAAATTATATACTATTTTATTTTTGTTAAAGAAAAGTGAAATAAAAAGAAATTAAATAACATTGGAAACATACATACGTTAAGGTGTGTGTTTTTCTTTAACTTGAAAGCTTGTCAGGTAATAAAATTGTTACCATTTATCTTGAAAGACTTTTTTCATTTCATCCCTCTATCTATACGTTTTTGTGCGTTTGTTAAACTTTTTTCTTTTAATTTGAATTTCTTCAAATGTCCTACAATATATAACGCACGTTTAAGATGATATTTGTAACTGCACTATAGTGCAGTTCGACAAAAAACCAATTCGTTCAAATAACGCAGTGATTCCACTAACGTCCAAACATTTGTTTGTGTCTAAAGCGACTTTCATCACTAGTGTAAACTTTGTAAACGAGTGTGAATACATACACTTTAGTGACATTTTGTTATCGAGAGCTCTTCGTTATATCTGACTCGATTTCAGTGTTTTATAACTTATTTATAAGATGAAATTCCGCAAGTTCTTTTTTCACAACATATAAAATTTCTATGAGCAATTTCGTATCAAGGACCCAACTACTGGATAGTAGGCCAGACACTAATTTTCAGCTCTATCGGTAAAGATCTGCCGGAGTTAGAGGGGGTCAAAGTTGAACAAAATTGGATAATCTATACATTAAGATTTTCTCAAGGAGTTGTTATATTTGAAATTTCATGAATGGATTTTTGGCAATTTTTTTTTAATATAATACCAGACGTGACCAAATTTGAGGGACCCCACTGGTCCCCATTCCATTCACGATCACCTACAACTGTCAGTCAATTCGAAAACACCTCAGCTTTAAACAAGTGAAAGTTCATTACGATATATAGTCCAAGATAAAAGTTTCTAAACCACTGTGAGTCCGTCTCATAGGATATAACTAGGATTATGAATTATCTCGAAATATTTTCTTTTAACCACAAATGTTAAATCTGACAACCAGCAATTTCTCGCAAGTTGGGGTATGAAGTTTTAAACAAGGATCTGATTCACTTAGAAGGGTGACAATTGTTTGATCATATCCAATTATATGTTAAGAAAATGTTCGAATACTATTTTACTAATTTGTCAGATTGTATGTTTATACTCTCGTATCTATTTGTTGATTTGTATATCATGTTTCTTTTGTTACACATGTAGTCAAATGTGTTGTATGTTTGTTTATCTGTCTGTCCATTCAAACTTTTGTCTGTCCTGAATGTGTATTTTCGAATACATATAAAACATTGATTGTGTATGATTTTCATTTGTTGTCCGTGTCGTTGTTGTTGTTGCTGTGGTTTTGTAAAAGTATTAAATTACAAAACGATTTGTTTGCAGAAATTTAACGAAACATTTATTTTGTTGTTTATAGATTTGTTAAACAATTTTCATGTTCTGTGCGTTTTTTTCACTTTTTCGTTTTTCTATTTTGTATGTTGAGTGAATTTCATTTGTAAAGTTTATTTAATTTATTATTACAACACTTTGATGTCTTTTGTTTATTTCAAAAACACCAAATTTAAATAATTGTTGTCTATATTGTGGTAGAGACCACACACAAGGGTCCGATCATTGTTTAATGATCAAAAAGTTGTTCGTTCGTGTCTTTATAGTCAAAGTAACATCCCTCAGTTGGAGCTTTTTATTGATTTTGATCATGTGTGGTAAAAATTTCGTAGACGTATTAATGTTAAAAATGTCATTAAAGTAATCGAGTTATTGTAGTCTGTAGGGATATAAAAACTGTCGAAGTGTTAATTTGCATACAAGTGAGGAAAATTAAGAAATTTCTGTAATGTCTTCATTTGGAAAGTTTTCATAAAGTGGTAATGAACAGAGTTGTAAAAGTTGTACGTTACGTCCGGTGCGTTGGCGTTCAGTGTTGTAGTTTGCTAGATCGGACTAACTAACTAACTAACTAACTAACTAACGAACGAAGAAGAACGAAAGAAAAGAACAAAACGAACGAAAAAGAACGAAGAAACGAACGAAAACGAACAACGAACGAAAAACGAACGAACGAACGAAACGAACGAAGAAACGAACGAAACGAACGAACGAACGAACAACGAACGAACGAACGAAAACGAAACGAACGAACGAACGAACGAACGAAAGAACGAACGAACGAAACGAAACGAACGAAACGAACGAAGAAGAACGAACGAACGAACGAAAACGAACGAACGAAGAACGAAAGAACGAAAGAACGAACGAACGAACGAACGAACGAAAAACGAACGAACGAACGAACGAACGAACGAACGAACGAACGAACGAACGAACGAACGAAGAACGAACGAACGAACGAACGAACGAACGAACGAACGAACGAACGAACGAACGAACGAACGAACGAACGAACGAACGAACGAACGAACGAACGAACGAACGAACGAACGAACGAACGAACGAACGAACGAACGAACGAACGAACGAACGAACGAACGAACGAACGAACGAACGAACGAACGAACGAACGAAACGAACGAACGAACGAACGAACGAACGAACGAACGAACGAACGAACGAACGAACGAACGAACGAACGAACGAACGAACGAACGAACGAACGAACGAACGAACGAACGAACGAACGAACGAACGAAGAACGAACGAACGAACGAACTAACGAACGAACGAACGAACGAACGAACGAACGAACGAAACGAACGAACGAACGAACGACACGAACGAACGAACGAACGAACGAACGAACGAACGAAACGAACGAACTAACGAACGAACGAACGAACGAACGAACGAACGAACGAACGAACGAACGAACGAACGAACTAACGAACGAACGAACGAACGAACGAACGAACGAACTAACTAACGAACGAACTAACGAACGAACGAACTAACGAACTAACGAACTAAGAACGAACTAACTAACTAACTAACTAACTAACTAACTAACTATACTAACTAACTAACGAACTAACTAACTAACTAACTAACTAACTAACTAACTAACTAAACTAACGAACTAACTAACTAACTAACTAACTAACTAACTAACTAAACTAACTACTAACTAACTAACTAACTAACTAACAAACTAACTAACTAACTAACTAACTTACTAACTAACTACCACTTCTTCTCTCTCAATGGATGGTATTCTAGCGAGAACTTGTGCTGCAGTAGTAGCTATATAGTGTATGTTTTACGAGATGCCTAACTACGAGATGGAAAAGTTAGGCGAATTCGAAAGAAATATAAGTAATCACTGGATTTCTAATAAACGTGAATTTATGTTTTATATCGGATCTATGATCGGTCATCAAACTTGAAGTAATATTGAATTTAAACATTTTGAAGATTTAATTGAATGAAATTCAAAATTTGTTAAAAATAATAAAGTTTCACTCAGATACTTTCACATATTTTTTTTAAACTGTACTTAATAGTATTTCTCTTAAGTTTCTTCGTTATAAGTATATATGAAATGTATATCAAATTTTAAATTTTGTTTGAAACTTCTAACCAAGTTTACTCCAATGTTCGGGTTTGCAGTTTTTTAATAAACACCACAATATCCGACTGAATTTCGAATCAAAGTAAAATACATTTTAACCATTTATTGGTTCAAAATAATCTTAAAATATTAACAAATATAATGACTTGAGTTTATAATGAAATTACGAAATAAACTTATTTTTACCGCTTATACTCTTATAGATTGTGGTTTTCCATCAAAATTTATTAAAATATAAAACGTTTATTAAGCATTTAAGATACCCTATTATTACAAATAAAATGTTTTTAATAAAAAATAAAAAACTTTTTATAAAATATATTAAAATACCAAGTATATTCGTCATAATTCTTACATTCCACTATTGGAGAGGAATGACAAATCAAATTTGTATGCATATATAACTTGATTTATATAAATACCTGCTATAGTGTACACATCAATATAAGTACTGTCAAAACATTTCACATTAAACTATTATTAATCTGACATTAGAAACACTTAATCAAATAATAATGATAAACAAATCAATGCCTCAACTCAATATACAACGATTTACTTTAATTTATATCTGAATTCTTTTTGGAAATACTTAATGACACGTGAGGGGTTGGTTTCATCAAAAAATATTGAACACGATAAGAAAATTCTATTAAAGAATTTCCCCAAAAACAATGAAGATTTCACCTTTCACAGATTAAATTTATTATTAGTTTCTAACTAAAAAACAAACAATAATTTTAACATAAGTACTTACATACATAGATATGTATCTAGAGGATAAGAAAAATATTTTATTTACGTATGATCATACGATTATGGGTTTGCGTAGCTTCTTGTATAACACAAAAATAATGGTTCTATTTTTATCCACTTTAAGTTTTAAATAACGAGGTGTCGCTTTTATAACGTGGTGATTAATTTTAACCCTTTGTATACTAGAGCCTTCCGAGGAACAGTCTTTTTAGGAATACCTCATGCAGGAATACCTCTTAGGTCATCAGTTCCCTATATATATTGAGAGCCCAATTCGATTGCCCTGTCTGCCTTCTATCTATTTTCAGACTTTTAAAGAAAGAACATGAAAATAATACTTTTAATAAATCCTAACGTATTTGCGACAAATTTGGATATATTAAAAATAGACCCAGTTTTCATTTATATTACGAATTCATCAAACAAAGAGATAACGCTCAAGTCATTATGAACAGAGCCGAGCCTGAACATACCTGAACAAAAAAGGAAATTCTTCTCATTTCTCCGAGACACTCATACGAGTAGGATTATAATTAGATCCATGTACCCCTGATTAATTATATATCATATTCATTTCCAATTTTAGTCCCACAGTCATTCCTCTGTTGGTTATCTGTTGTCATTTTTGTCAACAGCACCTGAAATATAGATGTGCTAGCCTGTCTCTGGTCTGATACACTACAACGGGCGTTTAATCATTGTCACCCTGCTTGGTAAATTAGGTTAGAATATAATTTGTAATTGTATTGTAATGGACAAATAAATAGATTTCACCGTGTATCAGACTGCCCCCCGAACATGTTTCCCTGATGATAGACCGCATCTTGGTGTATTGCCAATGGTTGTGGTTGATACCTAAATCGCATGAAGGGGGTGCTTGGTTAAAAGACTGATAATGTAACGATTGGGTATACGAGGTGGAGTTTTCCTGGTGTTTCTGGTGCTTTCTGATGAGTACTCTGATTCGATAGAGCGGATGGAGTAATGGATGGATTTGATGGCTTAAATAATGGTTTATCATGGTTGAGTGTGTTAGAGTTTACTCTACAACATACTCAACTTATCACAGTGGGTCTTTGTGGCAACTGAAATAAGTCGTGTCTATTAAAATGATCCGTGTTTCGGACTACCAATTACGTCCTCTAGGTGCTGTTGCTGAATCAACAGAGCCATCTCAGTAGAGTGGTTTAGCGACATATAAGGTTTTTCTTTTGTCGGGGTTAGATCAAGCTTGCTCATGACACCTGTTCTTTCTCAACGGGACTACTATGGCAAGAGATTTGATAGCTCGTGTACTTGAGCAAATGGACTGGCATCCATATACGTAAATTGCAACCTGCATGTAAGAAACACAAAGGGGAGATGGTGAGTCATTATATTTTAGCTCACCCAGCGGATGAAAAAGACCACCGTGACATAGGCTAACATGGCAGGTACTCACATAAAGCACTTCGACATTCGTGGATCAGACTTTTTACCAACACATGCACCCCTAAGGAACCTCTCCATCGCCAATAAATCATCGCCAATAAATCATAAAGAGTAAAATCCAAGCATAATAGATCATATTTCCAATATTTAATTTCTGACACAAAGTATCTTGATATAGGGCCACAGGAAAATCATATATTCTGATATGACTGACTGTAATTACTGACTTGTTGGATTCCAGTTTAAACTTTGAACAATTTTAATTCACAGAAAATATAATGACTAAACCTTTTTTATAATGATTGATGATTTCAATTATTTGTTTATTAAAATGCAGCAAACAATACCCAAAGTTCTAAAAAATACATGACTAGTTTATTTTGTTAAAATTCCGTTTTGTTTACAAGTTAACTCCTGAAGAACCTGTCATTTGTATTAATAAGATAAGATTATTTTACGCGTAAGGTTTTCATTAATGAATTGAGTAACTATGTATATGAAATATTTTATTATTTCAAAAAAATTGAAGCGCCATTCACCAGATAAGGCGCCTATTAAATGGTAATAGTTCCGTTAGAACACTACATTTGACTAAAATAAAAATAAGTGAAATATGTTGCAGTGAATTATGAGGCACAAAAGGGTCATGTATCATGGGACAAATGACAAATATAAGTTTTATTTTATATGAAGTCATGGCATCTCATTGCATGGTTTACCATCACCAATACACTCAATTGACATTTGGACAGTTCATTTGTTGTTTGTTGGAAGTATACCTCCCGGTGTTATTTAATTATGGCGCTGATAACATTTTGCGTAGATGGTAGCAATTTTTCATCAAAAAGTCAATGTTGAAGAATATAAAAAAAGGCATTTCATAACAGAAATAAACCAGATCAGACCAGCAGAACTAAAAGACCAAGAAGGAAAGAAACACTTTTGTTTTTATACAAAATTGCAAACTGGATGTTAAAAGGCAGGGAGAACGTAAGAAAATAAAACAACAATCTGTTGTTGTATTTATTTTGCAATACAACAACTAAAAGTTGCCATAAATTTTCCAAAATGATAAATTAGTTTTGCTGTATACAAAAAAAAAAATGTTTTCTATACAAATATGCAACGATCGTTTTCCTTCTTTCCTTTTATTACATGCGATCACCATTAACAATGTCGTCATCATTGGCAGCAGCAGAAAAATCATCATATGTTCGGTTAAAACGGAAGCATTTTATATTATACCCTACACTACTATATTTCCATTTACAAGCCCTTTGCTCCAATACTCAAATTATCTAATCTCTGATCCTTTCTGGCCTCTTGTGTAACTTCCTAAATGCTAATACATCTTCTAGGTTTACAACTACGCATATGGGACGGGCTCTATTAATTCTGCACTTAGAGACATAATCGAAATCATCAGATAAGCCAAGGACTTGTCGTTCCTCACAGAAAACACACTGTGTCAGATTAACCCGGAACATACCCTGACAATGAAGGTATAACTTGTATAAGATACCTTATACCAATCACCATTTAACCCAGCACCGAACTTATCCAGATTTATAGATTTCACCGTGAAGCTGTTTTTTTAGATGACATTTTCTATCCGCGAACTTGGATTTAAACCACAAATCGGGACTAGAAAAAGTCCAAACCTCTGTTCTGTGGGCAACAAGTTCCCATGGTAACAGATTGTATGGCTCTCTGGTTTAACCCCAGGTGGTAGGAAAGCCCGAAAATACATTTGCCACCAATAGTTTTTAGTTCCGGCAGACTAGTGGTATTGATAGCACCTCTTTTCCTCAGGATTGCATTAACACCAAGATCGTGAAGATCATCAAGATAACATGACGGGGGTGAAATTATCGTTATGTTCAGAAGCTCTAGAATTTTCCACACTCTGACTGATGTTATATCGGGAATAACATCGCTGACCAGATATTTGGATCTAATTTCGACGAAAGTTTGTCAGTTAAAGTGTTTCAATGTTTCATTATCCTCTTCGCATGCTCAACATTCGTCTGAACTACACAACGTTTTGTACTTCATATCCACCTAGGACTTATTCACTCTGAAGAGGTTTCTCATTATTAAGCACCCCCCTAAGATTTGTGTCATGCTTTCAATTCGGATTTGTTTATTCTGAAGAGGTTCAGTGTTCCTGATTATCCAGATATTTTGATATAATTTCGAAAGCCTAGCAATGACAGTTAAAGTATTCCATCTCATTTCCGCTTGCTCAACATTCGTCTGAATTCGTTCGTCCAATTTTGTATAGTTTTTTCCGTCATATCCACCTCAAACTTGTTCATTCTGAAGAGGTTTCTCTTCATGTTCTCGTTGGGGTCACCCCATAAGATTTTTGTGCTCCTACACACCGTTCGGATTCTCTCGCTCATGTTTTTTAATTCCACCCTCGTTGTTGTTGTAGCAGGGACACTTATAAATTCGTTGTAGTTGTCTTGACAATCCTTGGTCGTCGCTCGTTGAATTCCGAATCGTTCTGGTGCAATGAACCGATAGTCGTGGGAAGGGATTTGGTCCTTGTTTTGACGAACAGTTTTGCTGTTGTCAGGTTAATTTCCTCAAGCTGGTAGCCTGGCATTTATATGATGCATAAAATATGTTAAGGTCTATTGCAACATGTTGGCGCCATTTGTCACAATAACTAGACCTATGTGGAGTTATTAGCAACTTATTGGTCTATCAAATTCGGTAGAGTTCAGACTTCTATTGAAAATCATTCTAATAAAATTTAAATTGTTATCTGCGCGGATCGGCTGCAAGATATCAAATCTAGGATTCTATCAATATATTGTACTCACGTTTTAAACATTTGTACTGCTTGAGACAAATGCTACGACAAACTGAAATTATCTCATACATACACACAGAAAAAAGATCGATAGGAAATCAGTTACCATTAAAAATATTTAGTTAAGTTAATAAAAATTCCATCGCTGATATTAAAAATCTATAAAATTAACTGATTTTCTATATTCAGAACCGAAAATCTATAATTGCAATCAAATTTATGTTTCAACAATATTCAAATTAGTCAATTTAAACGAATTGTTCTTTTATAAAACTTTTTCAAAAATTCGGTAAATACAGCCGAATTTAATTTAGCATTTAAACGAAGGAACTTCAAATATTAGTTGCTGTAACCAACAAACAGTACAAAGGAAAATATTTTGATAATTGCAATCAATTGTCAATTGGAAGCATACTTTTAAAATGAATTATTGTATAAGAAACCAAATTCGATGTTTGCAACCGACAATTGGTGGTTAAAGGTGACATCTAAAAAAAATTAAATAAAATAAACAAAACATATAAATTTAAAAGCTAAAAATGGAATTATATTTAAATACAAAAGGATAAGGAAGAATAGGAGGAAATAAGGTATTATCAATCTAAAATTAATTTTTGTGTTGTCCTTTTGTATTTTTGATATGTACATTTTTACAGCAGCGGAAAAGAATGCGTGTGTGCAATTTTAGTATCTATAAGGCAGAGAAAAGCAAATTTGTTAGTACACGGACGCTGTTATTCATATTTACGACCCCAATAGTAGATGATAGAAGTTATTTTTTATAGTTTGTAAGTTTATTTGGTATTTTAAATGAAATAACATAATTTTGTACAAATTTATAATTTTCAAATACAATCCACAAAAAAGTTTATAATAAATAATATTTCAGTTGCCAATACGGATAGTTTTAATTCTGATAAATTAATTGTTATTTTAAAGAATTTTCAATACAATATATTCAGTAATGCCAACCGAATTTTACAGTCATCACAATAGTTTTTTTGTGGTAGTTGTGAGAACCGACTGAATTCGATTGGCAACAAATTCGGTAACCACAACGAATCTGTTTTCTCTGTGTACGAATATAACCCTTTCTAAAATCTATATATATATTAAAATGAAAGTGTGTTTGTATGTATGTATGTATGTATGTATGTATGTATGTATGTATGTATGTATGTATGTATGTATGTATGTATGTATGTATGTATGTATGTATGTATGTATGTATGTATGTATGTATGTATGTATGTATGTATGTATGTATGTATGTATGTATGTATGTATGTATGTATGTATGTATGTATGTATGTATGTATGTATGTATGTATGTATGTATGTATGTATGTATGTATGTATGTATGTATGTATTATGTATGTATGTATGTATGTATGTATGTATGTATGTATGTATGTATGTATGTATGTATGTATGTATGTATGTATGTATGTATGTATGTATGTATGTATGTATGTATGTATGTATGTATGTATGTATGTATGTATGTATGTATGTATGTATGTATGTATGTATGTATGTATGTATGTATGTATGTATGTATGTATGTATGTATGTATGTATGTATGTATGTATGTATGTATGTATGTATGTATGTATGTATGTATGTATGTATGTATGTATGTATGTATGTATGTATGTATGTATGTATGTATGTATGTATGTATGTATGTATGTATGTATGTATGTATGTATGTATGTATGTATGTATGTATGTATGTTTGTTTGTTTGTTGTGCTTTATAGACTGCTAAACGGCTGGACCGATTTTCCTGAAATTTTCACAGTTTCTTTCTGTATGTCTGGAAGGAACTATAGGCTACTTTTTATGTTGAAATTTCACGTGGGCGACGTGCCACGCCCATATTAAGAAAATGTTAAATTAGTATATCTGAGATAATATAATAGTTAGAGTCTTCAAATTTTGTCGGAGCAACTTTAGTATCAATATAATTATTTAAGACAAAAAGTGGGCGGATTAGCATTAGGGGGCGTGGCACCTCCCATATAAATTAAATACAAAAATTCGTTTATCTTGGAAACTATTATAGTTAAAATATTAAAAATTTGCACGAGTAACATTAACATCCATGTAAACATTTTGGGAAATAAATTGGCGGACTACCCATGAGGGCAGCAGCACCTCCCATATTAATAAAATACAAAAATTGGTTTATCTGGGAAACTAATAGAACTAAATTCTTCAAATTTAGCACTAAGAACTTAAATATTCATCTGAACATTTTGGAGAAAAAAGAGCAGACTTTCGTCATGGGGGGCTTGGAGCCCCCATATAAATTAAATAGGAAAATATTATATCTGAGAAACTATTAGAGCTAGAATCTTCAAATGTTAATTGAAGAACTTTGACATTCATGAGAACATTCAGAGAATAACGGGCGGACTTTCAATGGGGGGCTTGGCACCTCACATATGAATTAAATACAAAATTTCGCTTATCTGGGAAACTAATAGAACAAGATTCTTCAAATATTGCAAGAAGAACTTTATTATACATATGAACATTTTGGAGAAAAAAAGGGCGGACTTTCATCTAGGGGCTGTGAGTTCCCATATGAATTAAATAGAAAAATTCGTATATCTGAGAAACTATTAGAGCTAGAATCTTCAAATTCTACATGAAGATCTTTGACATTAATGTGAACATTTAGAGAATAACGGGCGGACTTTCAATGGGGTCTTGGCACCCCCTATATGAATTAAATACAAAATTTCATATATTTGGGAAAATATTAGATTTTTTTTTTAATTTGACATCGATTACATTAATATCTTAATTGACGTTCCGAAAAAATGCATCTCTGGAAAACATTACAGTTAGAATCTTCAAAATTATTAAGAAGATTTTTTATTTATATTGCTTTTAGGGTAGCAAAGCACACTGGGTATAGCTAGTATTTAATAAAGTTGAGTATTCTGTTGCAATTCTTTTGTTTTGAATCGAGTACATTTACTGTCTGCTGAGGTTTTTCACAATCTGGACAGACGGTCAAACGAAGGAAAGAATTGTCTGGCTACTTGTTTGGCTTTACTGCCGAATGGATATTTACTTTGTTGGCCGGTTAGTAGTGGTAGTATAGTTGGCGATTGATTAAGTGATCTCGCACCTTATTACAGTAATAATTTATGACTTTAAAACATGATATGTATGTGTTACAGAAATTCCACAAGGACATTGTATATGAAATGATAAGTTTTATTTAATTCTTTTCTTTAATAAAGATTTAATAAAACAAAGAAAAGATTTAACAACTTTTAACTGGATTATTGCAATTAATAAAAAAACGATAGACAATAATATTTGCTATTAATATAACTTGTCTTGTTAAAGAAAACCAAAAATATTTGTCTTGTTTTAAATATTTGAAATCATTGACAATTCATTAAACTGTGTAAAATATTTGTATGTCTTCAATATTAGTAGTATTTGTGATCGTCATTATTTTGAATTGCATTGATTAGTTGTCAAAATATTTTTTTTGCCTGATCTTAAACAGTTTCAAAAATACACATTGATTGTAAATTTTTAATAAATTTATTTTAATTTCTTACTAATGAGTGTTAATGTTCAAATTGTTATTTATTTACCAATCGTATTTGCAGTTAGTTTTTTAGCAGTCTGGCTGTTTGTCTGATATACGATTATTTTGCGATTGTTAATTAAGTCTTTATTGACTTTAATTAATTCGTAAATTGCATTAATATTATATGTTTAGTAAAATGTATATATTTTGTTTGGAAGATAAATTTAGTTTAAATAGAGCTACGATTTGTTATTAAACAGTTAAGAATATTTTCGTAATACTGCACTAACACTGCACGTTTTATACAAAAAATCATTGAGCATAAGAAAAATTCATCAATGAACTTCTTAGTTATTGAGGGAGGTTTCAGTAATGTTCTACTGGGGAACATTGGATACGACAGCTACGCAGAGGGATAAAATACATTTTAAAATTATACACGCTTTGTATCAAACTGACTCCAAAGTGTTTATAATTTTTCAATAACATCCGTTGTCAAAGTGTGTACGGATAGTTGTCAAATCAACTACAACAATATAAAATATAGACGACGTTATCAATGAAAAAATAGCAAATACATGATACATCATAAACGCAAATTCGATCAACAAGTGGCGTTAACCGAAAATTAAAAATTTTTGAATAAAATTTCTTTATTTATTAACTAGCATACCCTGGGTGCTTCGCTACCCTAACTTAATTTAAATACATATACAATTTTGTTTACTTTTATAGAAAATTAAAATTGATTAAACATTTTTTAATGTTTCAGTTTTATACGTTCAATATCACGTGATTAAATTCGCATTCAGCAAGAAGCTTGTATATTTAGTTTCATTCATTTAGCTTTCACATTATAGAAAATTTCGAAAGTACTATTTGAAAAAAAGTACTATAAAATACCTCTAATAGATTATCATTTAATCAAAAATTTTATGTTTCTGTGTTCAATATTATATACAATACAAGAAATATAATTTGATAAATGAATAAGTACCAAAAGTCCCTTTCAGTAGATTTTTATTCAATAAGGTCCCCACATTTTAAATTTTATTTTCAATATCTATGTTCAATATATCAATATCGTAAAAATATCAAAAAGTACCATCGGAAAAACGAAAAAGTACAAAAATCTCTCTCAATAAATTCTCATTCAATAAGGACCGTGTGTTCCGGTTAACCATTATAAAGAATATAAATTTGAAGAATAGAAAAGTACCAAATAGATCCCACTTACAAAATATTATTTAGTCAAGACCATGTATGTTAAAATTAATGTTCCTAGGTTGAATATTTTAGAAAATTAAAAAAATACCATTTATGAGATAAAAAGTACTAAAAAGTTCTCTCTTAAAGAATCTTATTAATAATCATGTGTTTTGAATTAATATTAAAGAACATACAAAGAGTATCATTTGAAGAAAGAAAAAGTACCAAAAGTGGAATAAATTTTATCTAAGTGGAAAGTACTAATAAAAAGTGTACAATTTTTCACCTTTTCGCTTAGAAATATACTTTTTCGAGAATTAAGTTTACAAAATGTTCCGTATTTAAATCTATATATAACAGACAATACTCAAATGATTCAAATCTGCATTCATGTGTTCCAGAAAAATAGTGCTTTCAAAAAGTACCAAACAATTTAATCGAATTTGGTCCTATATAGGCCTTAGTACTCGAATTCCAAAATAATATACCAACAGCTTATTTTGTGTGAGTATAAACTACTTTTTCAAATTTTATAAAAATCAATGAGTTTGAATAAAATTAAATTTCCCGTTTTTTCCCTTTTTGGTACTTTTTTCCCCAGTGAAATAGCAAACATTTTATTACAATAAATATTATAGAGTTAGTCCGTAATTTAATAGGAATAATTCAATAAACCGAAAAAGTTTTCTTAATGTGCTAAAAAAAAGTACCATAAATACAGCTTTCTCTTTTTTTCACCCAAAAAGGACTGATTTTAAAAAAGTACGAAACAGGTGTCTCATAATTTTGGGAGATGTATCCAAAATATTTATAAAAATTTTATTATGTTAATTAGTTCAAAAGTTATAAAGGGCCAAAAAAGGTACCAAAATCACCTTTGTTACACATTTTTACCCCTTAAAAGTACGAATTTCAAAAAAGTACCAGACACTCATCTGCTCATTTTAAGAGTAGACACAGGTGCATTTAAAATTTTTCTTGTATCACTAATATTGTGTAAGATAATTAAGAAAACCTGTTTTACCCGTTTTTCCCTTTTTTACCTGTAAATGTACAAATTTCCAAAAATCCCTCCTTAATGGATCTAAATAACCAAAAACACATCTATTGTCAAAATTTCATGATTCTAGGTTCAGCCGTTTGGGCTGTGCGATGATGAATCAGTCAGTCAGTAACGCTACTCTTATATATATAGATATGGGGTATACTTTCGGAGTGAAAACGATGTGTTAGCAAAGTGACACCGCATCGGCTTCGAAATTATAACTGGGTGTTATTTAAACCTCATACACATCCGTTGTCCAAATGTTAACAGACGTGGTTAGCTGTAAAATTACTTAATATTATATTTGGGACTCAAGTATAAGTCAGAAGGAATAAAAGATGAAAATATGGAAAATGGTTGGGTGATACGACTTTTTTATTTCCATATTCGAAATCAGCATATCAAGTAATACTGGGATTAGTGAAGATTTTTCATCGTTGGCTTGTGTAATTAATATGATATTTTCCATCCCTAATTTAAGGTAAGAGCTATGTTATGGACTGCATGAACAATGTAAGAGTAATTGAAGCTGTGATTTCAGACATTAAAAGAAAGATAAACCAGGAAAGCTACTGTGTAAGTTGAACTTTTTTTACCTCCAGGCAAACTGACGCCCCACGTTTGTACGTTACAACATACATATATAATGGGCAGAAGTTGTCCTTAGATATGAGTCGTGGTATGATCCGTTTCGGGTAATACAATTGAGTCATCTTTCTAATTCTATCTATAAGATAATCCCAGCGTCTATGGTAATCCAATCGCATATAGCAATCTAGGAATATTCTTAGACAACATTGACTATTGAACCCACAAAACATTCATTAACAAAAATTTATCTATAACGTTCCAAATGAAATATAATCAATCATCTTGGCATATTGATAGGCCTAATGTAGGGAAATATAATATCATTTAAAAGTTTTGGAGGGTGAAAAATCAGTCCGCTGATTACTTACATCAATAATTCTCGTTCATAAACGGGGTAATAATGTTTGCGTTTCAATAGATTGCTACTGGGGCTTAAAAATACTTGATATTTTTCATCTACCTATCAGACATACCAAAGAGATCGCTAAATGCCGCCCAATCTTTTCAGTTCGTCCTATTTCTGTTATTATTTCTAAGGTCTGTACTGGACTTTCGAAAAAAAATCGATCCGATATGTACAAATGACCGTGTGGCATTCTCTCTCTCAAGCTTGTTGCATCGAATGGTTTTGCAATTGTCAAGTTAACTTTCTCAAGTTTCTTTCCGCATATGGCAAGTACAGTGCCGATAATGTCCAAGTGGCCGTATGATGGAAGAGTATGCGGTTATGAAGTCTCCATAAAAAATATATTAAAATTTTTTTTCTAGATCGATTTAGAAAACTTCATATGTCCTAGCTAAACAAAGTTTAGCTTTTAATGGCAAAGTTTTTAGTTGATACCATTAAATATAAAATCTTTTAAAAAAATATAAAAATTAATTTTATTTATGTTTCGTAAAATAAAAAAAATCTTTACATTATATATTCATTGATTTTCGTTTAATTGCTTATCACATTTATAATGGGCACAGATCGAAACATTCCCTTAATTTATATTTTAGGAATTTGAGGCAGACTTTTGAAATAATACAAATCATTTTACAATAAATCCAAGCAGGGTTTGTGTGTGTGTTTTATAGTGTTGGAATATAATTAAGTAATTTAAATATTTATTGGATTTTTGATAAAAAGGCACAGTCAGCAGCCGCACGAGTGCTGGACTAAGCAGTATTGCACTGCCCAGTAAAACCTTTTCAAATACCAGATTGAGAAAGTTTAATTAGCATAAAGTTGATGGTGACCAATTTTCATCTAATGATTGTTTTTGTAATTTTTAATTTTCAAAGCCATAAACTAATAATAAGACACCGGGAAATTGAGATTAAATGTTGACAGAGACAAAAGCACACATATTCAAAAATTGGTTAAAATTTTATGGCCCTAAAAACAAGATAAACGCTGGTTTCCAGCCAGGCTGTAAAAACATAAAAAATGCCTTTAAACACACACTTTGTGATGACATATAGCTGCACAGTGTCTTTAGAAATACCAAAATATACATACGAATGAAAAAAAGTATTGTAGAATATTAGGCAAACGGCAATAAAAACTCCAAATATTTTACAAAATGTTTAAGTAATTAATTTATGAGAGCAGTCGATATTATTGTCTTTTAAAACCCGACAACAATAACGACTGACAAAATGTCATGACACATTCAACCAAAATGCTTTTAATAAAATTTAACACTAAAATTAATTTCATTTTGAATTTTTGTAAAAAAAAAAAATAATAAATATTATCAATGTATTTTAAACGAGCAGTATTTTATAATGTCATCTTTTTTTATTGTTTTTTTTTTACGAGAAAATAAAAACAATTTTATTTAAGGTTCTTATCGCTGAATTTGAATTAATTGGTTTTAATTTTTTGTTATTTAGAGGAATTTTAAACATTTTGTATATTCGATTAAAAAACTGCTTTAATTTAAGCAAAAGCCAAAGTAAGCAATTTAAATCGTTTCCTTTATTAAAAAAAATTAATAAAACAAAAGCCGACTTTTCGATTTATCTTTGAAATGAACAAATTATTTTCACTTAACTATTAGTTTTATTAAATGAAAGTAATTTATTAACTTTTAATTGATCGAAGAGAAATTTATGCAGAATTTGTAATAATTTGTGGAAAAAAATACAATTTAAAAGATTTATATGATGAATATCTGAACATCTAAAGTGTTTTTGTGATCTTCCCAAGGAAGGGATATATGTAAACTTTCCACAAAAAAGTAGGAGTATATTATTTGGCAATGCCGAAATTTATCAAGCCTTGGGCCAATTATACTAAGTATTTACATATAATGTTAGTTATAAGTCATTATTAGACTCCTTCTAAGTAATGCAGATGGTATGCAGTATTCATTGAAAAGTATGAAACTATGAATTTGAACTTTGAAACACTAACTGCAGATAGAATATCATATTCAAGAGAAAATACTTGAAAAAGTTTGCAGGAATCCGTTACTGCTCGGATGTCTCTTAATTTCTAGACAAAATGGGTAGAGGGTTCTACTATGCACAACACAAGCATCCAGACAGAAGTCCGTACAATAACGAAATGGATAAACTGGATTATAATAAATACGGTGGTAAAAGTCGTTAATATATTCACCGCTAGTCAGAAGACAAATAGGGTGATATCATCTGATAAGGTTAAATCTATAATGGGGTATATTCTTAGTAGATTCAATATTATAAAAACGGACGAGCGAATTCAGACAGCGGCATGTCGTAATGTCCATGCAAGCTAGGAAAGGGACACTCTTATTCCGAAAAAAATTACTCCTAAATTTGGTATATTTAGAATTCGGCCGGGCGCAGGGGTTCAGGCATGGGGCATTACAGGCATTACACAAAGTAATTCTTTACATGTTCAGTTACAATTACCTGTGATGTGTAATTGAGCAATAACCGATTACAAATACTTGTAATTGTAATTGAAGTTTTGCCAATTACAATTACTTGTAATTGTAACTTAAGTTTCCAATTCAAATTACTTGTAATTGTCTTTAAGGTTTTACTAATTACAAGTTACATGTAATTATAAGGAATAAAATTCATAATTACATAATTACGTAATTGTAATTGCCAAAACTTCAATTACCATTACAAGTAATTGTGTTTGTCAAAACTTCATTAATTGTAATTGGTAAAGCTTGAATTTGTAGTCATTAAGCTGTAAGCCTTTTCTTGATAAGTTAGTAAGTTAGTTAGTTAGTTAGTTAGTTAGGTAGTTAGTTAGTTAGTTAGTTAGTTAGTTAGTTAGTTAGTTAGTTAGTTAGTTAGTTAGTTAGTTAGTTAGTTAGTTAGTTAGTTAGTTAGTTAGTTAGTTAGTTAGTTAGTTAGTTAGTTAGTTAGTTAGTTAGTAGTTAGTTAGTTAGTTAGTTAGTTAGTTAGTTAGTTAGTTAGTTAGTTAGTTAGTTAGTTAGTTAGTTAGTTAGTTAGTTAGTTAGTTAGTTAGTTAGTTAGTTAGTTAGTTAGTTAGTTAGTTAGTTAGTTAGTTAGTTAGTTAGTTAGTTAGTTAGTTAGTTAGTTAGTTAGTTAGTTAGTTAGTTAGTTAGTTAGTTAGTTAGTTAGTTAGTTAGTTAGTTAGTTAGTTAGTTAGTTAGTTAGTTAGTTAGTTAGTTAGTTAGTTAGTAGTTAGTTAGTTAGTTAGTTAGTTAGTTAGTTAGTTAGTTAGTTAGTTAGTTAGTTAGTTAGTTAGTTAGTTAGTTAGTTAGTAGTTAGTTAGTTAGTTAGTTAGTTAGTTAGTTAGTTAGTTAGTTAGTTAGTTAGTTAGTTAGTTAGTTAGTTAGTTAGTTAGTTAGTTAGTTAGTTAGTTAGTTAGTTAGTAGTTAGTTAGTTAGTTAGTTAGTTAGTTAGTTAGTAGTTAGTTAGTTAGTTAGTTAGTTAGTTAGTTAGTTAGTTAGTTAGTTAGTTAGTTAGTTAGTTAGTTAGTTAGTTAGTTAGTAGTTAGTTAGTTAGTTAGTTAGTTAGTTAGTTAGTTAGTTAGTTAGTTAGTTAGTTAGTTAGTTAGTTAGTTAGTTAGTTAGTTAGTTAGTTAGTTAGTTAGTTAGTTAGTTAGTTAGTTAGTTAGTTAGTTAGTTAGTTAGTTAGACTTAACAGAGACTTATTTGCAAATTGAGATTTATATACCTATAAAGGGAGATTTATTTTCAAATAAGTTTATTGATTGGAGTGGCGAAGGTAGTCATAATTACTTGTAAAAAGTCTTTAATCGGTCACTATTCAAAAACGGTTGCTGTTTTCAGTAGAGCAAACATTTCGAAAATATTGCCAAAAGAAAGAAAGTAACAACTTCACATCTTTTCTTATAAAACTGTATCAAACCTCTTCTAAAATCGAATTTTAACTACTATATTTGTTGAAAATTGTTAGTCTTTATGCTAATATTCAATAATTAGTTAAACTCTGACAACTATGCTACCTGTTAAGCTAACAATATACCTACCATGAAATATTTAAAAAAACATTGTAACTTTTAACAAAATTAAATTTCTCATTTGTAATCAAGGCGTTGAAAAATTGGCCACTTAATCCCTTTAATTAATGCGTTTAATTAATAGATTTTCGAAAAATTAACCAGGCTTAAAAATCGGCCTACTTAGATAAACCTAAACCGTTAAACATAAACTATACGGGCTTAAAAGCGCTTAATATTATTAACTAATTAATGGACTAATTGTCAGTTGTTGTTTTAGTCTCTGAAAAGATTAATCAAAAATCACTTGTTTTAAAAATTGTCTAAAATTATCGAAAATGTGAGTGTGTTTTTGTCATGGCTTTTGATTTGAAATGTCCACAACGAATGAAACATGCAACCGAATATTTTAAGTGTATCTAAGTAATATTATTGGTGTTGTGTTGGTTGGGCTTTAGACGAAGTTACTTCAGTCTCTCTTTTAGTAAAATTTAAATAAAAGAAAAACGTTGAAAAACAAAATCAATTAATTTGTTACGCCTCATAAAGTTGCAGATTTGTCACAAATTATTTACATAGTTTTTGGATAATTCGGCTTGATTCTGTTTGTCTGATTTATTTTAATTGTATATCAAGTTTGTATCTTAAGTCTGTTGTATATACAAATGACTTAAGCAACAAACTTGATTTTCCGAAACGTTAATATAAAGCATGAGGTCGGCAATTTTTAATGCTTTTTTATAACCCAATTTCTTTTGTATTAAAAAAAAGCTAAATAATTAAAAAAAACTTGTGTCTTGTGGTAAATCCAAGGGATTAAAAGTTAAGACATCAGACTAGCTGCCTGTTGATATAAAGTGCTTGTGCCAAAGACACTAATCTGGATTTATTTGTGTAATTTCTTTTGTATATTTGAATTTATAAATAAATTTAATTTGCATAACGAAATTAAGTTTTTATATTTAGAAATTGATTTTAAGGGATCTTAATTGTTTATTTAATATTAAATTTTAGAGGGTTGTGTTAAAATGTATAAAATTAATTTTTAAGAATTGTAAGAAAATAACTACATGATAATAAACTAAAGTCCTGTATAAAGGCTAGACTATAGAGCAGAATACTGTACACAAGACTATAGACTAGACTATAGAATAGACTATGGACGTGACTATAGGTTAGAATATAGACTACATTATCGACTAGACTTTTAACTAGACAATAGACTAGACTATAGACTAGACTATATATTATAGACTAGACTATAGGCTGGACTATAGACTAGACTAGAGATTACACTATAGACTAGACGATAGATTAGACTATAGACTAGACTATAAACTGGACTAAAGGCTAAGCAATAGATTAGAGTATATTATAGACTATAGACTAGATTATAGACTAGACTATAGACTATACAATACACTAGACTATAGCTAGACTACAGACTAAACTATAGACAAGACTAGGCTATAGACTATATTATAGACTATATTATAGACTAGACTAGACTATAGACTAGACTATAGACCAGACTATACACTAGACTATAGACCAGACTATAGATTAGACTATAGACTAGACTATACACTAGACTATACACTAGACTATAGACTAGACTATAGACTAGACTATAGACTAGACTATAGACTAGACTATAGACTAGACTATACACTAGACTATAGACTAGACTATAGACTAGACTATAGACTAGACTATAGACTAGACTATAGACTAGACTATAAATTAGACTATAGACTAGACTATAGACTAGACTATAGACTAAACTATAGACTAGACTATAGACTAGACTATAGACTAGACTATAGACTAGACTATAGACTAGACTATAGACTAGACTATAGACTAGACTATAGACTAGACTATAGACTAGACTATAGACTAGACTATAGACTAGACTATAGACTAGACTATAGACTAGACTATAGACTAAACTATAGACTAGACTATAGACTAGACTATAGACTAGACTATAGACTAGACTATAGACTAGACTATAGACTAAACTATAGACTAGACTATAGACTAAACTATAGACTAGACTATAGACTAGACTATAGACTAGTCTATAGACTATAGACTAGACTATAGACTAGACTATAGACTAGTCTATAGACTAGACTATAGACTAGACTATAGAATAGACTATAGACTAGACTATAGACTAGACTATAGACTAGACTATAGACAAGACTATAGAATAGACTATAGACTAGACTATAGACAGGACTATAGACAAGACTATAGACTAGCCTATAGCTAGACTATAGACTAGACTATGGACTAGATTATAGACTATGCTATATTCTAGACAATAGACTTCACAATAGGCTGGGCTATAGACTAGACTATAGACTAGACTATAGACTAAGCTATAGACTAGACTATAGACAAGACTATAGACAAGACTATAGACTAGACTATAGACAAGACTATGGACTAGGCTATAGCTAGACTATAGACTAGACTATAGACTAGATTTTAGACTAGACTATAGACTCGACCATAGACTAAACTATGTCCTAGACTATAGACTTAACTGGACTATAGACTAGCCTAAAGACTGTACTATAAACTCTACTAAACTAGACTACAGGATAGACTAGATGATAGTCAAGGTAGAAGTCGTCCTAATGAAATCATATGTTGAATACATAACACTCTCAAATGTTGTTCTATGAATCAGTCCAGGCTATATATATATATATATATATGTATATATATATATATATATATATATATATATATACATAAATCTGTACTAGCATGGGTTTCAATTGTAAATTGTGCTTCGCCATTCATGTTTGTCCTGTCTAGTTCAGAGTTTAATATAAATTGTTATAATTCTTGTCTTGATATATTGGTTTTTAGCGTTATTCCTTGTGAAATTCTAAAAAAGCTCCTTAAAGGACTAGTTCTCTTCCTTTGGTTGGCTGTTACAATTTCCGATTAAATTTCGCCTAGGATTATCGCGCCCTCGGATGGTCGCGAGCGGGGGGGGTTAGCAATAGGTAATATTCGTTCCTTCTTTATTACACTCACCTGACACTGACAATCTAGTCTCCTAGATACCAAGCACTTTGATATGCATATATATGTTGAATACATACATAACGTTGTAGAGATTATCTACCACCTGACTAGAATGACGTACATTTAAACATTAAATCAATTACTTGATTTTTTTACGTTTTTAGATTTTTCTAAATACTTATTGTTAAGTATTGTATACAAAATGTATGTATGCAATTAATAAACTTTAAGAACGAAAATAATGATCATTTAAAATCTATATAATTAATAGGCAAGACGATTTTTTGTGACCCCTTTTACTCTTACAGTATACATCTGATCTTGGCAAAAATTATATCATTTTAAAGGTATTTGTTCGCAGATGTGCACAATATATATATTAATGAGATCGGTTCAGAATTTTAGGAGCTATAAGAGTTTAAAGTTGTTACTAATACATAGAAACAATAGTCACACGTACGTATTCTTGAAATTAAAAACAAACAAAGCAAGAAACAAAACAAAAAAAGTAAACAACACGGCTTTTTGTAAAAAGAGAGGAGAGTGCAGAAACGTTTAACTTCTCTGTTGCTGTTTGATTTTTGTACTTTGCATGATATTTTTTTTTGTTGTTGTTTTTAATAAGGCTTAGGCAATGCGAAAATAGGATTTTATTGTTTTATATTTTTGTGTAAAGTGCTAAGTTGTGAATGAGATAATGATCTATTTTGTTATAATATCGTAACGATTGTTACCAAATCGAAAGGAATATTTTTATAAGAAGTAGGACTTCAGTTTTATATTCAGAGTTTTCGATTGGAAGTTTTTCGTTATTTAAACTTTTCAAAATAGTTAAATTGAAGGACATTCCCGAGGAAACAACGAACTGGGAATATAAAAACATGCGTAAATAATGCTTGGGGACACCTAAAGAAATGCCAAACAATGTACTGATATTGGTGTTTGAACTGGAAAATTATTGGTAGGACATCAGTACCGGAATTCAGTATTTTTTTTTTTAATTTTAAGTATTGATATCTAAAAGTAATGACAAATATTAGTTACATTAACGAATTTCCCTAACTTTTTAACAACCGTAGAATATTTTAAAGACAAATATCCGAAAAATATAAGAATGTCAAAAGTTATGTATTGAAATATTTTTAAAATATAAAATTATTAACGTGAACTTTTAATTTATTTTTTACTTTTTCGATTATGTTTAACGAAAAA
Organism: Lucilia sericata; assembly: GCF_015586225.1. Taxonomy (NCBI): domain Eukaryota; kingdom Metazoa; phylum Arthropoda; class Insecta; order Diptera; family Calliphoridae; genus Lucilia; species Lucilia sericata. The sequence goes on along the minus strand of NW_023994340.1, from coordinate 336,028 downwards.
AATCGGTGAAATGAAGTTCAGAATACATACCACATAACGACAAAATGTTGTAGTTAAAAAAAAATACTGAATTGCGGTATATAATTATTAGTTTTGATTGATTTGGAAGATTTAAATGATGGATTAACGAATTGATTCAGTGTCAGTAAGAAATAAAAATAGCCTGTAAAAAATGTAAGTAAAGTTTAGTTGGTCATGCCGGTATATGATACACCGCAAGAAATGGATATGTATATCGCTTATATGCAGGTTTAGCACAGCGAGGACTTGATGATATTCTTCTTTTTTTTTGGGCTATTCTAACCAATTAGGAAATAGTAGTGTAAAGTGAAAACTGTAAGTAGAATATGTGATGGTTATTTGTTATATAAAAATAGATACAAGTTGAAACGGCTAAATATAAATCATGTCTTTTGGGATGAAGAGTGTTTAACCGTACTTAGCAATTTATCGTTTATTATTCATTTACTTGCTATTAAAGCTTGCATATATTAACAAAAGACTGAAATTTATAGTTTATTAATGTTTTCTTTCAAACAGTACAAAAAACAGTACTTGAGAAATTAAGGCCTTATTATGCATATACAAAATCAGTGTGTAATTGGAAGCCAATGCATATCGTTATGCGGTTCTATATGAAGGCTAATAAAAGGCCCATTAGAAGGCCTCATAGAATATCTACTATTAAATTCTATTAGAAGACATTAAAATTGAATAAATGTATGTCTGCTGAAGTCTTTGTCGAGTGTTATAAGGGAAAATTTATACAACATATACCTGTTGGATGGACTACTAATGACATCCAAATAAAATTTATTTATAATTAGATAAGACATTATTTATTTTAAATATTTTTACTGTTTTCACAAATTATTTAGAACATTTCAACTCTGTATTTTGAACAGCTAACATTTCTTTACTGGTGTGTACACTGTACAGTAGAGTACTCCAGCATTGTGAACGATGCGTAAATATGTAGGGGATAATAAGTCGATAGAAGAAATGTTCGTTATTTTTTATTATTTTTAAAATAGTTGAAATACTTTTGTAAAACAAGTTGTATAACTAATTTTGACAATTGAGGTTTTAAACTTCTGATGGAAGTTTTACTAAAACCCATCACATTTTCTAAAAGAAAACATTATTCAAAGCAAATTATACACTTTGATAATATCAATAAAGTTAATTTTTTACCACAGATTTGAACTACAAAAATAGGGTTTTATTTTAGCTTATTTATGCAATTTTTCCAGCATTGGTTCTGGTCGAATTTCGACCGCTGGGCGAACTCTAGTACATATAATTATTAAAATGCTTGTAAATTTTGAAAAGAAAAAAATCCATTTAAAAAAATCACAAACAAAACAACATCCATTTAGAGTAGTTATTTGCGTTTTTATTATCTTAAAAGTTTAAAATTCCAATCGAATTTATCAATTAAGTGTACAATTTTTTGTAATTTTTCTTAGCAAATGTGTTTTTTTTTTTTTGTTTTGCTACATAGCTGCTGCTGATGTTGATACGAAAAGCGGCATATTTACAACATCAGATGAAATCATAGATAGCAGAAGAAGTTACAACATTTTAATGCAACAGAGCTACTGTTGAAGCAACAGAAAAAAACTAAAATGTTTACTAAGTATGAGTATATGTGGACTTACTTAAGTTACTGCTCATTTTTTCTAGTGTGTTACTTTACTAAACACTTCTTACCATACACCTGCTACAGTCTGTATGTTTTTGTTTTTGTGAGTTTCAAAAAAAAAAAAAAAATCAAAAGCAAAAACTTTAAGTCTGCACAAGTGCATTGTATAAAATAAATAAAATGAAATTTTTGCAAAAAGAAAAAATCACATAAAACTGCAACATCAGAATACGCGATTCAAGTTGATTGATATTCAAATTACGCAAATGACACAAGTATCTAGCAAATGCAAAGCCAACAGCAGCAACAACAACAAAAACACCAAAGAAACTCAATATATTGTCGGCTAAAGTTTTTTGTTGTATTTTTGTTCTATACCAAGAGACACATCCTTAGCTGTGGTAAGAAATACTAGAATTAAAAGAAAAAAATCACTAACAACAAATTTAAAATAACATTCAAATTGTATGCTCCACATTTTCTTTATTTTAACCATTACACACTTACCCCGATATTGTAGAATTTTTTTTCATGATGATGATGGTGGTGGTGGTGCTGCTGCAAGAGGAGTTAATTACTAGGAATACAGGCGCCTTTTCAAAGATAAACTCCAGCAATAACATTGCCACACTAGAGAGGAAGAAATTGTAGAAGTGGTAGTAGAAACTGGAGTTTATATTAAAATAAAGTAGTGCAACAGGAACTTAAGTGTAGTCATAAATTTTGTGATTTCTTCTTATGAAGGTTATAAATTTCAAGTAAAAGGTGTTATTAAAATGTAACTAGAGAATCTGTATTTTCTCGTCTGTCTCACTCCTGGTAACCGTGAAACTATAAAACCAAAGATTGATTAAATGTCCATGAATTTGTAGTAGTTGTTGTTGTTGTTGTTGTGATTCTGTGCTATGATTTAAATGGGTTCATTAATTTTTCAAAAATATATTTAAGTCACCATAATGATAGGAGTTAGCAATGAGAAAGTAATTTGAAATCATTCGTTATTAGGATTATTAGAGCGATGGCATGTCATGTAATTCAGAGACAAGGATTCCAAGAGGGGTTGATTTTGAAAACAGGTACCTTTATGATAAACAGACCGTTAAATTGGGTTCCATTTTTAAGAAAACTGGAAAAATATTACGACATATTTTTATTCAGAAATAATTTTTTGGCGCCTCTTATTTCCACTATCGAAAGTTAAAGAAAATTTGCTCTCATGCTCTCATTCATAATTCAACCTCAAATAACGAACTTAATTACATGATTGGCCAAGTATTTGACCTGCTCACCATCCCTGTAGCACCCGACATAACGCTTTATGTGAAAGTGTGTTAAAGGCTTTCTCAAAGTAGTTAGATACAAGAGAGCATTCTACGGCTTATTCTCATGTCATTAGGTAGTTCAAGACAGGATCTGCCAACTCAGAATGCTGCTTGTTTTTGACGAAGAACACCGAGGTGTTATGTAAATGATATTGTAGAGCATGATCTACAAGGTTATCCCTCTCCAGGTTTGTTATTTGATTCCCTTTAACAATAACAGAGGTCAGCGGGTAATTGTTCTAAGTTTCAGAATTTCTGGATAATAGGGAATAATAGTAGAGATCTGAAATTATGTGAGCTTTTAATAAGTTCAAATAAAATATTTTCATTCCCTGTGCATTTCAATGTGGTGAAAGGGTTAACCATTTCCAGAAGCTCTGGTGGGTCAGCTGTTGAGAGAGTTTAGTTATAAAAGTTGATGCAAATATTGCGAAATTCTAATCACTCCTTTTTAGAGTTTAACTCTCGAATGATGTTCTGTGGACAGGCTATATATGTATACACATAGATCTGCACTAACATGGGTTTCGACAGCAAATTGTGCTTCGTCAGCGGTAGCTATTACTGAACCATTCATATTTGTCCTGTCTGGTTCTGAGTTTAATTCAAATTGCTATAATTCTTGTCTTAATATATGGAATTTTAACGTTATTTAGTAGCTCTTTGTTCCTCTTCATTTCCATTATAAGCTGTGAAATGCTAAAAAAAGCTCCTTGAAAGACTAATTCTCTTCCTTTGGTTGGCTGTTGCAATCGATTAAATTTCGCCTAGGATTATGGTGCCTTCTTTATTACACTCACCTGACACTGACCATATAGACTCCTAGAAACCAAGCACTTTGATATGTTTCTAATGTATGCATAGCGTTCTTTGGCAACTTGGGCAATGTTTCTAAAAGTATTTTTATGTACCAGGTCTTACTTCGACTGACACACTGGCTTTATAAAAGTGTAATTAGACTAATTGCAGCTTATGCTTCAATAATCTGGAGGACTTCTTTGGACATAAAGTGTATTATCAAACTTCTACAGGGAAGCTTGGGTATAAGTTGTGCTATGAGTATTGCGTTAACCAAGGTTCTTGAAACGTTGCTAGATATTCCACCCATTGAAACATATTTAAGATATGAGGCGGCACTTACAGTCGAACGGCTCATAACTTTAGGCGAACTGGCCGAAAGCGGTTTTAGGACACGTAATCATTGTATACTGGACATAACTTTGAAACACTGATGCCAGAAAGAATGTCTTGCTCAAGCGGAACATTAGGGCAAACGGATGGCTCTAAACTGGGGGATAAAGTGGGCTGGGATTCTATATTGAAGACCCAGGAACAGAAATTTACCACCTAATCACAACACAAGCTTTCAGACGGAAGTTCTAGCAATAATGGAATGCGTAAATTGGCCCACAGGGCTTAACATATTTACCGACACCCAGAAAGCGATATCAGGTGAACGCAAAACCATTCGATGCCATAAGGCCTCATGGAAAAATGAAACGGAGGGTAGAACCGCAAAGATCCTATAGAGTGATCCCAATGAGTGCAAGAGTAGAAATCTCACCAAAATTAGCAAGTCTGGGTTAGTATAATGGTACGAATTCTCAGTGGACACACATGATTACGGGTACAGCTATACAAAATTGGACGTGCAGATTCAGATGAATGTAGAACATGTGGGGAGGACAATGAAACTCTGGAGCTCTTTCTATGCCACTGTGAGGCATTTGTCAAAGGTAGATCCAAATATCTTTAAAATGATATTATTCTTGATATAACATTCTTCACGAACAGTGATTGAAAAATTCTTAGGAAATACGTCCAGGCAATTGAGTTTCTGAACATTGAAAGATAATACATTTAATTAACACATTTTTTTATAACAACATACATTTATCTTCCATGAAAAGGAACGCACAACAGGCCCTATAGTGGCCTAGGTATATTTCTTCGGATTTGATAAGCTATTAAAACTCCTTTTTACTAGCTACTCATTGGCATTTTAACTCATAATTTTAACGTGGCGATGACATTATTATATACATGGCTTATAAATAAGTATGTACATAAGTCATTGCAAAATAAGTAATTATGTATATGATTATATGTAAGACATTATTAGAGTACTTAAAGGTAATGCAGACGGCATATATTTAGTAGTCGTTGAGTAACTTCCAAGTCATTACCAAGTTTTTTTGCGGGGTTTTGTTATTTAAGATGACCAGCTGATTCCAGGCCGGCGCATATTAAAACTTTATAGTCGCTGCACCAAGTTAATGAAATACTAAAGTCCTAATTTTATCCAACGTCAACCTTGCCGAATTGAATATTTTTGAAAACAAATACGTCAATTCAGGAATTAAAATAAGGATTAGTGGAAATTATTAAAAACTCTTATATTGTTGGCCTGTGTAATCGAAAATAACATTGTAAAAACAATTTATTTTTTAAGGATATTTAACACCAAACTAAATTTGTTTACTTTTTTGTTTATATCTAATGTAGTAAAATATTTAACTATTAAAGAGATGATCAACATGTGTTCAAAAAAAAAAATTCACTATTTCGTATTCATTCAGTATTCTGAGCAGACATTGTTAGTTTTTTATTAATAAAGCAATTTTAACCTTCACCTACTAACAACCCTTTAAGGCATTTATATGAAAATTTATAATACTTTTAAACTGCTAAATCATAAATAAAACAAAATGTTTAGCTCATATGCGAGTCTATCGGGAACAGTGCTAGGCATAAAGGGAAGAATATGTTGCATATACATACATATGTATTTCACTACTACCTTTACATTTCAATTAACTCTTTCTGGTTGACTTTGATTTAAACTTTAAAACTTCAATACTATTACATAATTTGTTTATGTACATGTTTTGGTCCCTGCCGAATAAGGTTGTCGATCTCATCTCTATTTTCTATTTTCATACACTTGGTTCAATAGTTGTTTTGTTGCCAACAAAGAGGAAATATGAAGGAAAAAACATTAAATTTGTTTGATAAATCTTTTTTGATTTGTTCATTTAAGCCGCCATCTCTTTGCTTACAACCAAATCTCCTTTAATATTTTTGTTTCGGTTTATTTGTTTTTTTTTTCGTTTGCATTCAAGTGTTTTTTTTTATGACCAAATTCTAGTATTCGCACATATGCTGGTTTATTGGTTACACCGTTGACCTTACTTTGTGTTTTAACATTTAATATATATTTTTTTGTAGTTTAGTTAACTTGTGCTTGAGTTTTGTTTGCCAACAATTGTACATTCAGTATAAATTATTTGATTTGATTGACTTGAAAATGAGTTCATATTTGCCTTCGAGGCAATTTGATTCTTTTTAGCAGTAGATTCCATTTATAACTGAGATGTTATTTTGATTGTGTGCATTTAAAATTGCCAAATAAAAAAGTGTGTATATGTGTGTTTGTTTTAATAATAATGATGATGATGATGATGATGATGGTAACAATTGTACACATGATTGAAATGTTAACTTTTTATATTTAACCTTTTTATTAAGTTAAAGTTGTTTTATTTAGAATAGATTCCTAACTTTTTAAATAAGACAATTTATTTATAAACCACGAAATATGGCAGCATTTTTATGTTTCCAGAGAGCCCTTAAGTGGTTCTTAAATATTCGATTATATTTAAGACAATCCATATCATAAAATTGACTTGTAAAAAGATACTTAAGTCTTCTCTCTGGTAGAGCGAGGAAGTCACATGAAAGTTAGTCATACGATCTGGCATCCAATCATACAGTGCCCATTAAGAATTTCTTTAAGAAGCCTTAACGAATATCTATCAATGGCTATGATAGTTAAGTTATGTTTCTATCAGAGATATTGTAAAAGAATTTTCAACATTCTGCAAGTAGTTGACCAATTGATTTCCGATTTTTTTCGAAGTAAAGGCGTCTAATTTAGGACAAAGAGACAATGCAATGTATAATACATTTCCAGCTTATCATAATTGGTGTGAGAGCTTAGAGAGATGCAAGACTGTCTACGTAGATGTTAAAGGTCGAGGTTTCGAGTTTCTCGCGAACATATCGATGGCGTAAATTTCAGTCTGAAAAGCAGTGCATTGTAACAAGCAATCTGAAGGATACTAAGAGACGAATTTCTACATACTAAGAGTCCCCCGGGGCATGTTTCCTTGATGAAAGACCCTCATCTTGGTGTATTACAATCCCGGGGTAAAGAGGTGCTACCAGTACCACAAGTCTGCCGAGACTATAAACTGGTGATGTCATTTCACTCCTCGGCTAGTTCTTGCAATAATTTGACATTGGGTCTAACCAGAGAACCACATAATCTGGTACTACGGATGGCCAGCTGCCCGCAGGACTTGTCCTGGCTGGTCAGTTAGTTGACGTTCCTTCAGGATCCACGTAGTGGATGTGGTTTAAACCCAAATTCGCGGGAGAAAGACAGTAAGTTGCGTTTAAAAGACTAATTTAAGGTGAAATCTATATTTCGGGATAACTTCGGTGCTGTTGTCGAATGACAACAGATACCTCACAGAGGAGTGACTTTGGGACTAAATGTTGGAGTTTATTGTATATGATGCAGGACACCTATAGTGAGTATGTCGTATGTTGTTCTCTTATGAGTGTGTCGGATAAATGAGAAATGTGCAGTGTTCAATGGTGATTGATGAAAGGTATCTTATAAAAGTGATACCATTGAATTTTCCTTCCTTGTCCAGGTATGTTCAGAGTAAACTGTGTTCATACCAGATTTATCACAGTGTGTCATAGATGGATTCGTATTTCGGTCTACCGGATAGTGATGTTTTGCATCTCGAAAGTTAAGCATCGCGGCAGCAATGATCAGAGATTAGATAGCTCAAGTACTTGAGCTTGCTATATGAACGTAAATTGCCACCTGCGTTTAGGAAGCACAATGGCGTTGGTAAGTCATCTCAGAAGCTCACCCAGTAATTGAAAAATACCACGGTGATATTGAAAACCGGGGGTATAGAGCTACTACCAGTACTTCAAATCTGCCGAAACTAAAAGCTGGGAGAATAATTTTAATCGCTGTTTAACCAGAGATCCTAACCTACCTGATTTAAAGACTCTTGTTATTGTTATTGGTAATTCGAAAAGTTCTCTTAAAAGTAGTACAGGTCAGGAAAAATCCTATATTTTGTAAGAAATTTCCATGACCTATGATATCATATCCACGAGTACCAGTACGAGTACATACCTAAAAACATGACTGAGGCGTTGAATACATAGCGTCCTATAATTGCAAAACAAGCCAGTCTTATCATCATACGTAAAATGGACAGATGTGAAGTGTTTTTTGCCGCCATCCGTACATCAAGTGCACAATGTAATGTTAAATACTAAGAGACCATTCCATTCCGAAATGCTAGAATAGAAGCTGTATAGGGAGACTTATTTTTCCACGTAAGATTTCTGTCCAAAATGGCTCCAAAGCCTTACACTCCAGTATAGGTGGCCAAACTTCTATAACATTATTTTGGATCATTATATCAATTTGAGCTGATCCCATAATACCGCTTATGTATGTACGACAGCCTTGTACCCATAATATTGAGCTATTTCTGAATTTCAGAGACATTTTACTTAACAACATAACTGATAGAAATATAATTTTTAATAATAAAATTAAAATTGTTTAAAATTGTTCAATAATCTCCAAGATCTCTAAGTAATGATAACTTAAATTTATACAAATTATCAACAAATTGAGGACAACAAAAATGTTTAAAAATAATTTATATTTTTTTTTCTTTATTTAAAAAGTGTCCACTTCACAAACACAGAAGATACTACATGTAATATATAATAAAAAACTAAAATATCACTGTAGATCCAAAAAAAAACTCATAATCATGAAATCGCTTATAACCGAAAAAAACTAAAAAAATAGATAAATAGACATTAGATTAAAACTAAAGATAGTGTCAAATTTATTAAAACAAGAAAACTTAAATACACTAACATGGCAAACAAAAATGAACAGAAAAAAACCTTATAAACAAACAATGACTAAGATCTTTACATGGAATTAAAGGCAAACGAAGAATACATGAATTGAATGAATGCTTAAATGACGGAATGACTGAGTGACTGATTTTATTGTGATGCTAGTAAAACCATGAGATTTGATGGACAGACATCAGATAAAACAAGTGCTCTTAACTGCATTTGCATTTAGCAGTTGAAACAAATATATAAAGTTCACATACTTATGTTTATTTTTTTTGTCTAAAAATCTTGATGGAAAAACTCAATCATTTTACAAGGAAATCTTAAAGTTAAAATCAACATTTCAATACTAGAATGATCACCAAACATTATACTTTTTTTTGGTATTTTTCATTCATTTATTTATTCAAAAATAAATTTATTTTATTCCAAATATTATGAGTTTATAAACGGCTTGGATTTTCTTATTTAAAAGAAAAAACAATAGAATTAGTTTTTTGAAAACTTCTTTACAACGCTACAATACCAACACCCATACAATACAAATCTAAGAATTTATTGTCAAAAGGAGTTAAAATATATTTTTTACTATTTTCGGTTTTAAAGTCATTGTTTTACTTGTTTTTTTTTTAGAGATTGTTAATTCTGAAGCAATGACATGGTCCACAATATATTTAAAGATTAGGAAACAGTTAAATTTTAATGGTATCTTGACAGTTACAGCTAAAGCAATAGTAAACATTTTCTTTATCACTTTCGTTCTTTCTCACTGTCAATTTGTCAGCAGCCATTGTTTTCTCTTAATGCTGTTTATGACATTTTCAAAATATTTACAAATGACATTAATCTGACTGTAAACAAAGTGTGAGAATATTTTTTTTTTATTTTTTTTTTAGAGTTTTTGTGGTCAATATTTAAAAGGGTGTTTTTTTATTTTACACATTTTTTCTTTAATGCAGTAAAATATATAGAGAAAACAAAAGACTTAAGAAACAAGCATGGATGTTCATTTGTGAGTTTAAATTGCGTTTAAATTGTACCAATCGAACAAGTTGCATATTTTTGTTGTTCGAATATAATGTAACTCCAGTACATTTCAAGGTAATATAATTTGAACAGTTAAGAGTGTTGCATTCTATTATGAGGATTCTAATATATAATGTTTTCATTAGCAACTTATGGGGTATTATAGTAAAATAGAGCTTTATTTTCCACGTAAACTGCACCACAAGTTGACATGGAGGTCAAGGGATACCCGCTCAAATATACAGAGTCAAATAGACTACTTCTGTATCTGGATGTGGCTTGAAGCAGTACAGTATGTAAGGGTCTTACGAAGTGCAGATTACTACCTCGTATTAGCTGAACTCAAACTCACCCTGAGAAGACTTATTGTGCGGGAATGTGAACAACAAACCCAGCACTACCTATTTAATATATCGAGATTAAGTTCCGACACGGTCAAGGGCAGATATATTACGAACATCAACATCATTTACAACGCTGCACAACTACCAACTCAAGACAACTTGAATGCGGAATGCGGAATGGAGAAAAATCGAAAAGGTTCTTAGCGATACTGCGACAAAAGTCCTTAGACATGCTAAGAGGAAAAGCAAAGAGTGGCTGTCCGAGATTTTTTGGGACCTGGTTGATGAGCTAAGGCAGACTCGACAACTTCTCTTTATAGAAGTAGAAATACAAGCCGAGACGCCGCCGACTTCTTCCGGCTCAAAAGCTAAGCCGCTGATAAAGATTGGAATCGTGCATGTATTTCAGAAAATAATTCACCAATTTGAAATGAATTGCCACTATTTTAAATTCTTATGGCAAATTGAAAAGAGTTGCCACACAATATTGTGCTAATATTAAAATAGTTAAAACTACTATAATAATGTCCATTTTCTGCAGAAAAAACTTATATAGAGATAGGATTCTATATAACAGACTATTATACAGAGATTTTTCAATGTAATAAACTCTTATAAGGTCAATTTCTGAAAAAAGTTAAATTGAGCCGCAAATTTTGCCGCCGCCGATATTGTCTATAATAAGCCGCCGCCGCAGATCATTTTGCATCGCTTTGTATCTCTAATCGCTGATCTGACCAAAAAGAGCATCTTTCAGTCGAAACACTAAGACTTGGTAAAAAGGATTAAAAGACAAGCTAAAAACGACATACGTGACTATGTAAAAAATCTAGCATCCGAAGCCGAGTCTGCAGCTGAGATGGTGGAGAGAATATTTGCATGAGGTGATGAACCATGCGGGCAACACGACGGCGTGTCGAAATTCTCACATACACCCGAACATCATCGACGATATTAATACTGGTCCGCCAAACCTTTACGAAATCATAGACTCCATCAACCTACTCAAGAATAACAAGGCACCACGCATGGACATTTTACCTGCCAAACTTTTTAAAGGAAGGAAAGCCTTATTATTAAAATACCAAAAAAGGGTGATATTAGGAAGTGTGGTAACTGGAGAGGGATCGCACTAAATTCGGCCGTATGTAAAATATTTAACAGAATACTACTCAAACGCATCCTCCTTCCCATCGATGAGCGACTACGAATGGAACAAGCCGGTTTCCGACCAAATCGCTCATGTATTGACCGGATCAACAATCTACGTCTGATCATAGAACAATGCAACGAGTATAACGCGACCCTATACCTAACTTTCATCGATTTCGGGAAAGCGTTCGATGCCATTGATAGAGGCAAAATATGGCATGCCCTTAGAGCGAAGAGAAGACCGAATAAAATTGTTAAACTTATAATGCGTGTTTTACACTACAGAGGACAATCTGTTTATAACAACTCTGGACGAAATATTAACGTTAACAGCAGGACAAAGTAGAGGCATATAGTGAAGAATTAATCAACAACTAGAGGATCTCGATTACGCAGACGACCTCGTTCTATTGGCGACAAGTAAGGCTCAACAGCTTTAAACTACGGTCTGCGAATCAATGCAGACAAAACAAAAATTGTGTGTGTCAAAAGCAAATTAGCACCAATATTTCTTTTGAATAACGTCCTAATTTAAAACTTCGACAACTTCTTTTATTTGAGAAGCTTAATAAGACCTGACGGCGGTGCAACCCACGATGTAGCTAATCGTATAAATAAGGCCAGAGCGGCATTCCACAGCCTTCGGAATATTTGGAAATCAAACGCCTTCTCCCCCCGAACAAGGATTCATATACATATAAAACGGCTGAGTGAAATCTATTCTCCTATACGGATCCGAAACCAGGGCGGTCACTGAGAGCAGAAAAGATAAAATCCAAGCGTTCACCAACAGATGCCTACGTAATATATTGAAAATTTGGTGGCCAAGTATAGTCACAAACGAACAACTACTTGAAATTGCGGATAGAGACAACATCAACACGCAGATAAAGAGGAGAATATACAACTGGATTGGTCATACCTTTAGAAGACCATACAATAAAATCTGCCACGAAGCACTGGAAGGGTACCACAAGGCTTGAGGACAAGACCGAAAACAACTTGGAGACGAACGATCTTAAATGAAGCTGGAAAATTCTTTAACGAACTACGACATATCGCTATGTTCCTGATGGAACAACAAAGATGAAAACGTGGAAAATTGTTGGGCGATATGAGTTTTTTATTTCCATATTCAGAATCAGCGCACCAATTAGTGAAAATTATTTAAAAATTTTTTATTTAACTAGTGAAAGAAAGACAAAAATTTCTACGTATACTGAACCTTGCTTCCTGGGCAAAAATAGACACCACATAGAGGATAGTATCAACAAGGCACATCGGTGCTGGGCGATATGTAGGAGAACTATAGGCATTAAATGGGGTCTTAGTCCTACTATGACAAATTGGCTTAAAAATTCTAGCTAATGCTTCAATAATCTGGTGGACTGCTTTGGACAGAAAGTGTAATATCAAACTACTACAGAGAGTTCAGCGTACATGCTGCTTGGGTATAAGTGTGCCATGTGTACTACTTGAACCAAAGCTCTGGAAACGTTGCTAGATATTCCACCCATTGAAACATATTTAATATATGAGGTGGCGCTTACAGCCGAACGTCTCTTTACTTTAGGCAAACTGGCCAAAAGCGGTTATATGACACGTCATCAATGTATGCTGGATACATTGGAAGGTTATACACAATCATCGGACGTGCCTGATCGTATACCAGACACTGAATATGTCGGAAACTTTGAAACGCTGATCCCAGATAGAATGTCTTGGTCAAGCGGAACATTAGAGCAAATACCAGTAGGAATCAGGTGTTATACCGATGGCTCAAAATTGGGGGATAAAGTGGGCCCGGAGTTCTATATTGAAGATCCAGAAATATACCACCGCTAACCTAATCATAACACAAGCTTCCAGGCAGAAGTCCGTGCAATAACGGAATTTGTATTTATTCGGATTTGATGTATTATACATCTTCCTATCAACCTAACCTATTTAGTTTAAATTCAAATGCGCTACATGGCCTTTATAATTAAAGAAGTTATGTGTTATTAAAACTACATATTTTTAATTTCATTCCAAATTATCAGCACTTGAAGAACATACATACAAACATTATTTTTTATATATTTTATAGCAAATGCATAAAGAAAAACTAAGTAAATAAATTATATAAAAACGTGGTCATAGTTAAACTTTAATTCCGTTTAACTAGAATTCAAGTGACGTTTTGTTGATGTTTAGTTGCTACTGTTGTTGTAACAATTTTTTATTTTATTTATTTTTTTTTTTTTTGTTTGTTAAAGTCATCACCACCATAGCTACCACCAACCACCAGGTAACATTGCGAAAAAAAAAACAGCACTCGTCTTAACAACCATGACAATAACTTTAACTCAATTGGAAAAGAGGCACGTTCTTATGAAAGTAGAAAAAAATGGAAAACAGCAGCTAGATTTGTATGAAGAAAAAAAGAAAACAAGAAGAAATCAACAACATCCTAAACAAGATCCTTCACACATGCTACTACTATTTCACGGCTCTGTATGAAGTAGTAAGCTTGCGAGGATGATGATGACGATCGTTAACAGAAATGAATGGTGGTGGTAGTGGTACCAAAACTTAAATTACAACAAGAGGCAGAAGAACAACTCAACAAAAAAAAACACATCAACAATATAAAGTTTAACTAAGTGGAACTACCGAGATCATTATACAGAACTGCTGAAAATTATAGTTACCCAATGAAAATTATTATTGGTATTTGGAGGTAATGGCGAACACAAACTAAGAAATGGCTTTTGACTCCTGAAAGGAGTCAACATCAGAGATACAAGCGGATCAAATCGGCGGCGGCTGGCCACCGGTAATATTTTGCAAGATGCGCCGCCGCCGAATTCTTTCGAATCAAAAGCTAAGCCGGCTTAGCCGTAGCCGCTGATAAGATTGGAATAGCACATGTATTTCAGAAAATAATTTCACCAATTTGAACGGAGTTGCCACTATTTTAAATTCTTATGGCAAATTGAAAAGAGGTACCACGCAATATTGTGTTAATATTAAAATAGTGAAAACTAATTTTTTCTGCAGAAAAAACTTATATACAGACAGGTTTCTATATATTATACATAGATTTTTCATTATAATAAACGCTTATAAGGTCAATTTCTGAAGAAGAAGTTAAATTGAGCCGACAATTTAGCCGCCGATATTTTCTATAATAAGCCGCCGACCTAAAATGGTTGCGTCGCCGCCGCTTGTATCTCTGGTCAACATCCGACTAGTAGGACAGTATTCCACAGATCAGATGATCAAGATTTATAGATCATTCCATAACATTCGTCGACCTTGATGGAGCTGGCACAATCAAAACTTACAACCGATATTCGATTTATTTTCGGTTCTATATTAATCAAGAACACATAGTTGTTCTGTGTAATCAGGTCCACGTTTTTAGTAGTTAGCCGGCTATAACGGCCTTTGAAACATAACCTTAACACAACATGAATCAGTTTCTACTTATGTATGAAAATTCTATAATTTTCCTCTCTACTATCAACATCATATATTTATATAAATGTTCGTTATAATGTTGTTGAATCCTCTTCATTCATTGTCATCTGCAAAAGTGTAGTTTAATGTATGATTTTTATAAAAAAAATCTTATTTTTTTTGTCTTCTTTAGCTTTTTGTAAACAATTTTATTTTTCTTAAAGGTGACTTCTGTGTAAACGTGCTGTGGCATGATTTTTAATTAAACAATACGTGTGCAACAAAAGCGCAACAAAATAAGTGTGAAAAAATATGTTTCATTTTCACTTAATTTTTAGTGATTTTTTTTATATTTTTTATATAAAATAAAGTGCATTTTATTTTCCTTTTTTTTCTCTTTTTCTGGATGATTAAAGCAATTCTTGTTAAGGATTTTCTTTCATCTAAGTGTTGAAGAACGAGGAAAAAATACGTGTATCTTTATTTTGTTGTAGTGTTTTTTTTATTTTTCTGTGATTGTTAAATTATGAATGTTGTTTTTAAAGAATATCACGACTTCCTTTATACTTAAGTTTTGTGCTTTTAAATTAGAGAAAAAAAAATTGGATTATATTTTAATAATAAAGGATTCAAGGGATTTGTAATGTAAGTACTTGTTACCCTGCACTTCTATGAAGAGTCAATGCATACGAAAAAGACAGTTGTCTAATCACCTGGTTGACTCTTACTCGTCTTTCATCACGAATGTACTCTTTGTAAACAAGAGAGAAGCCAGTGTTTTAGTGTAACCTTTGTAAGCGAAAGCGGAGACAGTCTTTACTTTACTGTGCCCAAGTAATCTAAAGAATAGACACTTAAAAACAAAATTAAACCTAAAGGATCATTGCCATGCATTGACTAATTTGAACCACCACACTACCTACCACTTTAAGTTCTGACTGTACCGACAACTTGCGGGTTAATGAAAAGAATTTCGGACTAAAAATTGGCAAGGCAACTTGTTCCGTTATTTTTGAGCAATCATTGAATTTTTCCTAATGAATTTTCTAAGTCGTTTCGTCAAGGCGTTGAGCCCACTTTTTCAAATTGAGGAGTCTCCATGACAGTTGCCTGATAGCGATCTATAGTCGCCCAAATATGTTAGTTTTTAGCAGCTTTCTTGTAGGATTAACCAAATTTCCGAGCAGAATGGATTCTACGGGGATATATGTAGTTCTAAGATCGCTGACGTTTAAACAATTCTTGAGATAATTTATGTTAAGATGTTTTATTCTACGTAGGAGGTATAGTCCGTGAGTACCAATTTTGTACTCAATCAACTTTTTGGTTCTTTTCATATATTGGTACGGTCCACAGAGATCCACGGTTTCCAGACAATCACTGGTGTTAACCAGACAATTTTAGATCCAAAGAGGCAATAATTGATAAAGGAATAACGAGATCTAATCATTTCAATACATTCTGCGACAAATGGTACCGCAATCTCATCATCTTTTTTGTGCCAAAAGGGAAAAATGAGCAGTCCTTTGAGACTTAGTCAACTTCTAAATTGTTCTGCAAAACTTCTGCCAAAACAGAAACGGTTTTAGCGACTAATTTAATCTTAACGTCTCGTCAGCAGTTAACAATTTTCTGATAGGATTTTGTTCCCACTAGGACCTTAAGTACCTTACATACACTTTTTTGGAAGAACAAACCCGTCTTCCGGTTTAGCTACCTTACACCCTAATCGGCGCAAAAACGAAATTCCAAACATTTGCACTGAAAAAAAGTTCTTTTCAGAAATCGGCAACGAAAAATAGAAACGAAACGACAAACATCAGCAACGAAAAACAGGTCATTTCAGGCCGGAACGAAAACCACTTCAACTTATTTCGAAATTAAAGAAGGGAGATTTCCAGTTTTTCCTACCGAGGTGATGGACCATTTGTCCTCTCCCAGCTATAGTTTCACTTAAACTGAGGGAGGGCAGATTGTCCACTACCTGGAATATTGTATTTCCCGGCCCAAAAAAAAAAACTGGAAAAAATATGAAATATATAAGGAAAAGGTAAAAGTTACGGTGCAGGGCTTAAATAACCCAGTGCCGGCGGCAAATGTTGATATACTCGCGAGTCATGTGTCGTCGTTATCCTGCAATCGTGAGCAAAAGACACTTTGGCGGACTAAATATCAAGATGTACTCGGAGAGAGCTCTAGGCTATCTCAGACTTTAAATATAGGTGAGTGTTTCGACTCTGATAATAACAACACCAATATAGCAAATCCCAAAAAGGATGAAGTTGGGCAAATGGTGAAAGTGGTGAGTAATAGCATAGCTAAACTACGTATTAATAAGAAAAGGCTTTCTGGAGCACAGAGGAGGAAGCTGAAAAAGACGCTTCAGGAAATCATAGTTCGTCAATCCCACGAAAAATCGGATTCTCTCTCAATATCTGAAGCAAAGAGGATTGGGTCTCCCGAGTAGTTGTGAACACGCAGGTGCCAATATTTGTATGTGATTCCGCACTTTACTCGAGTTCTTGAGCTATATAATTCCTGACCACAGCCGCACCGTTGCTTAACTTCCTAGATCGAAAATCATGATTTACCTTTACAACCACTTATATCGAATAGTCAGCACCTAGAGTTGTAATCAGAGTAGTCAGAACCTAGAGATTTAATCGGTAGACCGAAATACGAATCAATCAAAGAAGACAATGACAAGTTTTTACTCAAAAGCACTGCGGTTAGTCTCGTATGAACAGAGACAAACCTGAACATACCCGACAAAGCTTAGCAAAGAAGGAAAATTCAGTAGTATCACTTGTATAAGATACCGTACATCCAACACCATTCAATCCACTTATAACTTATTCATTTGACACCAACCCTTTCCCTTTCTGTTGTTGTTGCACCGAACTTATACAGAAATATATTTAGATTTCACCATGAATCAGTGATTCAACCGCTTTTTTCGGTTTATATGACAGTCACCACATGCACCCCAAAGGCACCCTAAAGAATAACTGCAATAAAACAAAGTCCGTTCTGCATGTTACCGGTTTCCATAATACCTGATAATATAGGTTCTCTAGTTCGACCCCAGATCAAATCATTCCGGGGAAAGGTCGAGGATACATTCAACTTCACCACTTTACACACCCTGCAGACTAGAGGCACTGGTAGCATCTCTTTTACACCGGAATTGCAATCACATCAAGATGGGGGGAATTTGCAGATTATATAGACTGCCGCTTCTCTGCAGACATACGCAAACTGTTTGCCGCTCAAGTTGAGGGCACATGTTTTTTTAATTTAGGGGAAAGACAGCCTATAGGAGAACTAAGGACCTGCGGATGTATTTACTCCTGTAGCCTTGAAATATAACGTAGAAAAACAAAGCAACTGAACTATAAAAGCATCTTTTAAACCAGTCCTTCCATTGTCAACATAACATATTGAGTTAATTGTTTGATTTAATATTTATTTAGGAATTAAAACCAGAAAAATTTTTAAACGTTTATAATTTATAAAGCTGTCCACATAATTTTAAATACTCACCCGGGGAATGGTAAAACAAATTAATGCGCAAATCATGTGTCATTGTACATGCACTTGCTCACACTTTTCAAAACAATGACCAACAGCATCCCTGATAATCGTACAATCATTATAATTCGTATGATGATGATGATGACTGTTGGATGTTTTTTTTAGCTAAAATCTAAAAAGGAAAGAAGCATATTGAGTAAATGACGACGATGGTGACGTTGCACATTTGCAATTCTTTAATTCTGTTTTTGTTAAAAGTTTTTGCAAATTATATTAATGTTTATTATATCCTGGCCATTATATGTATGGACCAAAGACTCACAGACATACATATGAATAAGAAAACTGTAGTGAAGAATACAATTTGTGATTGTTAAAAGTTACAATGGTCATACAGTACATACACAACTGTTGAAAATACTGAAGATTCACTGATTTTTAGAGGTGTTTTAGCTAAAGAAGACTTCTGTATTTATTTTTTGGATTTTCCTCTTATTGCCACAACAATGGCAAAGATGATTATTTTGACTTGATAACGAGCTAAACAACATGATTGTTGCCTCTGTTGTTAGCAGTCCAGCCACAGATATGTACCTAGTTGCCAGGTTTTGGTTGCTGCTCTATGTTTTATTTTAAGAGTTTTATTTTACAACAAGGGTTAAACTTCACCACCAATTGTTGCACAAAAAAAAAACATTTGTGTATAAAAATGGATGAATGAATGAATTCATATTCACACTAAACTAAATACCAAAATTTGTTCAGGTTTGTGTTTTTTAGGACTTTCTTGTGGAGTGTTGAAAGAAAAAATCTTGTAACGAAATACAATTTTTTTTGCTAGTCACTGCTACAAACACTGATTTATAACCATAAACAATTTAAAATCTTTTGTGTTAAACATGGCTTTTTTGTCATGCATAATTTTTTGCTGTTAAAAAAGATAGAACGAACAAGTTAGAGTGCTATATTCGGCTATGCCGAATCTTAAATACCCTCCACTAGCAAGCTACTTTTTATTGAAACCCATTTAACTATCTAATTTTTAGATAACTTGGCAAAATTTTTGTTTCCTTATTGCATATGTCAAACTAATTTTAATTAGGTCGAGAAAAATATATATTAATAGGCCAGTTTGAAAACATTTTAATATAATGATTTATGTGTACACAGAACATACTCATTTTGAATTTTATCCGGATATAATCATTTAATTACGAATTAAGTGGTATTAAGTGATTTTCAGAAGTATACCTTATATGGCAGCTAAGACAACCTATGGACCGATCCGGAAGAAAAAATCCGTAGAACGATTTATATATACAAAATACACATTTATGTCGAATTTTATCCCGATAACTTTGATTGTTAATGTGCATTTGAGTAATTTTCGGAAATGGTCCTTATATGGGAGTTGTGACCAATTATCAACCGATAAGGAAAAAATTTCGTATAATGATTTATATGCCAAAAAAATTTCAAGTCGAGTTTTACTACAATAGATTTATTAATTAATGAAATATGTGCGTTTAGGTGATTTTCGGAAGTGGACTTTATATGTATAGGAGCTATGACCTTACACAAAACATTTTTGTGTCGAATTTTATCAAGATAACTTTATTATTCAAAGAAATATGTGCGTTTAAGTAATTTTCGGAAGTGGGACTTATATGGGAGCTATGACCAATAATGAACCGATCCGGGGAAATAGTGGTAGAATGATTTATATGTACACAAAACATATTCAAGTCGAATTTTATCCTTATAGCTTTAGAATTTAATGAAATATATTCGTTTAAGTGATTTTCGGAAGTGGGCCTTATATGGTAGCTATGACCAATAATGGACCGATCCGTAAAAAATTTGGTGAAATGATTTGAATGTACACAAAACGTATTTTTGTCGAATTTTATCCCAATAGCTTTAGAATTTAATGAAATATATGTGTTTAAGTGATTTTCGGAAGTGGACCTTATATGGGAGCTATGACCAATTATGGGCCTATCCGGAAAAAATTTAGTAGAATAATTCATATTTATACGAAATATATTTATGTCGAATTTTATCACGATAGCTTTATTTGACAATGAAATATGTATTTTTAAGTGATTTTCGGAAGTGGGGTTATATGGGAGCTATGACCAATAATGGACCGATCCGTAAAAAAAATTGCAAAATGATTTGTATGTATACAAAACATATTTGTGTCGAATTTTATCCCGATAGCTTTATAATTCAATGAAATATATGCGTTTAAGTGATTTTGGGAAGGGGACTTTATATGGGAGCTATGGCCAATTATGGACCTATCCGGAAAAAATTTCGTAGAGTGATTTATATTTACACTAAACATATTTGTGTCGAATTTCATCAAGATAGCTTTATATGACAATAAAATATGAGCTTTTAAATGATTTTCGGAAGTGGGCCTTATATGGGAGCTATGACCAATAATGGACCGATCCGTAAAAAATTTGGTAGAATGATTTATATGTACACAAAACATATTTAGCTCGAATTTTATCACAATAGCTTTATTCATCAATGAAATATGTGCGTTTAGGTGATTTTCGGAAGTGGACCTTGTATGGGAGCTATGGCCAATTGTGGACCGACTGAGATCTACGTTGACAGTATGATTTCTGTTCATATTATATTTGCATGTACAAAATTTTGTGTTGATACCGATATATTTGAGGGAGTTATTAACGATAAACTAATTTCCGGGAATATATACCTTTGTATGGGGGCTATGAGAAATATTGGATCGATTCTAAAGATTTTCAACATAATTGATCACTAACATGAAAAAATAATGTGTGACAAAATTCATCAAAATATCTTTAGTAGTTTCTGAGAAAACTTCAAAAGAATTATGAAAAAAACGTAATTTTTTTCGAGGTAGTCTGAAATTTTTACTTATAACTTTTTACGTTGTTAACCGATTTTGCTGATTTTCAATACCAAACTGCTTAGGATAATAATAAATATTTTGGGTGAATTTGGTTGATTTCCTTTGCTTAGTTTTAACGTGAGCGTGTTTTACACAGACAGACAGACAGACGGACATAGCTAAATCGACTCAGAATTTGATAAGGACCCAGAATATATATACTTTGTTGGGTCTTAGATGAATATTTCTTGGTGTTACACACGGAACGACAAACTTATATATACCCTCTATCACCACTGATGATGGTGGAGGGTATAAAAAGGCTGTCATTGCGGTAGCTGCTCTAAAAGTAAATAAAACTATTTGCTTGACTTTTTGTTCAGCATTAAGAATAGAAAGAACCTCAGTTTCAGTCCAAAAATTTTAAGTTTTTTAGAAAACCAAATTTAGAAAGTGGGTTTAGCTGAATTCCAATGATTAAGACGCATTCCATTGAACTTTAGAACGCGCATTACTTTTGACCCAAGATTATTTCACCTAGCTCCCATATAACCGGACCCCCTGAATGGGGATTTGTAGCTCACAATTACGCCAAATATACTAATATCCCTACAAAAATAGACATAAAAGATACTGCAAAATTTCGAAATGGGCGGCCCTTATTTAACCCTAGACCCCACGCAAAGTCCCCCCTCCGAAAATGCTTCAACATCGTTAATTCCCTATAACACGGTGTATGTCAATAAATTCGGTATAATTAACATTAATGTCAATAAAAAGCCCTCCACCAAATTTTGTTAGAATAGGTTCATATGTGACCCTAGCCGCATATAGATAGAGCCTCCATCAAATTGAAAGTACTAATGGGCCAAGAAACACGTATGATGAACTAGTTAGTTAGTTAGTTAGTTAGTTAGTTAGTTAGTAGTTAGTTAGTTAGTGAGTTAGTTAGTTAGTTAGTAGTTAGTAGTTAGTTAGTTAGTTAGTTAGTTAGTTAGTTAGTTAGTTAGTTAGTTAGCTGTTAGTTAGTTAGTTATTGTTAGTTAGTTGTTAGTTAGTTAGTTAGTAGGTATTTAGTTAGTTAGTTAGTTAGTTAGTTAGTTAGTTAGTTAGTTAGTAGTTAGTTAGTTAGTTAGTTAGTTAGTTAGTTAGTTAGTTAGTTAGTTAGTTAGTTAGTTAGTTAGTTAGTTAGTTAGTTAGTTAGTTAGTTAGTTAGTTAGTAGTTAGTTAGTTAGTTAGTTAGTTAGTTAGTTAGTTAGTTAGTTAGTTAGTAGTTAGTTAGTTAGTTAGTTAGTTAGTTAGTTAGTTAGTTAGTTAGTTAGTTAGTTAGTTAGTTAGTTAGTTAGTTAGTTAGTTAGTTAGTTAGTAGTTAGTTAGTTAGTTAGTTAGTTAGTTAGTTAGTTAGTTAGTTAGTTAGTTAGTTAGTTAGTTAGTAGTTAGTTAGTTAGTTAGTAGTTAGTTAGTTAGTTAGTTAGTTAGTTAGTTAGTTAGTTAGTTAGTTAGTTAGTTAGTTAGTTAGTTAGTTAGTTAGTTAGTTAGTTAGTTAGTTAGTTAGTTAGTTAGTTAGTTAGTTAGTTAGTTAGTAGTTAGTTAGTTAGTTAGTTAGTTAGTTAGTTAGTTAGTTAGTTAGTTAGTTAGTTAGTTAGTTAGTTAGTTAGTTAGTTAGTTAGTAGTTAGTTAGTTAGTTAGTTAGTTAGTTAGTTAGTTAGTTAGTTAGTTAGTTAGTTAGTAGTTAGTTAGTTAGTTAGTAGTTAGTTAGTTAGTTAGTTAGTTAGTTAGTTAGTTAGTTAGTTAGTTAGTTAGTTAGTTAGTTAGTTAGTTAGTTAGTTAGTTAGTTAGTTAGTTAGTTAGTTAGTTAGTTAGTTAGTAGTTAGTTAGTTAGTTAGTTAGTTAGTTAGTTAGTTAGTTAGTTAGTTAGTTAGTTAGTTAGTTAGTTAGTTAGTTAGTTAGTTTAGTTAGTTAGTTAGTTAGTAGTTAGTTAGTAGTTAGTTAGTTAGTTAGTTAGTTAGTTAGTTAGTTAGTTAGTTAGTTAGTTAGTTAGTTAGTTAGTTAGTTAGTTAGTAGTTAGTTAGTTAGTTAGTTAGTTAGTTAGTTAGTTAGTTAGTTAGTTAGTTAGTTAGTTAGTTAGTTAGTTAGTTAGTTAGTTAGTTAGTTAGTTAGTTAGTTAGTTAGTTAGTTAGTTAGTAGTTAGTTAGTTAGTTAGTTAGTTAGTTAGTTAGTAGTTAGTTAGTTAGTTAGTTAGTAGTTAGTTAGTTAGTTAGTTAGTTAGTTAGTTAGTTAGTAGTTAGTTAGTTAGTTAGTTAGTTAGTTAGTTAGTTAGTTAGTTAGTTAGTTAGTTAGTTAGTTAGTTAGTTAGTTAGTTAGTTAGTTAGTTAGTAGTTAGTTAGTTAGTTAGTTAGTTAGTTAGTTAGTTAGTTAGTTAGTTAGTTAGTTAGTTAGTTAGTTAGTTAGTTAGTTAGTTAGTTAGTTAGTTAGTTAGTTAGTTAGTTAGTTAGTTAGTTAGTTAGTTAGTTAGTTAGTTAGTTAGTTAGTTAGTTAGTTAGTTAGTTAGTTAGTTAGTTAGTTAGTTAGTAGTTAGTTAGTTAGTTAGTTAGTTAGTTAGTTAGTTAGTTAGTTAGTTAGTTAGTTAGTTAGTTAGTTAGTTAGTTAGTTAGTTAGTTAGTTAGTTAGTTAGTTAGTTAGTTAGTTAGTTAGTTAGTTAGTTAGTTAGTTAGTTAGTTAGTTAGTTAGTTAGTTAGTTAGTTAGTTAGTTAGTTAGTTAGTTAGTTAGTTAGTTAGTTAGTTAGTTAGTAGTTAGTAGTTAGTTAGTTAGTTAGTTAGTTAGTTAGTTAGTTAGTTAGTTAGTTAGTTAGTTAGTTAGTAGTTAGTTAGTTAGTTAGTTAGTTAGTTAGTTAGTTAGTAGTTAGTTAGTTAGTTAGTTAGTTAGTAGTTAGTTAGTTAGTTAGTTAGTTAGTTAGTTAGTTAGTTAGTTAGTTAGTTAGTTAGTTAGTTAGTTAGTTAGTTAGTTAGTTAGTTAGTAGTAGTTAGTTAGTTAGTTAGTTAGTTAGTTAGTAGTTAGTTAGTTAGTTAGTTAGTAGTTAGTTAGTTAGTTAGTTAGTTAGTTAGTTAGTTAGTTAGTAGTTAGTTAGTTAGTTAGTTAGTTAGTTAGTTAGTTAGTTAGTAGTTAGTTAGTTAGTTAGTAGTTAGTTAGTTAGTTAGTTAGTTAGTAGTTAGTTAGTAGTTAGTTAGTTAGTTAGTTAGTTAGTTAGTTAGTTAGTTAGTTAGTTAGTAGTAGTTAGTTAGTTAGTTAGTTAGTTAGTTAGTTAGTAGTTAGTTAGTTAGTTAGTTAGTTAGTTAGTTAGTAGTTAGTAGTTAGTTAGTTAGTTAGTTAGTTAGTTAGTTAGTTAGTTAGTTAGTAGTTAGTTAGTTAGTTAGTTAGTTAGTTAGTTAGTTAGTTAGTTAGTTAGTAGTTAGTTAGTTAGTAGTAGTTAGTTAGTTAGTTAGTTAGTTAGTTAGTTAGTTAGTTAGTTAGTTAGTTAGTTAGTAGTTAGTTAGTTAGTTAGTTAGTTAGTTAGTTAGTTAGTTAGTTAGTTAGTTAGTTAGTTAGTTAGTTAGTTAGTTAGTTAGTATTTAGTTAGTTTTAGCTAGCCAAAACCTCTCTAGCAAATTTTATGTGGATCGGTCTATTATTGACCCTACCCCCGGTATAACGCCCCTTCAAAAAATTATTTTAACACTCATTACTGGCTTCGAAATATAGCATGCAATTGGACACACATAAGTTTCATGAGAGTCAAAATCTCTCTACCAAATTTTATGTGAATCGGTCAATAATTCAACCCTAAAACTTTTAATAAGAACGTAAATCTTCCTACCGAATTTAATGCGGAAAGTGTCGGGAACTAAAATTCGATGTAAACATGTTTTATATAAACCAGGATCGGTCTAAAAAAATATGAAAAAAATTACGAAAAACGGTTTTGTGAAAAACAGATACCTCTCATATAAGGTCCTCTTCAGTAAATTTGATGAGTAATGTCACCCGAATGTTTATAGAAGAGCATTCCTTTTACGGCATATGGTTTGATGGTGGGTATATTATATTCAGCATAGTCGAATACATATATGTTACTAATACTTTTCTCCAAAGAAGTCCACGATAAAGCTGAAATGAATCTAATAATTGGTCTAATCGCGGTTCAGGTCAGTTCTTGCTTTATATTTTTCTACATAGCACTAGTCACAGATACACTCCGTTCGATCCTCAATATATCGTTCTTCTTGCCAAGAAAGTACGGGTTTATATTCAATGTCCTTTGAAACTATAAATAGAGAAATAATGCAAAATTATTAAACGAAGAAAAAAATCTCTTAATTGAGGATTTAACTGGAATTTTAAATAAATGATAAGTTGGGCAAATATAAGTAATAGAAGTCAAAGGAATTTTACATCATTTTCAGCATCGATTTTTTCAAATTGCTAATACAAAAGACTTAAACAATAAACTTTATCAAACTGAATACAACCAACAATTTTTAACACAGATGCCTATAATAAAATAACCTTAATAATACCAATCAGAAACACTAATTCACTATGAGAGAACTCTTTTTTTTCGAAATCCAAATGAAATCAATTTATTTAAACACTCTAAACGACCACAATTATTGTGGTTTCAATTTACCATTGCTATTAACTGAGTTCATTATACTACCAACAATACATTATTTCCTTACAATTGTCTAGATTAGAAAAAAAGAGGAAAGGAATGAAAATAAGAAATTAATAAAATGATCATACCCAGGTGAAACACTTGACCTGAACCAATCAATAAATCAACAAATCATTAATTAAACCACCACCATCAGCCACAGAAGAAAGCACAAAAAATTCAAAATAAGAAGTCTTAAGAAAAGATTGAGTAGACCAAGAAACCATCATAACATGGTTGACTAAACAAATTGTTTGATAAAATATAAAAAAAGAAGAAAACAAAACAACAATTCTATATTGCAACGCCCTTTTTCATGTTGTTACTTCTATCATCATTCACTATGATGAGAGAAAGATCGATGGATGGGTACCTGTAAATATTGTCTCAGCAACGATACTCGCTCCAGTGAACAAGCACTTACAATTTTAGGTTGGGTTTTGAGGTTTTTATTTCTTTCAATTTTTTGGGAAACCACACGCAAATGTTATCATTTCATTTTAACAAGTTTTCACCAAGATTTCCACGCGCACAGTGGGAAATTTTCGCTCCCACAATTAATCATTGAACTCAATTATGTTTATATGATATGATGAGTTCTTCTTTATTTTATTGTTTTTCTGAATATTTCTGCTTATTGTTTAACGAAAGGGCAGCAGGCAATGATATGGAACAGATTTATGATCGTTTTAATAGTGATAGTAAAATAAAAATAATTGTTTTTAAACTTAGGAGTTTACAAAATCAAAAATTGATATTTTTTTTTTTGAAAAAAGAAATTTATTACAAGTTCAAAGTTTAACATTGAATTAATTTGAAATGATATTAAATTTAATCATGCAGCACAACAAGGTGGTCTTAAAGAAATATTTAAATTTTCCATAATAAATCGATTTGCATATAATAAATTTTTTTTGTAGGTGAATAATAAATTATATTTTAGTTGGACAGTTAAATGAATAATGTATTTGTGAGAAACAAAGTTTCTAAATTAAGTTTGTGTAGAAATTAAATATTTTCGTTGTATATGTTAAACAAATTTCGGATTAATATAGATCCAAAGGTCTTTAAATTATTTGATACGACTTTTTACCTCTTTATTATATGAAGAGAGCTGGTCACATCTAGATCTAACTCTCTTAATGATCTTCTAAGAAACAACATCCGAATCTTTTCTCTTATAGTCCTCCTTACGGGGACTTCTGCTAAAAAAAATTGGATTTATCTAGATCCAAAGGTCTTTAAATTGGTTGATACGACTTTTTGCCTCTTCCGTATTTAAATTATAAAATTCCTAACCCAGCCTGCACCATTCAAAGATACATCAGCCAAACTGCCACTGAAGACGGTTTCGTCTATCAGCCTACATTCAATTGACTGCTATTGACCGGTCTGGCCTTTGCCTACAGATCATTCTGACAGCCACCAAAGCTAATTGACTTCCTTAACTTTTTATTAGGTGAAGAGAGCTGGTCACCTCTAGATCTGGCTCTCTTAATGATCTCCTAAGGAACATCATCCGAAATCTTATCTCTCGTAGTCCTCCTAACGGGGACTTTTCAGTCTCTGAGAAGACATAAGGACCTCGGTCGTTGGAAGCACCACCCTATCTACTCCCTCCCAGATTACAGGTTGATGTTGTGGCCAACGTGTTATCTCCGAAACGTCACTGACAGGACTGTATATTCGTTCGAATTTAGCAACGCTTTGTCGGTGCTAAATAGAATGGTGGTTATCTCTTGATAGGAACTTTGAAGAGTCTGTCTTGGCCATCCTGGCTAAAAGGACAAGAGATCTCACCACCTTTCTTATTTCTTGCTGTGAATAAAATCTTCTCTCGAATACTCCCTTGGTTTTCTCCTGCCTCGTCAGTAGGATATACCTTCTTTGCGACCTCTACTTTGGCATACAGGTCAGAAAGAGTCACGTCTTCGTTCCATATACTGACGAGGTGGACCACCTCGTCCACCCTGACACTTCCTTCATCCTTGTTTTAAATGATTTTCAATTTCGAGAGGGTACGTACAGACGGATCATCCACGCTATCTTTTGACGAGAAAGTTAAAGAGTCTGTCTTGGCCATCCTGGCTTAAAAGATAAGAGACCTTACTATAGTGTTCCTCGCTTTTTCCATGTACAATTATCTCTCGAATATACCCTTGATTTCCCTTGCCTAGTCAGTGGGAGATGCCTTCTTTGCGGCCTTCTCGTCAAAGAGAAAAGACGTCCCATATACTGTCCAATTCACCATCATATGCACTGAATATGACATCCCTTAGTATTACTAGGTCGACCTTTTCATTCGTCCTGTCCCTTCCTTCATTATAGTCTTGTTTTAATTGATTTTCGATTTTGATTTCCTCGAGAGTGCATCCACGTAATCCAGGCATACGTTATTACAGCACTTTACTCTGACTCTGAGGGGAGCTGTTAATAGCCTCTTTATGCTACAGCTAGCCTTTCAGGCCCTCGGCACTGCTACCACTCACTCACTTACTGTTTCACATCAACACTGATTTAAAATTTTAAAAAATTTAAAAAGAAATCAGTAGATATTTAAGAAATTTAATTTGAAAAAATTAACTAATTAATATGACAATATAACAGTATGATGATAAATTTAAATATTAAATACTTTAATCTGGTGTGAAATCAATACTACAATATAAATTTCAAACTTAAAACTCTCATCAGGTGATCCAAATTTTAATTTTGATATTTTTGATGATGTTTTTAATAAAAAATTTTCAACAATAAAAAATCAGCGGTATCATTATGTTTTACAAAAAAAATTTACCGTTTAACATGCATATTTAAACTAGATGATATTTGTGCTTTATTTATATATAAATATTTAATTTTTATACAATAGGACTTTTCTGTAAAATGTTTAAATATTTACTCCCCTTTTCAAATAAATTTTCATTTTTATGAAATGTTTAATGTACAATTTATGTTAAACTCTCGCGCAATATGCCGACATAAATATTTCTTAACAAGTCCCAATCCAACTAATGTTAACAAGACTCATTAAACTAATCAAATATTATTATTATTTGAAACTTAATACATTTTTGAAGGCAGTTCTTGTACTAAAAAAAAAACAACAAATATTTAAAGCATTGATAATTTAATGTTTAAAAAACAAAGCTTAAAAAAAACAAATATGTTTTCGTATAAAACAAAAAGAAAAAAATTTGTAAACAGCTCCTGCTGGGCTGCCGATGCACCTGCAACAGATATCGCCGCTCTTTGTACAATCAAAATCACACTCACCGACTACAACAATGGCATATGTATGTATCTATCAAATGTTGAACAAACATTCCAATTTGTGTAGAAAATAAAAGACAAAACAATAAAAACAAATAAATATGTTGGTTAAATCATTAATGTGACATGGAATGGAAACACTTTCCTAACTAGTCCAGCACTACTTAAATACACAATCTCTACTTAATTATTGGATTAAATGATTTTCATAGCAAATCAAACTAAGACGAGATGAATAAATTTGTTTAAATAACTTGTTAGTCGAAATGGTACGAGGGTTGTTGAAAGTTGTGAATTAGTGCTGGATATAAAAAGGGTACCAAAATATGAACTTTTGACCCCGTCATTGCCTTCTTAAATAAAACGTGGGTTGTTATAAAAGCGCTAAATAGATAATGGCTCCGATATATTATGGGTTTCTATTAGGTTCTAAGACTATCTTTCCATGTCTGCCTATCTCCCCTAAAAGTGGTAGTAAGAATAAAAGAATCTAAACATAAAGACCTAAGTCCAAAATATATGTCGATGGTGTATATATGATTCAGCACAGTCGAATATGGTACCATTACATGATTACTAACACTTTATCAAAAGAGTAGGTTAGGTTAGATTGATAGGAGGATGTTTTCTACATCTAATCCGAGGAAATACACCTAGGTCACTATTGAGCCTGCCGTTCGCTCCTTTTTATGAAACAATTTTTACTGAATGTATTATTTTTCAATGTTCTGAAATTCAGTTTCCTGGACATAAGGAATGTTATTTCCGGAATAACATCACTTCCAAGATACTTGGATCTAACTTCGACGAATGCCTGACAGTGGGAAATAAAGTGCTCCAGAGTTTCACTTTCCACATTCTCTACATTCGTCTGAATCAGCACGTCCAATTTTGTATAGATATGCTCGTAATCCTATGCGTCCACTTAGAATACGTACCATCATATTAACCTCAGACTTTCTCATTTTGAGGAGATTTCTCGTCTTGCTCTAGTCAGGCTCACCCAATAGGATTTTTGTGGTTCAACTCACCGTTTCATTATTCTACCTCGAACCCCTTCCCTTTAAAGATATTACATTTCGTTGCCGACTACTCCCGAGTGGCCTTGTACCCATATGGTGTAAACCTTACCTCTGGGAGAGTATATTTCATTAAAAAATAAAGCTATAGAGAAAAAAATCGACACGAATATGGTTGTATATATGTTCATAAATCATTCCGTGCAATTTTTTCCGGATCGGTCCATAATTGGTCGTTGCACATATATAAGATCCACCTCCGAAAATCATTAAACACACAGATTTCATTATTAAATAAGGATCTAGAGATAAAACTCATAATTAATGTGTTTTGTGTACATATAAATCATCCTTTTTTCCGGATCGGCCCGCAATTGGTCACGTTTTAATATAAAGTACCCTTAATAAATCTAATAAATGAATGAACTGTTGTCATAAATTACGAAAATAATACTAATTGGAAACTGTAAAATCATATAAAATGTATCTCAACATACCTCGTAGCTATCATTTCAATAAATTTTAGAAAACAGTGGCCAAGTGAAGACAGAACGATGTCTTTTCTTCACCAAATATTTTAAATGCTAACCATAACCGCCCCATTAGTAATTCAGAAACCAAATCAAAAAACAAGTGCTCTATTTAAATCATTAAGATACAAACGAAATAGGCCTGATGAAAGGAAATTTGAAACAAAGAAACCAACAAACATTCTTATGCAAATCAAATCATCAAAAGTCAATACGAGACAATCAAATGATCAAATAATGGACTAAATGTAAAATTAAATAATTTGATGCATCTACGACTACTACTACAGCAGACAAACGAAAACTTCGTTGCATGTTTAATGTTGATGTTAAACATTATTTAGATCTCTTTAGATAAAAATAAATTTGTAGAAACATATCTGTTGGTATACTATTTGTAACTAAAGAAGTATCTAGTAGATTGCTGCATTTTATTCTTTTTTATTTAATTTGTTTTGTTTTCCTTTACTTTTGGCCTAATGTTAGTTTATGTTTATTATTCATTTTTCCTTATTTTTGTAGTCACTGAATTAAGTAGTCATTGTTGGATTTTCTATTTTTTGTTTTTTGTGTTTTTTCTTAAAGTATATTTTATGACTTTAAATATTGTTTGAATTGTTTGACAACAAAATTGTTACATGTTTGGAATCATTTAACAATTGTTTAAAATTAAACAATGGCTAGCAAAGATGTTACGTTGTATGTATGTATTCACATTTGAAAACAGAGCTTAAAGAATAAAATTTCCATTTACTAGGTTCAAAATGTGCATGGATTTTACTTAATGAGATGTCTGTTACTATGTACAGTGGAGACTTCCAAAGTGAAGAGGACGAAATATACTAACTTACTAAACGAACGAACTAACTACTGAACGAATCGAACTAACAACTAACTAACGAACGAACAAACTAACGAACAAAACGAAAACGACGAACGAAGAACGAACGAAATACGAAAGAACTAACGAAAACGAAACTAACGAAAAACGAACAACAACTAACGAACGACTAACGAACGAACGAACGAACGAACAACGAACAACGAACGAAACTAACGAACGAACGAACGAAGAACGAACGAACGAACGACGAACGAAGAAAGAACGACGAGCGAGCGAGAGAGAGCGAGCGAGCGAGCGAGCGAGCGAGCGAGCGAGCGAGCGAGCGAGCAGCGAGAGAGCGAGCGAGCAGCGAGCGAGCGAGCGAGCGAGCGAGCGACGAGCGAGCGAGCGAGCGAGCGAGCGAGCGAGCGAGCGAGCGAGCGAGCGAGCGAGCGAGCGAGGAGCGAGCGAGCGAGCGAGCGAGCGAGCGAGCGAGCGAGCGAGGAGCGAGCGAGCGAGCGAGCGAGCGAGCGAGCGAGCGAGCGAGCGAGCGAGCAGCGAGCGAGCGAGCGAGGGCGAGCGAGCGAGCGAGCAGCGAGCGAGCGAGCGAGCGAGCGAGCGAGCGAGCGAGCGAGAGAGCGAGCGAGCGAGCGAGCGAGCGAGCTAGCGAGCGAGAGAGCGAGCGATCGAGCGAGCGAGGAGCAGCTAGCGAGCGAGCGCGAGCGAGAGCGAGGTGGCTATCTATCTATCGATCTATCTATCTATCTATCTATCTATCGATATCTATCTATCTATCTATCTATCTATCGATCTATCTATTCTATCCTATGCTATCTAGCGAGCTATCGATCGATCTACTATCTAGCGATCTAGCGTATCTATCGATCTAAAAGTCGATCGAGCTAGCTATCTATCGATCTATCTATCGCATCTACTAGCTATCGAGTCTATCGATCCTATCTATTATCTATCTATCAAATTAACTACTTTGGTTTATGCAAGTGTGCAATATATAACCTCAAAGATTATTGCTTTTTTGCGGGAATAACCCTAAAAATAAATCAAATTATTCTTTTAAATTTCTGCTTTGCATTATCAATCATTATAACAATAGCAATAAATGAACACACATATTGTGTTTAACTGTTTTTTTCCCTTAGTACCTACCAATTTAGTTTTACGAAAAGTGTTGAATCAAATTGATCGTTTTCTTAATACAAATATTTTGTTAAATGAACAATAAAACAGTTAGAGGAAGATTTGTACAATAGCTTCTAATAAATATTTATCCAACTCATTGTTCTGTTTTTATTATATTCTACGACATCGTAAAAAAAACACCATAAATAGTAAAAGTACCTATTCCCGAAAACTTAAAATTCTTAATGTGGAAAAATGCCTGATCATTCATTGAAAGACAGAGCATAGCTGCCGCTGTTATCATTTTCCAAGTGATCGATAGTTTCATTGTTTTTTGAATCATAAAGTTTAAAATTTCTTTTCTATCTTTACACATAAAAATGACAAATTGTTATTTAGATTTTTATTTCTTATTGTTAGAGATCAATGTAACTAATCAGTTGGAAATTAGTTTCAGCTATTTACAATTTCAAATGTTTGTAAACTTCAGTATGTAGTTATGTAGCATTGATAAAGTGGTTTGAAAATCTGCCAAATCATGATAATTGACCGGAAATTGAAATTTGAATGTTGGGATTACATGTTTAATACTTTAAGTCGATTATTTGAGAAAGAATTTAATCCTACTGTTACATACCTAGGTATTCTTTTTGATTTTTTATAGATGATTTTTTAGAGTGCAGCAAAATTTTAAAGAAATTATTGTTTTGAAAGTATAACTGGTGGATACAAAAAACTAAAAAGTGCAACATTTTATCGCGGTTGCTGTGTTATAATAATTTTAAGAAGGATGAAATCATGGTCCAATTTTGCCAATCTTCAATATCAAATACATCTTATAAATAGAGAATATTCGTTTGACAACAGCTACTTAGATATGGATTGGTGGACATTAGGGCTATAACTGTTATGTCCAGTATAATTTCGCTTATAAGATCTTTAAACCTTATTTCGACGAATGAAAAGGGTTTCAGAGTTTCACTATCCTTTCCACAAACATTAGTTTGTATCCGCTCGTCTTATTTTGCAAAGTTGTACCCACAATCTTGTGAATCCACTTAAAATACTACCATCATACTAATTTTAGATTTGTTCGTTCTGGGGAGGTTTTTCATTCCCTTCTCGTTAGCGTTACCGTTAAAGATCTTTTGCGGTTGCTCTATAAGATCTTTGTTCTACGAGCAGTCGCCCCATGAGACTTACTCATCCATATTATTAGTCAGTTAACATCCTCGGGTATCCTTCCCTTAAAAAAAGGAAGAACATTTACTCTTTCGTTGACAACTGGTAGTACCCTTATAATGCAATGCGTATCTTTGGGAGAGTATTCGGTTAATACGATCTTTTATTAAGCCTGACGACCAGATATTTCCTTAATTGCTTTCTGGCTGTCGGTATATATGTTGACTAACATATTTAGACATTACGTTATTCCACGGACTTTAACCCCATGCTCGTTTTGTTATAGAATATCTTATGATATTCTATCTATGATCAGTGTTAAAAAGTTTCCTACTTATGTGTCTGATATGTGATCGGGCATGTTCCATATTTTTTAAAGTCTCCTTTGGTCAAATCGCATAAAGTTATAAGACGTTCGTCTGTAAGTTCCCTCTCATATCTTATATAAATTTCAATAGTAGCAACGTCTCCAGAGGTATAGTTGATGTAGTACTCATGGCCCCATCTCACCAGTTTGTTTTAAAGGATCTTTCGATCATGATATTCTATCTATGATCAGTGTTACAAAGTTTCCTACAAATTCTGTGATCGGGCACGTTCCATATTTTTGATAACCTCCTTTGGTCAGTTCCCATAAAGTTAAAAGGCGTTCGGATGTCTTATATACATTTCAGTATATAAGTTTAAAGGGCCTTGATTGATGTGTTGCTCATGGATCCACTATTATCTGAGCTATATGCACGCTAAACTTCCCGCAGTGATTTTATATTACATTTTTTGTTCAAAGAAGTCCACGATATAATTTGAAGATCTCATTTTGTGCCTATTGTTCTGCTATATAGAAATCGAAATTTCCTATAAAAAAACCAATATTTATACCCTACACCACTTTAGTGGAGAGGGTATATTGGGTTTGTGCTGATGCTTGTAACGCACAATAATATTGGCCCAATACCCACCTTAAAGTATACCAATCGGCTTAGAACCATTTTCTGAGTCGATTTAGCTATGTCCGTCCGTCCATGTAAACTTTTTTAATCAAACTACAGGTCGCAATTTTGAAGATAATTAAATGAAATTCGGTACATGATCTTCTATTGTCACGGGGACGAAGCCTATTAAGATCGGTCCACTATTTCACCTAGCCCCCATACAACTGAACCCGCCGAATAAGGCTCTTAAGTTCATAATAATGTTTAATATACTGGTATAGTAAAAAAAGCTGCAAAACCAAGTTCTATACTAGCCTTAATGATTCTCATGAATTTTATAATTATAGGGTCTCATTTGACATAGCCCCTATATAAACCCCCCTTCAATGCAAATGTATGAAATTTGGTTTTCGGCACCGATTACAGTGTCTTCGGAAATGGGTTTAAACCTATTCTCTATGTAGTATCCCTATTCTAATTTGTTATCTGGTATTACATCTACGTATGGACATATGTACTGCAACCTGGAATTTTCGTCTTTCCTCTAAATAGACAGATTTCAGTCAACGCCCGGTTGAATTCAGCATTTATTTGATTAAAATAGATTTTACGGTGATATTTTTGATCTAGACACTTTTTTATTTTACTTTTAATATGGAAAGTAATGGTTGAACTTGTTCCCAAATATACATAGAATTATCAAATTTCTAATAAAATTATTTTTTAATATGAAAACAATTTGAATAATTTTATTATAAAATCAGTATACAGATCAAGATTTTAAAAACAATTAAAAATATTTTATGAAAAGAAAAATTTGTTGTTGTTTCTTAATCACTTTGTTTTCTCATTTAAACGTAAATATTTTTACTTTTGGTTCAGTTTGTTATCTCTAATATCGAAATATTTTGTAATGTCATTTTAACAAGGTGTTTTGTCTGTCCTGCCTGTAGTCTCGTTTGTTTGTCTGTCCATCAATATGTCTGTTTGTTTGTTTTTGTATGTCTTTTCATCTATCGAACTGTTACAAGGCATATAAAGTCGTATTTTAAATACTTAATTGGTCACTTAAGCTTCCCCTTTTGTTAAAGAATGTTCCAAATGAATTGTATTTAAATGAATAAATTTTCTTTTATTATTTAAATGTTGCTTGTTTAAAGTTAAACTAATGCAACTCCCCGAAACTAAAAAAAACAAAAACGAAGGGAAGGTGCAACATCGTATTATGTGTGCGTCCATTGAATGAGTCCGTCCCTCTGTCTGTATGTCTATCTATGGAACCGATTGTATGGCATGCTAATGACTTGCTTTGACACTTTATTGTTTTTAGATTTTCTGATTCAGATTTTCGGTAATAATCATAAATTACCCAATAATTATGTCAGTTTAAGAGCAATATAGAGATTTATAAGTTTATATACATTTGTTAGATACAACTTTTAGATATACAGCTCATTAAAAGTATATGAATGTATCGTTAAGATATACATACATACTCTTTTTTAGTGTGTAACCGCCTCTCTGATTGGGTGGAAATGGTACTAAGGTATTTTAAACCTTTTTTTTTCTTAAATCAGGTGTTAAAATTAATGAAAAAGAAAGTTGATTTTTTTTTCAATGCTTTTATGATCGACATGCCATAAATATTTACACAAATTTGTGTCTCGTTATCTAAACAAGTTGCATTTTCGTATTTGTTGTCTGCGTCCCATTGTTCTCTGGGGCCACATTGCTTTTAATTTGGCTTTTTAGTAGCTGCATTCACTTTAAAAGCATTTAAACTAATTAATGCTCGAAAAAGTGGCATTTTCTATATTTTATTAGGTGTTGATTTATTGTTGTATTAAAAGCCTCTTGTCAATTATGAATATTTATCTGAAGCATTTTAATTTGGTTCATTTATCAGAATTAACTAATCGAACGGATTAAATGTTTCTTTCTTAATAAATTTGGGAATTACATATTTAAGGGAAAATTCTTCAAACACTTAATGCAAAATAATACAGATACAGAGTGTTATATAATACATTACACTGACTCACTCTTTAGGGAAAGAAACATCATTTTGTTATCATTATTATATTAGCATTTTTTTCAACAATTCTGTGGTTTCAAATCAAAATTATTTGAAGCTCATTTTTATAGAATTATTGTCATTAAATCCAAAGGAAGTATTTGAAGAAATCTTCATTACATATTTTTGAACTTACAATTGAATTTATAGCGCTTATCTCATGAAAACTAAACGACCATTTGAAAAGCCCTCTAGCGAGTGCTACATGTAAGAAGTAAGAATGCGTAACATAGCTAATCAATTGACACTGCCTCTTATAATTCCAATGACCGACCATGAGTAGTTAAGAGCTAGATTCAAAACATAACATCGTAGATCTAGAGTGGTCGCTCGATAAAACCCATAATTCTGGTCGTTATCCCTACCGTAACCATGGGATGAATGGCAATACGTTAGTGTTTCATTAAACGGTTTCCCCCTGACCAAGGCACAGTCCGGCTGTGGCCTCTCTGCGGCAAGTTGCTCTGCTGTTCTATGCTTTTGTTAATTCCCTACTGTCTAACCTTTTCAGATGAAAATTTCAACAAATAATAAACAAGTTAGAGTGCTATATTCGGCTGAGCCGAATCTTAAATACCCTCCACCACCTACTTTTATATTAATATTTTTCTAATTGATCAAGTATTTGTAGAAATAAGTTTTCTCATGTCTTAAATAGAAAAATCCCAAGATTTAAACAGCTTAAATCTATTACAATTCCAAGATTTATTGAACATTACAAACGCCATTTTCTTTTATATTATTATAGCGCTTAGCAATATTTAGTAATTTGCATGTATGCATGTAATGCAACAAGTTAAATACGGTTTTAGGGGCAGGACTTAGTATGGGAGATATGACCAATTATAGACCGATCGTAAAAAATTCTTTAAGCAAAATTTCTGTACATAAAAGCTATATTTCAGTCAAATTTTGTATCTATATCGTAATTTAGTAATAAGTAATGTGTGTTTAAGTGATTTTCTGAAGGGAACCTTGTATGGGACCGACCGCACCTATGTTATGAACCGATCGTGAAAAAATCTTGAAATATAATTTTTGTATACAAAACTAGTATTTTGAAATAACATTTTTGTGTTTAAAAATATTATTTATGCCAAATATTTTATGGGCATCACTATTTGGTAATGAGTTTTGTGCCTTTAGGTGTTTTTCTGAAAAGGACCTTGTGTGGGAGCTATGATCAATTATGGACCGATAAGAAGACAATTTCACAGTAATATTTCTCTGTATATGACCAATACTTGTACCAAATTTTATATGGATATCTTAATTTAGTAATGAGTTATGCGCGTTGAAGTGATTTTCGGGAGGGGAACTTGTATGGGAGCTATGACCAATTATGGAGCGATCCAAAAAAACTTTCATAGTAATATTTCTGTATATAAGAGCAATACTTGCACCAAATGTTATATGGATATCTTCATTTACTAATGAGTTATGTGGTTTTAAGTGATTTTCGGGAAGGGACCTTGAATGCAGCTATGACCAATTGTGGACCGATCGGAAAAAACTTTCACAGTAATATTTCTGTGCATATGAGCAATACTTGTACCAAATTTTATATGGACACCTTAATTTAGTAATGAATTATGCGCGTTTAAGTGATTTTCGGGAGGGGACCTTGTAAGGGAGCTATGTCCAATTATGGACCGATCCAAAAACATTTTTCTCTCAATGAATTCTATTTATATAAGATTTTAATTTGTAAAATTATGTGAAGATATTGACATTGTGACGGAAGTTATTGTATGGGAGGTATATGAAATTATGGACCAATTCTGGCAAATTTCAGCAGAAATCAAGATCTTGTATAGAAACGAATGTATGATGAGTTTCATGAAATTATCTTGCATAGTTTTCGAGAAAATTATATCAGAATGTGGAAAAAATTTTAATTATTTTCGGAGTTGTTTTAAATTTTGATTCATAACTTTTCCCGATGTTAACCGATTTTGCTCATTTTCAATACCAACTGCTTAGGAATTTGGTTGATTTCCTTTACTTAGTTTTAACGTGAGCGTGTTTTACACAGACAGACGGACATAGCTAAATCGACTCAGAATTTGATAAGGGCCCAGAATATATATACTTTGTTGGGTCTTAGATGAATATTTCTTGGTGTTACACACGGAACGACAAACTTATATATACCCTCTATCACCACTGATGGTGGTGGAGGGTATAAAAATTAGAACAGGTCCCCATGGACATGAGCAGGGGTCTACAGATCCCATTACTCAAATTGAAATGTACGATACTCTAGCGGTGAAACACTCGGGTCCCAATTCCTCTGAAGCTTTAGTCTCATCGGATGAAGAAGTTTGCCGTTGACCCAGATACCAAGGACAAAACTCAGTGGAGCTGCGCGCAGACGCCTAGAAACATATATGGAAACTGAAGAATCACTCAAATTGTGCCAGGCGCCAATGAAAGAGATGTGTAGTGAAATACGTGACCTAAAAACCAGGAGTTAGAGAGGCAGATCAGATGGATCAACATCTTAAAAACCCTCCTAACATTAGCTGAAACAAACACAGCCAAAAGTGTAAGCAATATACATATGTCAACATCAAGCCACACACACACACACCCAACAATCATATAAAGTCTTTGTGCAAATCTTCAAATTTGGAGTTATAGCATAAAATGTCCTAACGGACGATAAGCTGAAGTTTATCTAAACATCAGTCCTGGTCAATATTGTGGAACTCAAGAAATGTTCAAAAAAACCCTTTATTTGCAGCCTGCTTCATTATGTCAGGTAACCAACAGCAAAGGCGCTGTCTCGGCAAAATTGAGGAACCATGTCCCACCATTAAAGCCATAAACTCGTGTTGAACTTCAAGTACTGTACTAGAAATCAGATATGAAAGTGAGAAAGATTTTATATGTGGACTAAACTACCATGATTCGGTGCGGTCAGTGTGATATCAAAACCAATAATAATAAACGTGTTATTATAGCCATTTTCCAAGGAATTTAAAGCGAAATTCTTCTAAAGCAAGATAATGTCATGTAGAGATAGATTCTTCTTTCTCTTCATCCTAACAGCTTCTTCCGAAGTCGTTATAGGGTGAACCAAGTCTTCTTGTATGGTTGCCGAGTACACAGCAATTAAGTTTGCTGAGTTGAATGGTGTCATAGTAGTTGTAGGAGATATGCGGTTTTGTCTAGGACCTATTTTCCTTTTAATAATGCATGTTGGCTCGATGTCCTATCTTGTCGGAGAAAGTTCATAGAACATATTATCTATTCGTCATTTGTACACTTTGAGTGGGAATCCTCAGAAGTAGTTTATGCCCATATCGAACATTAGGGCTTCTATTTTCGTTATTTCATTAGCTACATATATACATACATATATACTAGGCTTCACGCAATACTTTTGAAATTGTGATATAATACCTTTTATGACAGTTTTTGGAACAGCGCTAATATTGGCGTAATTATTTTGTTAAAATTTCAACTCCTTCATCTGCATATCTGTGGCCAAAATACCGATTTTGAGCGACATTTTTTATAGTCCGACTGCTGTACATATTTCAAATCTGACTTTAGTATACTATTCTACAGGAAAATTTAGATGCACTATAAATGCATAAGAGCAAAAGAAAAAATGCAATTAAAAAAAAAAATTCAAAAACCTGATTTTATCATTCGTAAATATAATATTCAATGCCCTTAAAAAAATAGTGTTAAAATTTTTAATTTATTGTAATCCCTTTAGGAGTTATGATAGTTATAATGTTGGCTTGTAGTTTAATAATTTCCCATCAAACAATGGTGTTTTTCATCATCATCTCCGAATTTAATAAGACTCCATCGAATTAATGTTCCATATATAACTTGTATAATGACAAATCTTGGGCCTTATAACTTTCGTGGTTTTCGAAATATAGCGTTGTAAAGTTTAAAATCTGAAAATTTAAAGTCTCATCACATCTAAAGGGTTAATGATAAAATTTTTGTTTTTGCACCATTTGTCTCAGCAAAAAGCATACTTTGATTATGCACAAAGAAAAAATATTTTGAAATATTTTTTGAAAAAAGTGCATCTTTGGATAATACTAAATGCACTTTTGAAGCATTATAAAAGTGTGAAATTAAGCTCATTCTTATTGATTTTTCCTATAAAATCAATTATTAGAGCATGATTTCCTATAAATTCTACAGTTTCTGCTCTGTAAAAAATGTCGCTCAAAGTCAGTGGTTTCCGCCTCAGATATGCAGAGGAAGGAGTTGCAATTTTGAAAAAATTATTACAGCATAGTAATCACTGATACAAAAACCTTCTAAAAAGTTGTAATATCACAAAAACGGGAAACATTTTATTTTTTGAAACGAAGCCTAATATATACATACATTGAATCCTCGTATCCCCGTACCTATTTGAGTACGACTGTTGAATATCTAGACAGCCCGTTTAAAGAAGGCTTCCATTCTTGAAGTAGTATAAATATAGTGCATCCAGCTGTCAGGAATTTGATGTCTTTGTTCTTCTCATGTGTCGGTATGGTAACAATACTGCATTCAATATGGAAGTAGTGTTTAGTACTAATTTCATGGTCAAGAAGTTATTTGAAATCCAGTTTAACAGTGCAAATAGACATTAATTTGTTGTTGTTCTCGGGGATCCTGTTATAAGGATTGACATCCTCCTTAGAACATTATCTAAGAGTAAACAGCTTGAGTTTATGTCTAGTGCTTTGTGGAATCTAGTGACTCCATAAAAAATCCAGTTCACTAGTTTAGAGATTGTTCCCAATCTTGCCTATAGCTTGTTGTTAGGTTAGGTTGATAGGAGGATGTATCTACATCAAATCCGAAGAAATATCTTGCATTTTCTAGTGTAAAGTATAAGCACAGTTGGACTTAGATTTGCACCCAGTTCGGTGTCGATACTGAGTCGACTATTTATGACTACGTTTCATACTTGAGGTGTGCATCTATTGATCTCTTCTATGTCCAAAAAGGGCACTAAAGTGTATTTCCCGAATTCAACTAGTGAGTGTATAGTCGTCTCAATCGATTTGCTTTCGTTATATTATAGATACGATTTTATTC
Source organism: Lucilia sericata (assembly GCF_015586225.1). Taxonomy (NCBI): domain Eukaryota; kingdom Metazoa; phylum Arthropoda; class Insecta; order Diptera; family Calliphoridae; genus Lucilia; species Lucilia sericata. Next base: position 293,964 of record NW_023994340.1, on the reverse strand, counting down.
AAGTCACCAAACTCGACACATACTCCGCGAAACTAGCTATATATAAAAAGTAAATATTCATATTTTTTGTTCACAGACATTAGGGCCATCATGAGAAAATAGCCAAAAAATAAACAAATAAAAACTTATTTATAAACATTTAATTTTATAACAATTTGCATTATTGCAATTTTCTATTTTTTTAGGACAAAACTCTCAACATGTGCAAACATTTAGGCTGCCAAAATATTTGCTTTCAAAATATTGGATGCATAAATGTTTCATGCAACTACTTTATGTTGCAATATACATACATATACAGATGTACATATGTATAAGTGGTTGAGTGTCTCAGTAAACAAATGAGGCATTTGATTGTTTTCGCATGTTTGGCATACTGTGAGCAAATGTAAAGGAAAAAAAACTAAAAGTTCTTAAATGAATCTTATTTAAAAAAAATAGACAGCAACTACTGCAACAAAAAAACCGCTAAAATTATTAATAAAATGAAAATGCCAATTTTTATTTTTATGTTTGTCCTTTATGTTGTTTTTGTTGTAATGGAGATCACAATGTTTATTTGTCTTAATGACTCTATTTTGTTGGGCCTTTTTTTCATTTCATTCTTAAATTCTGATTTCGTTACATTTGGTTTCATTACATTAGCTGCGGCATTTAAATATACATGACACATGTACGACTAAATAATGAATATGACATGTAAAATTCTTACAAATGGACATTTTACACAACAACCGAATCATTATAAATGTTTAGATAATGAATTGTTGTTGTAAGAGCAAACAACAAAAACAATACTTTTTACATGCAGATGTATAAACAAAAGACACTTTGAATACTTTTTATATTGAAAAAATTTAGAGATGATATTTTTTCAAAATTATTTATCATTTATTTTCTTAGTTTGTTTTTTCGTCTATGAGGTTGTTTTTTTTTTTGTCTTTTTTAAAGAGTTTTTTTGTCACCTGTTTATCATTAATATTGTTTCATTCAAAAAGTCAAATGTTTACAACAAATAATACAAAATTAATATATATTTTCATTAATTATTTTTTATGCAATAATGGGCGGATAAGAAATAGTGGGCGTGTCATCCCCACCCCAATAATATTTTCCAGCGAGTAGTTTTTGGATTACTGAAATGGATTATGCGGGCATAAATTAACGGATTAGCAATAGGGGCCGTGGCACCTTCCATTTGGAGGTATAGAAATCTCAAATTTTGCGCAGGCAACATTGAAATCCATATTAAATCCATAAGAAAATATTCTAAACAGGTTCCAACTTTATCAATTCTGCAACAGATTCCACTAGAACCGGTTGCTCTAAAAAGATTTTACTAAAATCGATAGTTTTTTTGGCAAAAAAAGTTCAAAATTTATCAACTCAACAACAGGTTCCACTAGACCCGGTTTCTCTACAACCAGATTCACTACAATTGAAAGTTTTATGTATAACAAGAGAGAGTGTTATATTCGGCTGTGCCGAATCTCATGAACCCATATGTCTTAAAAGGAATGCTCCCCTATAAACATTAGGATGATATTACTCATCAAATTAACTGAAGAGGACCTTATATGAGAGAGAGAGAGGGTTAATAATTGACCGTTTTTCATAACATTATTTTAGACCAATTTTGGTTCATACAAAACATCTTTACATCGAATATCACTTCCCGACACTTTCCGCATGAAATTCGGTAGGAAGATGTACGTTCCTATGAATGTTTTTTATATAAAATTTCATAACTGTTCACGTATTTTTAAGTCAGCAAAGATCGTTAAAGTAATTTTCTTATGGACCGATCCTCAATACTATAGGTAGAGAGGTTTTAACTCTTATAAAAAATATGTGTGTCGAATTTCATCGCTTTTTAAGACAGTAATGATCGTTTAAGTAATTTTTTGAAGGGTACCTTATATGGGGAGTAGGGTCAATTATGGACCGATCCACATAAAGTTTGATAGAGAGATTTTGGCTTCATTAAAACTTATGTGTGTCGAATTTCGTCACTATAAAAAGTTGACCGATATTGCCCATTTTCAATACCTAACAAACTTTAACTATAGAGAATATTTGTGGAAAATTTCAATCCCCTATCTCGTTCCGTTCGGACTCTATCGTGCTTTCAGCAGGCAGACAGATGAACGGACAGACATGGCTAGATCGTCTTAGAATTTAATAAGGACCCAGAATATATATACTTTTGTAGGCCTATGACCAATATTTCGATGTGTTACAAACGAAATGACAAAATCAATATACCCCCATCTTTTTTGATGGTGAGTATAAAAAATAATACCTAGAATAATTTTGTGAATAGATTCCTAATTTTACAACAGGTTGCAGAACATTGAGAGTTTCGATATAGTTTTCCATATACATATTGATAGTTTTCTATTTCATATGGGATGGGCCATGCCCACTTTAGATTTGTTTCTCCCAGAAGATGAGTCCAGTAGTTCTTTATATGATGACAACTAACAACCTACAGAAGTGCGAATTTGTAAAATCTATAAAACATACTTATTTAAATTATGTTATCTAATATTGTCAAGGTATCTGACAATCTAATTTGACATATACATATATATTTATGTATATATGTTTTTCTCGTTCACAAAATTAGATTTTCATATATCGCCGAATGAATTAATGTGAGAATAAGATTCAAGTTTATGACGCCTCAAAATGACGTTTCACAAAAATACAATCACGATTTTGTTGTTTTTAGCCACTATAAAGCATCATCCCTTCATTCATCTATCTAAGCATGCCACATCCACATCTATTAACTGAATCCATCTATTAAAGAAACAGAAAAGTGTTATTTTTTGTTGTTTGTAATAGATTTTATTTTGTGTTGTTTTAGTTGTTTTTGGGTTTTTTTGTTCAAACTTAATGTCGTGTGTTCTAAAGTTGTGGCCTGCAGCTAAAAATGACGCTGAAGTCAAAAAAATAATTTATATGTACAGCGCAATGTTGTTGTTGTAGTTGTTTGTGGCAACAACTCATGTTGATGATGATCAAATTGTACTAATGTTTATTATGATTTTTTTTTTTTTGTAAATCGAAATGAATTGATATAAACTGTAAATTATTTTCATCAACATGAAGATTTTTATAAAATCATAGAAAATTACATAAAAAATATTTTCATATGTTGGAATCTAAGGAATCGATGATCAGTTTTAAACAATTGAGGCTGAGCGTGTTTTGACTACATGGTAGGGTGCTGATTTTAATAGTGTACAGCAATTGTTGTTATTGTGTTAACAACAACTGCAGCAACATAGACAAAAACAATAAAACACAATAATGTTAAGTGATTTTAACGTGTGCCGCCTAGATTTTGTTTTTGTTGTTGCTGTTATTTGTCTTAAGTCAGTTTTTTGTGGTGATCGATCATAATTTTTTCTCTTTGGTGTTGCATCTATTTGTGGCATGTAGTTGTTATTGTTTTTCATTTAATATAAGAGGTGTTGTTTTTGAAGAGTGACCATATGAAATGAAATTATGGATTTGCTTTAAACAATCCAAGCTGTCGTTAAACGATGATAAAACGACTAGATATTATCTGATGAAATATGCAAATGCTTCCGATTTGATATGTTCAAATGTAATCATCAGTGTTTACTGGACACATTGGACGGACATACACAAACATTAAACGTGTCCGATCGCATACAAGAGACAGAAATTGATGGGAGTTTTGTGGCATGAATCCCAGATGGAATATCATGGTTAGACAGGTCATTAGAGCAAATAACGAATACCTCGGTTTCTGGACTTTAAGGGCCACCCTGAATCATATGGGTACCAGCAACTCGGGGATAAACGGCAATGAACGAGCGAATGTACTCTCTTTAAAAAGAAGGGAATTTGAGGAAGTTAACCTGACGAATGCGAAACCCTTTGACGTAACGAGGGCAGAATTAACAAGTAAGATAGTATAGTTATGCGTGGCCGACTACGTGATATCCCTACACCTGTTATGAATATTAAATGTGATTTATTTTTAATCATATATGTTGAATATTTCAGCAATTTATTGAAGATAAACATATTTTCTATGATAGACTAGAGGGCTAGATACAAATATGAACCGATCCCGATAGAATTTGGTAAATGTGATTTATATTTACATAGTATTTTTCACGATATTAGTGTTTATAAGTAAATTGAGGACATTCAAGTCTCTCTCTGAAAAGGACTTTGTATGGGATCTAGGGTCGAATAAGGCCCGATCATTACGAACTTTGACAAGGACATCAAGGGTAACGTAAAAGTTGTATCACTTTTTATCGAGATAGTATATTTAATATAATTATGAGCTTAAAACCCCTATTCGGCGGTTCAGTTATATAGGGGCTAGGTTAAATAATGGACAGATTTTAAACACTTTCAATAACTGTATACGTAAACGCATAATACACACCCCAAACCCCACTCCCCCAACTATAGGGGTGTAGGGTATGAAAACATTGGCGAGATAATTCTATACAACTCCTCGAAATAATAGGATGTTGTGTAAAACCATAAAGAACTGTGGAGTTACCCTAGCGAGAGGAAAACGTGAAGCCTCCTCAACCAGAGGTTAGTACTGCTTCGTATTCTATATGAACACACAGAATTACTTAATTTGGACTAACGGATTTAGACGAATATAGAGTTTACGGAGAAGACTGTGAAATGATGGAACAGTTTCTCTGTCATTAACAGACTTTCGTCGAAATTGCAACTAAATAATCATTCGAGGGAAGTTATTACAGATATTATATCCCTCAGGTCCAATGGCCCAAGAGATTGCCCTCAACACGGCAGTTAGACTCAACAGAACAGGTATGAGGCATATGATTTAGTCAGGCCACTCCACCGTTTTCAATTGTCTGGGAACAATCCAGATAGAAGCTTTTCAGTTATTATCCAATATGATCCAATTGCGACGGAAACAATCCTCCGTGATGGATCGTACAAGGTTTTCACCAATGACTCAAAATCAGATCATTGTGTAGGCGGTGGCTTCTACATAGTACATTCTGGAATGGAAGTTCCCTTTAAGCTTCCAGACCAATATAGCGTTCTTCAGGCAGAAATTTCAGTCATAAAACGGGCTGAATATACACCGATATCCAGGCAGTCTTAAGGGCTATAAATGTGTTTACACAACATCAAACGGGCAGCAAACTGGCTCAGGTTTTACCTAATATACGGCATTAATATTCGAATATACACCGATATCCAGGCAGTCTTAAGGGCTCTAAGTGGTGGTTACACAACATCAAACTTAGTCCTAGAATGCCGGGCATCCCTAAACGATATGGTGAAACATTCCACAACAGGACTGTACTGGATTTCAGGTCATCAACAAATTCCTAGTAATACAATTGCTGACTCTCTTGCCAAGATGGGCTCCTCACTAGCAAAAGAGCACACTGACCTTTTCGTCGGTATACCGCTCTCAACCTGCAAATGCTCTATACATGAAAAACTGTATGAGCTTGAGCAACGCAGATGGTCAACTGAGGTCATCTGTAGACAGGCTAGGATCATGTGGAAATGCTCCCTAGTCCTTCTTCATGTTCTGAGAGTAAACTTACCCAGTAGTGACTTAAGCAGGAGCTGCCAGGATGAAGAGGATGAATAGAGTATCCCCCACTTCCTCTCTCATTGCGCCGCCCTAGCAGATCACGGACTGAATCTGCTAGGTAGCAACTTATTGCATAATTTAACGGATCTATCGGAGGTTGATATGTATTCGTATGACAAACTGATTTGGTTTAGTATCCCAGAGTACTTAGGTCGGAGCCTAATAATACACTGACCATTTCTTTCATTTTAGGTGTCACAAATGGATCATTATACTGGACCCAAGGATCTCCCTAGTGAAGAAATCGCAAGGACGAACTGCTAACCTAAAATTGATTTTCTGAACATCATTTGATAATTCCATTTATTGATTACTATATAGTATAGTTTTCTTCAACCAAATTTTTCAAAATTAAGCAGTATTTCTTCAGATTTGACCCTCTTAACCTAATCAAGGCTATGGTATTACCTTAGAGAAAGAATAATGACATCGTTACTTTTTCGTTATACTTAAATTAACAAAAGTGGTCACCTTAATAAGTAACCAAAACTTCGCATATGTCACGACACATTTATGCATCAATTTAAGATGGAAATTAGAAAAAATATTTATTAAAAAAAGTGCTAAGATTGATGCCAGGAAAGTCCTAATATCAGAGGAAAAACTAAATAAAAGATAAAAGGAAATTTGCTATTTGTAATTTGCCATAAATTTTTTTTAGCACAAAATCAAAACACCAAATAGGCGAATGAAAAAAATCTCAAACAAAGATTTACGATGGGAATGCGTTTTAATGGCATTAAATGGAAAATTGCCATGATTTGCTATTTAGTTAAAAAGCAGTGTAAAACTAAAAAGGAAACATACGACTACATGTCTATGGCCGAATGTATGATTAAGGTGAAGGTGGGTCTCCCTCAAAAAAAAAAAAAAAAAACTAAAAACAAGATTTTTCACAACTAGCAACGTAATTTAAGTTAAAATATGTATTATGATCCCTATATAAAAACGAAAATGTATGTGACAGCAATTGGTCAAGTGTTATAGTCCCTCGTTTAGAATTTAAAATATTAATCGATTTTTTTACCCTTACATTTTAATTATTAATTAAATGTTGCTAGTGTGAACACAGTCTTAAATAGATTTGCAATATTTTTAGTAGATTTTTTTATTTTTTGATTTTAACAAACATAAATGTGTGTTAAATTTAAAGAGTTACGAAAATATAGACATACATAACTAGATATCTGCTGCACTCGTACAAGTACTCTTGTCTCCGTACGTACGTACTTCAAAAAAAGTATCTGTCTGTCTGAATAAGTCCGCATGCAGAGTCGTATATTTTTTTGTTTTTAAGATGGTGTTATTATTATTTTAGCTTCAGGCCAATTAAATATTAAACAGGCAACACGCATGAATTATGTGATTTATGCCGTCAGAAATATAATAATTTTTTTGACGGCTTTAAATAGAGAAACAACGCCTGTTTAAAGTTTATTTTTGTTTTAGTTAGTTATTTTTTTCGTTTGGCTTGAATTCGAATTAAATAAACGTTTTAAATGTATGATTATTATTTATGACAATAAATAACGGTCTAAGTTTGCAACTCTTTAACACACCTTTTCAAAATGAATAACTAACCTGGTTATGAGTGCAATAAAGAGGAAACAAAGTATTTATTTATTTTGTCAAAATATTTTTGAAAAAAATACAAAAATTATTCTTAAAATCAGTTATTAGATGGGTTTAGTTTATAAAATTTATTCGAATTCATGTGTAATTTATAACAAAAAATTTTTTTTTTCTATTTAGAGAATACTTGCTTATAATTAAGGACTGTTCTTCTTTACGAGTACTCTGGTTAAATGGTATAGTTCAAGTCACCTTAATATAATTCTAAAATGTGTTAATGTCAATTAACTGATCAGTATCTCGGGCATCCCGATGAGGGGTATGCTTTAATTACAACAACACCTACAAATATTAATTGAGGGCATAACATTAACACAATATTGAGTCTTTTATAATAACAATATTAGATGGCATATGTTTGGTATTGAAAATTGATCGGTCCATAATTGACCCTACCCCCATATAAGATCCCCTCCATAAAATTACTTTAACGGCTGGCTTAAAAATACGAATATAACGATGAAATTTCACAGAAGTAAGTTTTATATGAGCCAAAATCTCTCTACCAAATTTTATGTGGACCGGTCCATAATTGGCCCTACCCCCCATATAAGGTCCCCTTTGGAAAATTACTATAATGCTGATTACTGGCTTAAACAAACGAATATAGCGATGAAATTTGACACACGTAAGTTTCATGCAAGTCAATATCTCTCCACCAAACTATATGTGGATCGGTCCTTAATTGATCCTACCCCCCATATAAGGTCCCTTCCATAAAATTACTTTAACGCTCATTACTGGCTTAAAAATACGAGTATAGCGATGAAATTTCACAGAAGTAAGTTTTATATGAGCCAAAATCTCTATACCAAATTTTATGTGGTTCGGTCCATAATTGCCCCTACCCGCCCATATAAGGTCCCCCTTCAGAAAATGACTTTATCGCTTATTATTGGCGTAAAAATACGAGTATAACGAAGAAATTTGATATAAGTATTTTAGGAGCCAAAACCTTTCCAGCTAATTTTGTGTGGATCGGTCCATAATTGACCCTACTCCCTATATAAGGTCCCCTCCATAACATGACTTTAAGGCTCATTACTGGCTTAAAAAGAAGAGTATAGCCAAAATCACTTTACCAAATTTTATGTTGATTGTCCATAATTAACCGTACCCGTCCATATAAGGTCCCCTTCTGAAAATGTCTTTAACGCTCATTATTGGCGTAAAAATACGAGTATAGTGAAGAAATTTTGACATAAATAAGTATCTTAGGAGCCAAAACCTTTCCACCAAATTGTATGTGGATCGGGCCTTAAATGACCCTATCCCGCATATAAGGTCCCTAACAGAAAACTACTTTAACGTTCATTACTGGCCTAAAAAACGAGTAAAGCGATGAAATTCGATATAGTTTTGTATAAGCTAACATCTCTCTACAAAATTTTGTCGGTCGGTCCATAATTGACCCTACCCTTCATTTACGGTCCCCATCAGAAAATCACTTAAACGCTCATTACTGGCGTAAATGAAATTCGACACTGATAAGTTCTATAGGAACCGAAATCTCTACCAATTTGTATGCAGATCAGTCCATTATGACCCTACCCCATATAAATTTCCCCTCAGAAAATGACTACAACGAGAAGAGTACGAATACCACAACGCAATTCGATATAAACTAATTTTAAGCTAAAATCTCTCTACCATATTTTATGAGGATCGGTCCATAATTAACCTTAACCCCGTATAAGGTCCCTTTAAGAAAATGACTTGAATGCTCATTACTGGCTTAAAAATACAAGTAGATCTATGAAATTTTAAATAAATAAGGAACTAAAATCTTCCTACCGACTTTTATGAGAATTGGTCCATATGTGTATATATAACCCTACTCCCTATATAAATTAACATATTTAATTCGAAAGAGCACTGTCAATAGTTAAACCCCCATTAATGGACCTCTTTCAAATATTACAATGATGTTCTCATTGATATCGGTACATAATAATAAAATATTCAAAATATCAAAGTTTATTTATATGGCTGTGATTTGATGGTGGGTATATAAGATTCGGCATAGCCGAATATAACACTCTTACTTGTTATATACAGCATTTAGGAGTATATTTGTGGTAGACTCAAAAAAGCATATAGTTGTGTCCATACGTTTGTCTGTTTAGAATACGAGAACTGAAAGTTTTTACAAATATGTTTTATTGATAAGGTTTGTTTGGTATTGAAAATGTCAGGCCACGATTTCACCTAGTCCCCCCAGAATACAAGTTTTGTGTAATTTAATTGGCTTCCAAATAAATATACAAATGACTTCATCAACATCCATATAAGGTCCCTTCTAGAAAATAACTTTAAGACACATAACTGGCTAAAAAATACAAAATAGTTCCGAAAGACCCAAACCTTTCACCCAATTTTATGCGGAACGGTCCATAATACACTATATTTCTCATATAAGGTCCCTAGCTCCCATATAACTCCTCTTGCAGAAAATCAGTTTATTATTAATAAATCGTTCAGAAAGGTCTAATTATATTCGACAAAAATTACTTTTTGGAAGTTATTATTCACTATTCCAAATTCTATAGAGCCCGGTCCTTAATTGGCTCAAGCCCCAAATAAACTCCTAAGACCTAAGCCTATATATATATAGGTCAACATATGTATGCTTTGAAGATCGCCGAAAATAATACTCTTATTTGTTTTTTATAGAGGGTGAATTCCTCAATGTACATAAATATACATACATATGTATGTTTATTCTGGACGAGGCCTTGGTGAACTTATTAGTTGATAGAACTGGGCGGGAAATATGCTGCAGAGCAGGGACTTTATTTTCCGTTCGATTACAGGTAGAATGACTAAGTTTGTGATTAGAGAAATCTTATTGTGAATTAAATCCTCAGTAAACGAAGAAATATTCCTCTAAGACCCTTAAAAGTATATATATTCTGGGTCCTTATTAAATTCTGGCCTCCGGTAGGTTAGTGGTTAGTGTTCTAGTCTGGTAGACCGGAGGTGGTGGGTTCGATTCCCACCTGAGGCACTGGTTAAGGAGCGCACAACAGGCCCGATAGAGGCCTAGGTGTATTTCTTCGGATTTGATGTATATACATCCTCCTTTCAAACTAACTAACTAACTAACTATTAAATTCTAAGAAGATCTAGCCATGTCCGTATGGCTGTCTGTTGAAAACATGATAGAGTCCAAATGGAAGTAGCTAGCGAGCTGATTTTGCAGATACTTTTAGTTGATTCAGTTTGTTTGGTATTGAAAATGGGCAATATCGGTCCACGATTTCGCCTAGCCCCCATATATGGACCCCTTCAGAAAATTTCTTTATCGCTCATAAATGGCTAATAGAAGCATCTATCTGTGAAATTTTATAAGTATAGGCCCATAATTGACCCTACCCCCCATACAAAGTCTCCTATAGAAAATGACTTAAACGCTGATAATTGTCTAAAAGAAGCATCTATAGCGGTGAAATTCGACATAAACATATTTTATAGGAACCTAAACCTCTCTACTAAATTTTATAAGGATCGGTCCATAACTGACCCTACCCTCGTTATAAGATCCCCCCTTCAGAAAATGGCTTTAATGTTCATAACTGGCCCTTAAAAACATATATAACAATAAAAATCGACATAAAAAAGTTTTAAAGGAACTAAAATAATTTTCTTAAATTTTATGATGATGGGTCCATAATTGACCCTTCCCATATAAGGTCCCTTCCAGAAAATGACTTTAACACTCAAAACTTACTTAAAAATGCAAATACAGCGGTGAAATTCTACCAAAACTCTTTATTAAATTTAATAAGGATCGGTCTTTAATTGACCATATAAAGTCCCCTTCAGAAAAAGACTCTAACGCTCAAATACTACTACAGCGATGAAATTTCACGTAAACAAGTTTGTTATGAGCAAAAATGTCTTCTTCAGATATTTATGAGTATCGGTCTATAATTGACCTTACAACACTACAAATAATTATTGTATAAACCAATGAGGATAGGTCTATAATTGACTCTACCGTCCATATAACCACTCTTACAAGAAAAACAGTTTATGGTTATAAAATTTGGACAAAAAATAATAAGAGCACGGTCCATACTTAAACTCTTATTAAAGGCCCTCATCCCAATATTACCCTGATGTTCATTTTAATATCGCCATATGGTGATAAAATTCAACATAGATCTAATATATGAGAAAATTGCTTCGATAATTTTATTTATAAGGCAGTATTATTTTTCGGCAATGATTTTGGTACAAAGGCAAACTAGTGAGACTCAAGGCATCAGACCACTAAAAAAATATTTTGTCGCCAGTAAAACGATTTCAACTTATTAATAAAAACTACAAATCATTTAATATTTTTATATCAAAATGAAGTAATTTTAATATTTAAATTTGATTGATATAAAACAGCAGTGTTTAAATTTTAATTGCTAATTCAGCATAGACCACCAGCGAATATTTGTTGGTCTAACAGCCAAATTTTAATAAAATCCAATAATTTTTTAACATTTTTTCGAACATAATTAGTAAAATTTATTTTGAAAATGTAAAAATAATTTTACGATTAAACATGCATTTACATAATTGTGTGATATTTCACTGCAGGAATTCTGTTCTTCCGAACCTTCCTGCAAAGAAATTTTATGAAGATGTGAAAATATCACACTGATCCACAACACCAACCACGAAAAAAAAACAACAACCGAAAAAAGTAACTGACATTAAGTATTTTATTATAGAAAATTAAGTAATTTATGACTTGAACAAGTCATAAATGATGTGCAAAGTAAGACAAAAGCCAAACGAGTGAGAGGAACACTGTGCAACCCCGGGAAATTAAAGAGCCACCATTAGCAGGGCCATAACCAGCGGTGACACATTAAAACAACAAAAGCCTAAAATCATAAACACTAAATCGAAATATTTACACATTCATTTAGTTATAAAAACAACAAAAAACAGTTAAAACAAGGCACTTAATAAAAAATCAGACAGACATTTAGCTAAAGTCCGAATGTAGGTATTTAAAACATATATATTTTGTATATGAATATAAATTAATAAAGCTATAAAATTTTTAAATAACTTAGAGGGTTTTGAATATAAAATTTTTACCATAAAATAACCAGGAGATGATACTTTACAACACAGATACAAGTACATACTAGTAGACATAAAAAAGGTACATGTTCCACCAATCAACTAATAATCATTAATTAAATGTTGATGTCTTGTTAGGAAAAACAAACTTCCAACTACAACACACACACATTCTTCGGCTGCAACAACATTCAACCAGAAACTAGTAAAATTGAAAAAATATTTAAATTGTACAACCATAAAAATCATTAAATGAAATTTCGAAATTGTTTGTTGAACATGAAAACTAATGAAAATATTTGGATGTTTTCTAAACTGCCTTAAGTACCGTACCTGTCCTTCTGTGTATGTTTGTAGTTATTTTTTATATTTTGGAGATTTTTATGTTCCAATTTCTTTTTAAGGTTAAATACAAGTGTTAAATTCATTTTTTGGTCGTTATATCTATTTCTCCAATTAAGTCATTTTTTAAGATTTAATGATGTAAAAAACACTACTCGTCTTGTGGCAAATTAGGAAATTAAGAAAATCGTCTGAGAAGTGTCGTGGTGTAAAATAGAATGTATCAATGTTAACTCTTTCACGCACAAAACTAAACCGCCACACACTTTATTTTGACGTATATTGATGAAAATGGAAAAAGTGTTTTCGAAACATATGTATATTGGGGGTAGGGTCATTTATGAACCGATCCACATATAATTTGTTACAGAGGTTTTGAACCGTAAGAAACCTTCTTATGTCAAATTTCATCGTTGTACTCGTATTTTAAGCCAGTATCAAGCGTTAAAGCCATTTTATGAAGAGGACCTTATATGGGGGGTAGGGACAATTATGGACCGATCCAGATAAAATTTGGTAGTGAGATTATGGCTCATATGAAACTTATTTATGTTGAATTTCATCGCTATAGTAAGGGCGCTATCTGAAAACGTGGACCGACATTGCCCATTTTCAATACCAAACAAATATTATAGAGAATATTTCAACCCCCTAGCTCCTTCCGTTCGGACTCTATCGTGTTTTCAACAGACAGACGGACATGGCTAGATCGTCTTAGAATTTAATAAGCACCCAGAATATACACATATATACTTTTATGGGTCTATGACCAATATTTCGATGTGTTACAAACGGAATGACAAAATCAATCTTTTTTGATAGTGGGTACCGGTTACCGATTGGGACACCGGTGTCCCGTATACGTGAAAGTGTTAACTGTTTGTGGCTCTTAAATTTTATATATACCGATTTTCTTGCTATATTTTTAAGGCAATATTTTGAGTCAAGCACATTTACTAGAGAATTAATTAATCCGTAAGGACAATGTTTGAACTCACAATTCGACGAAGAAGCAGGGATCATAATAATTTTCACAATAATCATTTTCACAATTTTAATAATGATCAAATGTATCCTCGGCCTTTTCTTGGAATAATTTGACGTGGGGTCGAACCAGTGCACCACATAATCTGGTACTACGGGAGGCCAGTTTCCCGCAGGATTTTGTCCTGACTGGTCAGTTGGTTGAGGTTTCTTCGGGATCCAGGTAGTGGCTGTGGTTAAAACTCAAATTTGCGGGAAGGGGTGCTTGGTTAATAGCTTGATACCTGGTGAAATATTCGGGATAAGTTTCTGTTTCCCACAGGACAAGGCTATGGATTAATAAAATGTTAGATTTTAGCTGATAATGCAAAGATTGGGCATGCATTGGTGTACTCATCCATCGGATACTTCCCTCAGAGGGAATCTGAGGAGGTGTCGGAATCACGGATAGAGTGACGATTGAAGTGGCGGAGGAGTTTCTTGAGACATGGCGGAGTTGTTTATACCTTAATCTTTAATTTATCAGCGATTTTCCCTCATGATTGAGTGTATTGGTGTTTACTCTAAATATGTTCAACTTATCACAGTAGGTCCTTGCGATCACTGAAATAAGTCTGGCTAATTTAATATAGATCTGTGTTTTCGAACCACCAATTACATCCCTAGGTGTTATTGCCGATTTTAAGAGATACAGGATTGCACTGGGGTGAATCTTTAAATTATGAGAATGTTTGTAGGGACAGAGCATCCCTCATTACATCAATAGGGTGTTTTCACCTGATGTAGGGTCCGTCCCTTCTATCGACTCTAATCAGTGATTGCCTTTTCCTTTGTCGGGGTTAGATTTAGCTTGACTCATCACACCTGTCATTCCCCAACGGGACTACTATGGCAAGAGATTGGATAGCTCGAGTACTTGAGCAAAGTGCTAGTACATGGACCGACACAGTCATGTACAAAAATTGCCACCTGCGTGTAAGATACACAATGGGGCGGTGGTGAAAAAGATCACCGTGGGAGGTATTCTGCACTATTGTAGTATAGGTTATAAATACCATGAGCATTTCGAAAACCATGAGTTTCCATCTTTACAGCTTGATTACAATTGGAACCGACGTTAAGTGAATATAGATATTTCGAAGAAAGTAGAAGATGTGTCAGATGTTATGTCTTTATTATAAAGTTGACAGAATGGACTTTACAAAATATTATAAAGTATAAATATTATAAAGACAGTTAAGGTTGTTTTACATGTCAGATAGGAGCAGAGTACTTTAGTTATTCTGCAAGTGTTAAAAATGGTCTACTTAAGTTACAATTTTCTGTCGCCCATTACGTCTATACCTCAGCTAGGTTAATATGAATAAGGTTTTTGTAGAACAGAGTCCACGACCATTTCGTTAATTTCAGTTCCCCGAATGCCCTCGTGCTCTTGTATCCATATCAATTCGACAGTGTATCATCTATTCTTGGAGAGAAAATGAATACAATTATTTTGACCTAACTTTCGCATATTTCTCCCGGCCGTATCGATGGCGTAAATTTCAGCATGAACCAGTAATAGTGTTATATTCGACTATATTAACATGAGCATCATGACGATTTTCGGAAGAGGTGCTTTTATAGTTGGTGACTAATTTCGATTTTAAAACGATTTTGGTTCTTAAAAAAACTTGTTCATATCAAATTTCATCACTCTCTATGGGACTGGGGTCAAATGTGGACCCAGAAACTGCAAAAATAGAAAATATTTGCCCTCAAGATTCCTTTGTTTAAGCTCCATCGCACAGTGGTATAGGAAAAAAAAAAGAGGGAAATAATTCGGTAACTTCTAAACGGTTAATCCGATTTTAATGAAATTTGGTATGCACAAAGAGGAGGTGTTCGTATTTCTTCATTTGAGTTCCGATTTAAAAAAAATTTCGTATATAGAATCTCCTCATCGAGCACTATAAAAAATGTCGTCGTAGCAGTAAATTATCTCTTATAGTTTAGGAGATATTCGCATTTGAATATTAAAATTTTAAAATTTTTACCGTCCTTACTTTAGTTTTTTTGATAATAGCAGGTCCAAATATTTCCGATTTTCGCCATTTTTTTTTATTTGCTTAACAACAAGTTTATATACCAAGCAGTGAAAGAATTATGTAAAAATCATGACTGAGTCCAAAGTTATAGGCATTTAAATTTAAAAAATTAAAAAAAGGCGATTTTTTGTCATTTTTTTGGGAAAAAAGTATCTTTTTCTTTTTAAGTTATCTAAAAAGTTTCTAAGAAGATGTATATAGAATTTATACTTTTTGGAAAGCTGACTTTACATAAAATACGATAAATGAAACAAAACCTAAAAATTTTTGATACCGAGGGGACCAGGTCCATCCAAAAAAACCCTATTTTTTATGGAAAATTAAATTTTGAGCAAAAATTCTCAAATCGCATAGTCGATATCAAATTATAGTGACCTGTTTTATATGACCCAATAAGTTCTTAATCATTTTGTAACGGGTTTCGATAACCCCGCCCCTGGTATGGATATAATAGGCAAAAAACCAAAAAATCCCATTTTTGGGATTTTTTAAAACTTTTTTGGGAATTCCGGGATTTCTAATAAGAAAATTCGAAATTTTTATTTAATTTTGGATTTTGAGTAAAAAAATCTACCTAACTGTAAAATTTCATCAAAAAATATTCATAAATAAAATTTTTATTGCAATTTGAAAAATTTGTATCTTCGCAAAAACTGAATAAAAAACATTTTTTAATTTTTTTTAAAAAAAGTATTCCGCGAATTTTTTAATTTTCAAAAATTATATACAGTTTTGAAAAATAGACAAAATTACCTTTCCATTGATATATAACATGCCTACCTAATGTTTTTTAAGTGACAAATTAATTAGGGAAAACTCAACATCTTTTAGAAAATTTGCCTAGCACTATTATTTTCATCCATAAGGTTAACTCTTAAATTTGTTACATATATGGATGAAAATAATAGTGCTAGGTAAATTTTCTAAAAGATGTTGAGTTTTCCCTAATTAATTTGTCACTTAAAAAACATTAGGTAGGCATGTTATATATCAATGGAAAGGTAATTTTGTCTATTTTTCAAAACTGTATATAATTTTTGAAAATTAAAAAATTCGCGGAATACTTTTTTTTAAAAAAAATTAAAAAATGTTTTTTATTCAGTTTTTGCGAAGATACAAATTTTTCAAATTGCAATAAAAATTTTATTTATGAATATTTTTTGATGAAATTTTACAGTTAGGTAGATTTTTTTACTCAAAATCCAAAATTAAATAAAAATTTCGAATTTTCTTATTAGAAATCCCGGAATTCCCAAAAAAGTTTTAAAAAATCCCAAAAATGGGATTTTTTGGTTTTTTGCCTATTATATCCATACCAGGGGCGGGGTTATCGAAACCCGTTACAAAATGATTAAGAACTTATTGGGTCATATAAAACAGGTCACTATAATTTGATATCGACTATGCGATTTGAGAATTTTTGCTCAAAATTTAATTTTCCATAAAAAATAGGGTTTTTTTGGATGGACCTGGTCCCCTCGGTATCAAAAATTTTTAGGTTTTGTTTCATTTATCGTATTTTATGTAAAGTCAGCTTTCCAAAAAGTATAAATTCTATATACATCTTCTTAGAAACTTTTTAGATAACTTAAAAAGAAAAAGATACTTTTTTCCCAAAAAAATGTCAAAAAATCGCCTTTTTTTAATTTTTTAAATTTAAATGCCTATAACTTTGGACTCAGTCATGATTTTTACATAATTCTTTCACTGCTTGGTATATAAACTTGTTGTTAAGCAAATAAAAAAAAATGGCGAAAATCGGAAATATTTGGACCTGCTATTATCAAAAAAACTAAAGTAAGGACGGTAAAAATTTTAAAATTTTAATATTCAAATGCGAATATCTCCTAAACTATAAGAGATAATTTTTATAGTGCTCGATGAGGAGATTCTATATACGAAATTTTTTTTAAATCGGAACTCAAATGAAGAAATAGGATCGTTTTAAAAATTTAACATAGCCGAGGTGTCCTAATTTGAGGACCCCTCGCCGGGCCCCTGGTTGGCCTATAAGGTCCAAATTCAAAACCTAAACTCGACAACACCTCCTCTTTGTGCATACCAAATTTCATTAAAATCGGATTAACCGTTTAGAAGTTACCGAATTATTTCCCTCTTTTTTTTTTCCTATACCACTGTGCATCGTTTTTTTAAAAACTGACGCACGGAACTTGCTGGATCGTATTAGAATCTAAAAAGAACCCAGAATGTACACTTTCGTGGGTCTGTCCCCCATTTTGAAGGTTCGTATAAAAACATTTTTGCCTTTGCCTCCCTGACTCTCCGAGTCCAAAGTAGAACCGATCAATTATAGGTCTTAAAATTTTTCAATCCAAACATTTGATTGTACTTTTTTGATACAATAGAGTTATGAGGTAATCTACTGCTTATTTTCTGAAAATAATCCAAATGACACAACCCTCGTACTTTAAGTAATCCTAAGTTTTTTTATTAAAATCCGATCTCATTAGTGAAGTTGTTAAATTTCTTAATTTTTTAGATTTAAACATTTAATTGGTTGTTGTATTATCATCAATATCAAAATCAATGTGTAACTTGTGGGTTTTTTTGAAAACGCCGATGTTTTTCTGTAAGTAGAACATGATTATTGTAATTAAATACAATTTTCCAGTTAGTTTTACTTGGTCTCAGTTTTTTGATTATTATGAAATTGTTGTATTTTACCTTGATTGTTTGTTGACATTTCAAAATCCGAGTAAAACAGAAAAACAACGAAAAAAAGATCACAATTTTTATGAGTTTTTAACAAGTTCAACAGAAAATTAAATTAAATTAAATTGAGTTGTTTTCCCTTCCTAAACGATTTCATTATTAGTGAATGTATTTATACATCTGCTGTTTTTATGAGGCACTTGCATTAAATTTCTTATCAGGTGACATTCACCTGACATTTGATAAAAAAATTGATCGTAGAAATATAAAGAAATAAATATTGAGAGCAATTTAATTTATTTAAAATTTATGATTGATGTAGATAACTATTCACAAATTTATAATATTTTATTGACCCTACTGTTACCAAATAATTGTTGTATTTACAGCGGGACCTTGGGAAGACTCTTCGCAAACTATTTAACCCGGCACGACGTAACAAGACCGCATTATACTGGGACGCAGAAAATTGTTTGAAATGCCAATCAGAACTCCTGGAAACTTTTCTGTGAACAGGTAGATAGCATAAATGACGTATCGAAGATAAAAATTCCTTTCCAAAACTCATGTCCAACCGGCATCTATGATCGATGATGGTGGGCAGGAGGCTGGAGGATATGGAGTAGACAATGTAACTCCTAATGGACTATCATTTCCCTCCTGGAATATCGGGTACCATAGATGAAGCGATATTGGAGGAAGTGGAGGCTAACACAAAAAAAGTTATTGCAACTGGCATGGTTAAGGAGGCCATCAAAAGCTTTGCGCCCTATAAAGCTGCAGGGCCGGATGACATTTTCCCGGCACTTTTGCAAATTGGATTCCGCACATCAGTTAAATATTTACACCCAAACCAGGAAAACCTAGCTATGCGATCCCTAAGTCTTATCGACAGACAAGTCTTATGTCCTTTCTACTTAAAACCTTGAAACAGATAGTCCATAGTATGGTCAAAAAATATAATAATATAAGCAACATACCTATGTAAAGGGTCGATCGGTAGAAACGGCATTGAATGAACTGGTCCACTACATAGGTGAATCCTTTGATAGCAAACTGTATACACTGGTGGTACGTATTGACATCGAATGGAAGATGGATAAGCTGTGAGATATTTGATATAACCGTAAGGAAAAGTGTATTTCGCGGTACACCACAGGACGGCATTCTGTCCCCCTTTACCCTGGGTAACCACGATACGTCCAAGAAGCTGAGTTTCTGAACATCGGACGATAATACATTTAGTGAATACTATATAAGGTTTTTTTTTACCAACAAATATTTTCCATAAAAAAGAGTACACAACAGGCCCAATAGTGGCCTAGGTGTATTTCTTCAGATTTGATGTAGTTACATCATCCTATCAAACTAACCTAACCTACAACGCAAAATGGTCTGGGGATAGTAATTTTCACTAGCTCGATATTACTTTGAAATCAATGACCATGACCCCCAGACTGATGGACTATTCAAACCCACTTATTATATTGAATTTAAAAAAAATTCAAGAAAACACTTTCTTAAAGTACTGTATTATAGGGAGGGCAACCGAACCAAAAAAAAAAAAAAAAAGAAGCGGTCATAATTCTGCATACTTGTTTTAAATTAATTTACTTTTTATTACAGAGATAAAAAAATAATTCCATAAATATAAATCCTTAAATTTCTGTAGCATTTGCTGTTACTTACGTTTTTAACTTTTTATTCATTTTTTTGTTTGTTTTATATTTTGATAATTTTTGCTTTGATTTTTGTATGAATCTTCATTATTTATAACATCAATTTAATTAGTCGGAAAAAATATACACACATACATATGCAACCAAATAAGGTGATACTCATATTTCATGTCAATTTGATTGCCAACACTTCAAGTTTAATCACAACACAAACAAATTCATTCCCCCAAATACAAATACACTAACAAAGACAGATGGACGGACTTACTTAAATGTTGCAACATGGTCACAAGTGTTGTTACCGTTGCGGTTGTTGTTGACACTTAATACCTGTTGAAGATTGGTTGGCTGTGTGGCGGTAATGAGGAGTGTATTCAATAAGAAAAACAAACAAACAGACAAACGAAATCTTTTTTCTTTAAAGCTGTTAATGTGCATGTCCAGTTGATGTCTTTCCCGACAACTGTCCGTCCCTCCGTCTGTCTGTCCTACCAGCCTTAAGTTCTGAAACGTCTTCATATTACTTGAGTTGGGATTATGACAAGCAACAACAACAACAAAAGAACACCGAATCGAATTGAATGAAATGTATTGGACAAACAGAACAAACCATTCAATTTTCCAGGCAGCTACTTTAACAACATTTTATTAATAACTACATAAAATGCCAGTCATCCAATGTCCACCATAAAATTGTACACAAGAACTAAAATAATTGAATACAAAATACCAACAAACTGCCAGAACAAACGATCCTCGCCTGCAGTTCATCCAGACCAGGTACACATTAAATCAGTTGGCAACACCTTTGCTGTAAGACACGCACTGATAACAAAGTCCTGGTAGACTATTAAAAGATACGACCAAGACATTTATACCAACCTGGATGACTGGTCAGTCGTACGTTCGCTCGGTCGATCGTTTGTTAGCTTAGTTGACTTCCATCTCATCAATAATGACTGACTGATAGAATCACTAGTGGACGCTCTAAATGACTGACTGGCTGACTCTGGTATTGATGAGGAATTGAGATGTTTGTGTATGGAATTATTCTTACAATGTTTATTGTCAAGTTTTTGTCGTTAGTTTGTGGCTTATACAAGTTGTTAAAGGTTCTTGGAGCGAATGCCATTTGTGGTAATAAGTGTGATTATTTATATTTATAAACACAACATGTTTACATTTTGTAAAATGAGATTTTTAATGTGAACTTTATCTGGGCAGTTTTTATTTTCTTTTAATTTCCTTCGAACTTTTTTTTTTCTTACTTGCAACACTTTGCCGTAACTTATCAATGGTTGTGGCACAGTGGGAGAAAATATAAAATGTGACATAAATTTGTTGGTATTGTTGTTATTGATATGCCATCATTATTATTTATATTGCGGGCACTAGTTGACGAACTCGCACGCAGTAAGGATGATTCCTTTACTGCATTCGATGGCGCCAAATGGTCAAAAGGTGTCAAGATCATCGGATGTGGTAATGAGAAAGTAAGAGTGTGGGTTACACCTTCTATTCTGGAGGACAAATACATACTAACACTCATTAAGCGTCAGAATAAGGAACTTGGCACAGATGACTGGACGATTGAACGAGGACGCACGAGAAATAAGGGAGAAGGTAAGGATCTCTGGATAAAAATTGAATCAGAATCCCTCCGACCCCTTCATTCCTCTCAAGGAAAGGTGCTCCTTTCTCCAACAGGACTTGGACGACTCAGTAGATTATCTATCCAGGTAACTTTATTGAAAGTAGTTCCAAATCTACGGAACTGCATATGGAGACCCACTTTCTGGGTTGCAGAGATGATGAAAGTGAAGGCTCCACTTGGGAGCACCTTGCAGCTACTCGACTCCATAAAAGTGAATTAGTCAGCTTCATTATTAGTATGGAGAAAATTTTGTGGGCGGTGTCATCCTTCAAGCTCTATAAATCTCCAAGGTCAGATGGCATATTCCCAGCGCTACTCCAAAAATCAATCACCACCATCATGCCATGGCTAATAATGATTTTTAGGAGCAGCCTGGAAACAGGACAAATTCCTAAAGTATGGAGAGAGGTTTCAGTGGTATTTGTCCCAAAGCGGGAAAAGTGAACCATAGTACCGCCAAAGACTATCAGTCTGTTATCGTTTTATTGAAAACACTGGAAAGATTGGTCGACATCCATGTTAGGAAAATAATATCTCCTGATAATTTCTGTGAGGCACACCACTCACACCTCAAAGGGAGGTCGATTGAGACAGCCTTGCATGACCTTATCAGAACTATGTTATGGCATCTTCCTTGGACATAGAGGGTGCGATTAACAACGTGAACACATCCGCAATAACCGATGCCCTGGGTGACCTAGCAGATAAAGAATTGGACAGAAAACATGCTCAAGAGTAGTGCCACTAATTCTTATATGGATATTGGCAAGACAAGAAAAGTTGTGACAAGGGGCACACCAAAAGGTGGTGTCATCTCTCCACTCCTGCGGAATCTTGTCGTAAGTAAAACCCTTTTCAGGCTCAGTAGGATGGGCTTAAAAATATTTCCATATGCTGACGACGTTGTGCTTCTTATTCAAGCGAAATTTCTTCCAACAATAAGAGAAATCAAGGAAACGGTATGGGTGTCAACCCTGCCAAAACCGAACTGGTTCTTTTCAACAGAAGATGCAAAATCTCAATCCAGCCAAATATCTTGGCGTAATTTTAATCTTTAAGCTCACGTGGAAACGTAATGCTGAGAGTCGAATGAAGAAGACCTATTTTGACCTACGAAGCTCTTGTTTGGTGGAGAGCGGTGGATACCAAAACTCACCTTTCTATTTTAAACCAGGTAAAAAGATTAGCATGTCTTGCAATCACTGGCTGCATAAGCTCGGACTAGCAATAGAATAAATAATAGTAGGCGCTAGGATACTCAAACTTTACACGACCAACATTGAAATTCATATGAACATTTGGAATACTGGGCGAACGAACTTACAATAGTGGGCGTTGCACCACTCACATAAATTAAAATTGTAAAGAGTGTTTTAATTAAATATATTATTTTAAGGGTACACACAGTGTTTAGCTAGTATTCTATAAAAGCATAGTGCAGATAGTACATATATAATACGGATGATGTCATGACCTGTGGGATCACGTTAATTTAGCAGAAATGTCCTCATAAGCAAGCAAAACAAGCCTACTTTTTGTACCTTGTACAAATTGGACAATGTGGTTAAATTTCCTCAGCATTCTACCAGACACGGTAAGTATGGGTCTTCTGACGCTGTATACAGACTAAGAACAAAATAATATTAAAACCCATTTTCAACTTGAAGTCACAGAGCACCTTAATATACGAGAGCTAAGAGTCCAAAACTATGTCAAGATATTTAGTTTTCCTTGAAAATTAAAACTATACCATTGAAAATCCCTCGATTTCTTAACTTCTGGTAAAAGTTATCACTGTAGTCGAATAAAGTGGAGACTACCAGTAACTTCGAACCGGATCAGCTAGAAAATAAAGAAATAATAAAATTCCACGGTTATATTGATAGGAGGATTAAGAAGAAGATTGTTGTGCTCTCTTTTTCATGAAAGAAAAATTTTAGAAAGTGATACATTCGTCATCATATTTACCTCAGACTTGCTGATTTTGAGGAGATTTCTCGTCCGGCTCTCACTATGGTCGCCCCATATGATCTTTGTGGTTGTACCCACCGTTTTATTATTTCAAGAGGCATTAATAAATTCTTTCACCATTATTTTTAATTCGTTGCGTCGAATGGTTTTTCGTTCGTCAGGTTAACATTCGCCATTTCGTTGCTGACTACTCCCTAATGGCCAGTTACCAATATAATGTAAACCTTAATTCTGGGAGAGTATTCTGTTAAAGCTTTCGTGTAATCCAATAGGGGGATAGATTTAACCTGATATTGGCCTAATTACCTTTTGTCTGTTGGTAAATATAATAATCTCTGTTGGCGCCATATTTTTCATAATCCAATTCACGCATTCCGATATTGGTCGGGCTTCTGTCTGGAAGCTGGTATTGTGATTAGGTGAACTGTAGTATATTTCTGTTTCGGTCTTCAATATAGATCCCCGTGTTGCAACGGATTTCTACAGGTATTTGCTCTAATGTTCCACTTGAGCATGACATTCTATCTGGGATCATTGTTTCAAAGATCCTGACATATTTTGTGTATGGTATGCGATCGGGCACGTTCAATAATTGATGAAATTCCACGGTTACTTCCTATTTAACAATATGTATTGCAACCACTGTTCAACATTTAACGTTCTATTTGGTCATGATCCAATAGCAGAGCAAATGTTGTGTAAAAATAAGTATTTTTTAAATGTATGTATTTACATGATTTAACTTATATTGATCCATATACATAAATTTGATGTAGTTATTCATATACAAACACATGTAGTTAATAAACAGTGAAGTGCAAAAAAATAGTCCAGTACTAGAAAGTATAAAGAAATACTAAATATTAAACGAAAAGTTACTAAAAGTGTAACTGACAGTGGGATACATACTACATTGGTATGACTGTAACCATAGAAATTTCTCCACAAGCTATCTTATAGGTAAATAGGAAAGATAACTAACTTTTACTATATTAAACTATATAAAGTTTCGTAATTCGTTTCTGATAAATCTCTAATAGGGATAATATTAGATTAAACATTTTTAAAGGCATCTATATTTGCCTATATATTTAGACACTACTGTAAAATAAAGTTTCATATTTTTTATGCAAGTTCTATATATTTGTTTTATCTGGCTTTATGAAAAAATAAAAAAGGAATAAAAACAAACTCTTCGGCATATTCTTTTTCCTACATTGAGATTTGGTATTTGTTCATTTATTAAGTTTTACTTTATTTCTGTTCGATTTTCATTTCATTGCATTTCGTTGTCTTATCTTTTTTACAGTGTATGTAGTTGAACGTTGAAATTGTTGTCAGGAATATGTTGGATTTGTTCAATATTTTTGTATTTTAAAAGTTTTTAATGTCCTTTTTTCCCCGATATAGTTAGTGGCTGATTTTGTTATAGCTGATGTTGTTGTTGTTGTTGTTGACTACAAAAAGATTACATGAACCTGTATGTTAACGCGTCTACCATAAAGATTTCATTTGTATTTGGATTGTTGTGCCTGAATGAATGACCAAAACAGACGGCGACCAGACAAACGGACAGACAGACATACATACTACATACATCTTGAAAGACAGTTGTGTGTACGGTTAAATGTATGTTAATATTGCCTCTTGTTATATGAGTAGTATCCCTGCAAAAACATGATTAGGACTTGTATTTACACAACAACTTATTTTTCAATGACTATTACATACCGTCTGTATTAGTTAGAAGCAGTCTAGTAATGACTTACAAAAAATAACTTTATATGTTACTTTTTATTCCCGACATATTGTATGTTTATGTGCTAGTTTTTCAAAAACAAAACTACTTACATAACTCCTTATTAGCTCTTTATTTGTAAGTGATCGTGGTAAGTACTAAAATATAGTATTAAAATATTGATTTAATATGCTATTGTGTAAGTTTTAGCATTTTTACCCTTTATATGGTAATCAAAAGTTTTTGCTGGTATGTACATACATACGTACATATGTATGTATGTATCCGTTGTTAAATTGGTGGAGTAGTGAATTCCTATCGCTCTGGCGACATATTTAGAGTTTCTCTTATGTTTTTCAAGTTGATTTTCATGTTTTTTCGTTGCAATCGTTCATGTTTTGGTAATATTTGACAGAAGTATCGTGTGACATATCGAGTGTGAAATGTCAATTTAAATTTATTGATAACATGATGAAATGTAACATGGTACTCTATGTACGACGCACTTATGTCTGTATCAAAATAAAAATTTATTTTTATATTATAAAGAAAAATTTAATGAAATTCAATTGAAGGTTAAAGAAAATATAAAAAGGAATTAAAATATGCTCTTTGGAAATAAGGATAATGTTATTGGAATTCTTTAAAAAGCTAGTACTTGGTATGATTTGACATGGGGTCTAACTAGAGAACCACATAATCTGCTACTACGGGTGACCAGTTGCCTCAGGAATTGTCCTAGCTGGTCAGTTGGGATCTTTCGGGATCCACGTAGTGGCTGTGGTTTAAACCCAAATTCGCGGGAAGAGTAATTTGCGGTTAAAAGACTGATGCACGGTAAAATCTATATTTCGGTATAAGTTCGGTGCTGTTCCCGATTGACATCAAATACCCCATAGAGGAGTGACTGTGAGTCTAAGCATTGGAAATGAGTTGGTGGTAATTGTATATGATACAGGATGAATGTAGGAGTCTTGCCTACCCGTATACCTAGAATAAGTGTGTCATATGTTGTTCTCTTATGATTGTGTCGGACAATTGCGAAGTGTGCTGGGTGTAATGGTATTGGATGAAAGGTGATGAATTTGCCTTTCTTGTCCAGGTATGTTCAGAGTAAACTCAAAGGCAAATCGATGGAATATCGATAGTGGTTTGAGTGTAAATCCGAGCAAAACTGAACTTATACTATTTACCAGGAAGTATTACATTGACTCTTTTTTACTGCCTCGTCTGAACGGAGTTGAACTCCTGCTTTCCTGTGCTAAATATCTAGGGGTTATTCTTGATAGTAAATTATCATAGAAACCCAACATCATAGCGAGATCGACAAACGCCATAACGGCAATATACATTTGTAAGAAAGCTATAGGAGCAAAACCCGAATTAGTGAAATGGATTTTTGAAGCGGTTATCCAGCCAATTCTGTTCTATGGAGCTACCTTTTGGTGGAAAGCACTAAGTATAAACTCAAATTGTAAAATCCTTGACAAGGATTTAAGGAGAACGTTGATCCTGATAACTGGATCACTGGGACTTGTTGGCCAGTAAAATAGCACTCACAACGGCATTCAGACGCATGGTCACACAGACCATATGGACATGCTAGTATTACCGACAGGATAGGAAATCGACAGGCAAATATTGATTACTGCGTCCCCAAGCCCTTCCACCAGAGAAACTTCAGTTTCATCATCTCGGAAAATACGGGACTGGAGGGAGATCGCTCTCCACGAAGCCTATCCGTGTATACAGATGGTTAAAAACGAGGAGAACGAGTAGGGGGCGGTATTTTCATTCCAGAATTTGGAATCAGGATTACATTTAGAATCAGTAATGATTGTAATCCAATCCAGGCCGAAATATCGGCCATTAAAAGAACGGCAAACTACCTCGTGTATCATAAGATATCGAACAGAGATATCCTAATCTTTACCAACAGTCAAGCTGATATTAAGTTCCTGACTGGTGTATACTCTACATCACGACTAGTCCACGAATGCCGGATATCCTTAAACAGAATGGTGAGAGGCCAAAGCTTGATAAAGAGCGCACGGACCATCAGCTGTCATCACAGGGCACTGTAAATTTAATAACCACAAAATGCGACTTTGATTACTGTTGTGTATTCTTCACAAGTACTTTATTTAATGAATTCCAATTTACATTATGCTTCTAAAACTACTTGTTACAAAATATTTTAAGAAAAGAATTTAAGTACCGTTATAAAGTAAAACAGGTTTATGTTCTTGTGTTAATACAAGTATGAACCTTAAAGTAACTTTTAACGATACTTATAACAATTATAATACAGGATGTTTCAAATACATATATTTTATATTATTATTTAAACATATGGTTTATTACATTACACTTCTTCCCCTTCTTAGATTTTGAGTTATGTATTAATATTATAAAGTAATGTATATACAAGTATAATATACATATGTTTTTTCTTTTTTTTTTTTTTTTAATTTACAATTTATAGTTTATATGTTCTTTTTTTCTTAATCTATCTTTTAACGGTAATTCTTTTTCAACAATATTATCTTCGACTTCCATATTTTGAGCATCAAAAAATTCGTCTTCACTACTCTCATGACAGAGTACCGAATTTTTCGGAGATAATATTATATCTTTTTGAACTCTTTTTAATTGGTTTCTATGTGCTACTCTTCTTCGCTTATTAACTTCAATTAAATATAGAGTTTCACAAATTTTTTTGCAAATGATTCCTTTGACCCATTTTGCGTCACTATTTTGATCAGGATTCAAATACAAAATTTTTCACCAATCTTTAAATTGAAGTTCAAAACTTTTTTGCTTTTTTTAAAACTATTTTTTTTCCTTGATTTTTTGTTTTTTGTAATTTGTGGTGTTTACTTTTGTATTTGCATCCTTATTTTTTAACTCAATATGTGATAATAATGTTATTGGTTTATACGCTAAAACGAATTCACTTGGACAAATACCTGTGACAGTGGATGGGGTGTTGCGATATTTAAATAAAAAATTTAATACGACGTTTTGGATAGATTGTTTTTTAACCTTGTTGGACAGAAAATACGACTTCAAACTACGTTTAACCGTTTGAACACCTCTTTCTGCCAAACCATTACTGGGAGGATGATAAGCAGGACTAAATAACTGATTTATTCCATTTGATTTTAAAAATATTAAAAATTCTTCACTTCGGAATTGAGGTCCATTATCGCTTACAAGGGTGGAGCAAAAACCAAAATTGGAAAACAACCATTTTAATTTTTCAACTACAAACATTGTTGAGGTTTTTTGTAATATTTGTACATCGATCCATTTTGAATAATCATCAACTACAATTAAAAATTCATCATTTTGGAATTGAAACAAATCCACATGAATACGTTCAAATGGATACGAAGTAGGGGGCCACGTAAAATTTGGGCAATCTTTAGTCTTATTTTGGGTTTTCTGACACGATGGACATTGCGAAACATACGCCTCAATATTTTTATCGATTAAAGGCCACCAAATGGAAGCACGAGCTAACAACTTCATACGGACGACGCCTACATGTGTTTCGTGTAATAAAGATAGAAATGTATCTCTTAAAATTGTGGGTATAATTAAACGGTCTGCATAAAATAGACACTTTTCCTTGACCTCTAAAGAAATTTTTATATTCTTATATGGTATTAATAAATAGTCTGTTTTTGCCTCTTTCGGCCAACTATTTTTCTCAACAAATTCCATAACCTTCCGAATTATCGGATCTTTTTCTGAATATTTTACAATATCCACTAGCGAAATTGGTGCTTTATTCTCAAAGTTAAAAAAATTTATATTGAAATTGTTTACATTAGTTTCACCTTCTTGAGGAAGACGTGATAAAGCGTCAACATTTTTTTGTTTTGAACCAGGGCGATATTTTATTTTACAATTATAGTTCGACAAAAATAAGATCCATCTATGAAATCGTACAGATACTATATTAGCCAAAGCCTTTTGATCACCAAGAAGTTTTTCAAGAGGTTGGTGGTCGGTATATACTGTGAACGAATAACCAAAAACGAATTTATGAAATTTGCGAATTGCAAAAACCACCGCTAAGGCTTCTCTGTGAATTTGAGAATAATTTTTCTCAGCTTTACTTAAAGTTGATGAAACCATATAGCACGGCCTCTCTTGACCATCTACTACCACACTAAGAATAGCACCAACACCATATGGAGACGCATCACACGCAATTACTATTGGCTTATTTGGATCAAAATGAACTAATAAGTTATTATTACATAATAACTTTTTGCAGTTTTGAAAAGCAACGGTACACTCATCATTCCAATACCATTTTTTGTCTTTACGTAATAATTTATACAAAGGTGCCAACACGATAGAACTATTAGGCAAAAATTTTGAATAATAGTTAACCAAACCCAAAAAACTTTGAAGTTGTTCGATATTATTTGGTTCAGGGGCACGTATAATAGATTCCATTTTAGAATTTGAAGGTTTTATTCCTTCAGGGGTAATGGTATGACCCAAATACTCAATTGTATTCACCAAAATCTTACATTTACTCCAATTTATTTGTACCTTGTATTCTTGCAGCCTACTAAGAACTTTGTATAATTTAGATTTACAATCTTTTTCGCCATTACCGGCCACTAGTATATCATCTAGGTAAACAGCCACGCCCTCTAGGCCTTGCATAATTGTATCCATCACTCTTTGAAAAATCATAGGTGCAGTTGCTACACCAAATGGTAGCCGACAAAACTCAAACGGTCCCATATGGGTGTTTATGGTTAAAAACTCGCGACTAGACTTATTAACAGATAACTGCAAGTAAGCTTTACTCAAATCAAGTATACAAAAACACGTCTTACCCCTCAAACTTGTGAGAATATCATCAATTAACGGTAATGGATAGACATCCATTTCTATTACGGGGTTTATTGTTATTTTAAAATTTCCACATATTCTTACATTAGAATCTTTTTTATGACACAAACAATGGGCGCTGCCCAATTACTTTTGTGGACCGACTGTATAATACCCTCGTCACACATACGACCTAACTCTGCTTCTACAGATTTCTTTAAGCTTAACGGTACTGTGTATGGCTTAAAAAATTTTGGTTGTGAGTTTGGCTTGACAAATATGTCAGCAGAAAAACTTTTAATGGGGCTTGAACATTTAATAAACAACGACGGAAAACTACTTTTCAATTCTTCCATCGTACTAGTCTGGCAGATGTTTTTTACCGATAATATATCACTTGACTTACCAAAAGGTGCATTAAAAAAATCTCGCCAACTAGGAAACAAAACATCTATCCAATTTCGACCCATCAGTGGGGTAAATTGTCGTTTAGATATTACCACCACAAATTTCAATCCATTTTTATCATTAACCGTCACTGATATTTCTCCAAGAACCTCAACTGTACCACCTGTTAAAACTTGTAAAGGGGGAGACTTAATAACTTTTAAGTTTAAATTACTAAAATAAAATTCATAATCTATTTTAGAGATAACGGACACGACGGCTCCGGTATCTATCTCCATTTCCAACCTTCTACCGTTTACCACAAAACTTTTCAACAATGGTGCTTCTGCTCTATTTATCCAATTCAACGATCCTAGCTTAAACTCCAATTCATTCACCTGGTTATTTTTTCCATGGTACTTTCGGGTTGATTGTTCACCTTTTTTTGAGAAACACGCCTTTGCTGAGTGGCCCTTTTTGCCACACGAGAAACAAATCCACTCTTTAGCCGGACATCTGTCATTAGCATGTTTAGATGAACATTTCTGACACTTTTCAAATTTTTTATATTTTTGGCGATGATGACTTATTTTATTAACTTCATACGATGATGGCTGCATAACTTGTTGTTCTTTATTCACCAATTCAAAAGACTGTGCTAATTTACAAGCATCTTCCCACTTCAACGATGGTGTTGATAACAATTTTGTCTGCAACTGACTGCTGCTTACCCCACAAACTAAACGATCCCGCAATGCTTCATATAGAAATGTCTCAAACTCACATCGAGCTGACAATAACTTCCGATTTATAATATATTCGCTGACCGGTTCATCAGGCTTTTGGGAACAATTGTAAAATTTGAAACGTTCGGCAATTATATTTTTCTCCGGACTAAAATGTGGCAAAATTATCTTAACAAGATCCTTAAAGGTTTTGCTCGTTGGTTTTTCTGGCAATAAAACTGATTTAATTCTTTTATAAGTTTCAGGGCCAACCAAAGTCAAAAATAAAGCCACTTTATTTTTTTATAAGGAACAATTGCTCGACACGCTCTAAATATTCACCAAAATCTTCTCCGAATGAAAATTGTTCAATAGAACCAATGAGGGACATTTTTGTATTCACAATGTGATCTTAAACACTTGCTTGTTTTTTTTTTTTTTTTTTTTTAAATATAAGTGAGTGGGTTCCACACTACTCGTCGCCAAATATGTTGTGTATTCTTCACAAGTACTTTATTTAATGAATTCCAATTTACATTATGCTTCTAAAACTACTTGTTACAAAATATTTTAAGAAAAGAATTTAAGTACCGTTATAAAGTAAAACAGGTTTATGTTCTTGTGTTAATACAAGTATGAACCTTAAAGTAACTTTTAACGATACTTATAACAATTATAATACAGGATGTTTCAAATATATATATTTTATATTATTATTTAAACATATGGTTTATTACATTACAATTACCTTACAACGACTACTGTAGAAGCTGTCAAAATGAGGAAAAAGAGGAATCAATAGAACATCTTCCTTGCCACTGTCCTGCACTGGAGGATATCCGACTTCGGTATCTGGGACATCGATTTCTGGAGGACACCTCAGAATTATCAAATAGCACTGATTAGTAGCTTTTTCGAGTCCAAGACTCGTTTCCTCTTATGTTCTTAATCTCTCTCTGTCTATCGTAATCTCCGTCTTTCAGCATCTTCTACTACTATTAATAGCCCTTAATGCCTCTTCACTATTGTCTTTTACTATAACTTTATTTATATTCTCTTCCTCTTTTCCTTTTAATATACTTACAGGTATCACAAAGGGACCAAAAGAACCCACGTGTGCATCCATTGCAGCCTGAACTACCAACCAACCAACCAACAGTGTGTCGCTGTGAGTAAGAACAATGTCTCGGCTTACCATCTGTGTGGTTGTAAACGGAATTGATGTTTTGCATCTCAGAAGTTAAGCATCGGGGCATAAATGGTCAGAGATTAGATAGCTCGAGCACTCGAACAAAGTGCACGTGTATTGGAAATTCCATATACGTAAATTTGCCACCTGCGTGCAAGAAGCACAATGGTGCGGTGGCGAGTCGTTGCAAAAGTTCACCCAATGGTTGAAAAAGACCACCGTGAAATAAGGCCATTATGGCAGGTGTTCCCTAAAGCACTTTGACATTCGTCCACGTTCGTATACCACAAAGAGAATATGCCGGAAACTTTGAAACATTGATCCCAGATAGAATAGCATGGAACATTTTATCTAATTATCTTGGGAATTCTACATATTGCTCTAAATTAGGGGACAGAACTGGCAGGTGATTCTACATTGAAAACATAAAAACAGAAGTATTTTACCTTAACACTATTCACAGTGGAAAATTCTCAATAATTAGGTTTCTTTAAGTTCCTTTTTCCATTATCATTTCGCATGTAAAAGAGCGCACAAAAGCCCTAAAGTGGTCTTGGAACCACCACTAACCAGCAATAATTTCCATCTAAATTTATTTTAAGCTTATAAACTAACTTCATCTCATTTGATTGCTTAATTTAAATATTTATTATAAAAATTTTCCAATAAATATTATTTTTTTTTAATTTCAGAATAAACACATCTATAACGACGACAACATCAGCATCAACAACAAACTACTTGTTCTTTTTAGCTTGCAACACAGCACAACAGTAACAACAAGAACAACAATATTACCCCGTTTATTACACAAATTTTGTGTGTACTAATTAATGTGGCACACAATAATCGCATGCAACATAATCATACACAATTATAGTGTAAATATTTAATCTATCTAAGTTTTTAATCTAACCGTATTAAATATCAAATATTTTGCAAACTAATTTAAAATCCAAAAAAAAAAAAAACAAAATAATTTTTCAAAATATTTATTTATTAATGTTCATGATAAACATGGTGATTATAATTTTTATAGACATTAAATGCATTTAATTTATGATTCTAGTATGTTTACTCATAGAGAACAGAAATTTAATAAACAAACAAAAATGAAGTATCTAAGTATAACCCTCGTATAAGAAACCAATAAGAGAAAATTTAATAAGAAAAAAATAATAATATCAACATGCAACATGCATCAAAGAACAACTTAAAAAAATAACAACAACATATTTGATGGCGCCATTAAATGTCATAAATGCTAGCATGTTTTTTAAAAAACAATTGCAACAACACAACTATGTAGAAATCAGTTTTGCAATGAATTGAAACGTTTTTGATATAATGCCAAATTATTTGGGGATTAGTTAAGAAATCTTTTAAACTTTACAATCCAACAAAGCGGAAGTTTTGTGCTTGTGTTTTATCGGTTTCAACGCACGAGAAATATTTTGTGCGGTTCATGCTTGACACGAAAGTTCAAAATCGCCCAGACCATCCACAAAAGTTTAATGAAATGCTGTTTAGATACTTTATAAAAAACTATTATGAAAGAAGTTGGTAAGTTCCGACTTAACCTTCAGATCTTGGACTACTGTTTCAATCGATCGATGGAGAACTCTCTTTCTCTCTTTGGGATATGCTTCATTTCAGAGCCTGGTATTCGAAATTAGGTTGATTCGTTGTTGGCCTTAAAAGATGAGCGAGGAATACATGAACCCCTAAAATACCATTATTGTAATATTTAGAAGATCATGGAGACACGAATGTCGAGTGCTTAACGTGAACACCTGCTTTGACGGCCTTATTTCACGGTGGTCATTTTCATCCACTGGGTAGACTAGAGACGGTATACCACGTGCCCCTGAGTCCTTCTATGAAGAACTCAGGTGGCAATTTTTATACATGGCTGAGCTGGTACATGTACAAGCACTTTGTTGAAGAACTCGAGCTATCTAATCGCTTGCCATAGTAGCCCCGTTGCGGAATGATAGGCAGCATGGGATCAATCCCAATGCAAAACCCGACAGGAAAAAGCAATCACTGGTCTAAAGTCAATAGAAGGGGTGACAAACCCCAACATCAGGTGAAATCATGCAAGATTGCATTATTTAAAATGCAATCCCCATCAACCAATGACCCATTCCAGTGCATTCCTTAACCTCTTAAAGACCGCGCAACCACACTACTGAGATGGCTCTTTTGATTCAGCAAGAGCACCTAGAGACGTATTTGGTATTCCGAAATAAATCGGGATCCCTCTGTATGTCAGATAATGTGACAAAGGATGTAGAAATTTCCAAAGTCAATTCGAATCCAGTAATTGTCCCGACAAGTTGAGGGAACTGACCTCAAACATAAGTCGCGTAGCATAAAACAATATTAACATTATTATTAAAAACAGTACCGAGAACATCCCTGAAGTAAAAGGTCTACTACATCAGTACTAGTCTCCTGTCGGGCAGAGGAGTCTTTCCCGATCGTTCACCAATTACAGCAGTTCCATTTTCAGAACATAAAAAACGATATACGGAATGACAGCCAACTACCAAGTGTCAACCTGAAAATTCCCCAACCTATACTGGCGCACTA
This sequence comes from Lucilia sericata, assembly GCF_015586225.1. Classification (NCBI taxonomy): domain Eukaryota; kingdom Metazoa; phylum Arthropoda; class Insecta; order Diptera; family Calliphoridae; genus Lucilia; species Lucilia sericata. Next base: position 258,710 of record NW_023994340.1, on the reverse strand, counting down.
CTACGCGAAGAGTAAGAAATACTTTACGGGTTCAGGAATCCAGCATAAGTTGCTCTGTCACATCACCCAGTGACATCTGTTGAGATGGCAACAGCACCGGAGACAGAATCCAGACATATATGGCATTTGGATATATCAGTCCTTAAACCAACATTTTCTCCCCGCGAATTTGGATATAAACCACAGCCACAATCAACCAACTGACTAGCCAGGATAAGTCCTGCGGGCAATTGGCTACCCGTAGAGCCAGATTATATTGTACTCTGGTTAGACCCCATGTCAAATCATTCCAAGGAAAGGCCGAGGATTCATCTGATCATCACCAGACTAGAGGTATTGGTAGTACCTCTTTTCCCCGGGATATTGCAATAACACCAAGGTGGAGATTCCACCAAGGTAACATGCCCTCATGGGGAACCCATGGTGACAATATTTTAGGGTTCGACAATTAAGTTTTCCGAAGCAGTTAAATACCTAGGGATCATTATTGCCAAAACCCTTCAGAGCATTATATGCCTATTTGGTAGTACAAGGGGTCTGAAACATTATTTTCATTTGATACCACAATAAAGCCCATATTGACTTACGCCGCTTTGGTTTGGTGGCAAAAAGTGGAACTCGGGCAACCCTGGACAATATTTATCATCTCATTTGTGTCTCTGCAACTTTAGCTATGAACCTGTCCCACTTATGCCAGGAACGCTATAACTGGCGAAACGCGATCGGGCATTTGTGACCCCAACTTTCTTTCAACTATCCTTCAATCTTTCGAGCAGAAATATACGCCATCTTTATTTATGATAAAGAATAGAGAATAGTTATAATATCAGAAAGCCAAGCTTCACTCAAGACTTTGTTGTCATACGAAGTTAGATCGGTTGTTGTAAACACAAGAAACTGACTTTATGTTGGATACATGGCCATGAGGATCAGTCTGGAAATGAGAGAATAGATTGCCCAGTAAATATGGTAATTCGTCGCCAATTAATTGGCCCAAAGCCTTTCTACCTACGGGTAACATCTGAATTTGTTCATTGTTGCAAAACAATACCAGGACTCAGAAAAACAAAGCATTTCATAACATTGTCAAAGGGAAAATCCCAAAAACTACTAGCGCGCTATAAAGGCGAACTCAAAGTTCTAACGGGTTTACTTACTGGACATTGTGATCTTAGATACCATCAATTCATTCTAGGCAACTATATAACGAATCTTTGCTGTTTATGTGGCCTACAAGAGGGAACCTCAGAATATACAGATCATATTATATGTAACTGCCCATTATTAGAGTCCGCAGAGGTAAGGTTTTGGGAGCTATCTTACTAACCCCAAAATACATATTCAATCTCATACCAACTAAAACAGAAGATACCTTCATGCATGAACTGAAATTATAATGATGAAAAAAATTTCCATAATATTCTACTTTATCACAGTAAAAGCTAAATGTTAATTATTACATTCTTTTTCAAATCTGCCTGAAATTTAATATAAAACATTTCTTTTAATTTTCGGTCTTTTTTTTAAAAGCTAAGAAAACAAACTGAAACTAAGTAATAAAAAAATTAAGCAATTTCATTTATTAATGTAGTCACTTCAGCACCTGAAACCATAAATGTTCGTTCGTACATAGATTAACAAGTACCTTAAATATGACTCTAGATACTTGAAAATATATGTCAGTACGCGCAAGCGCACATGTTCATAATCACATGCAAACTTCTACATATTATGACTGACTGTGATTATTAGCGGGTGTATTCAACATTAAAGTCAATATCCGTCCATCAGACATTTAGTCCGTCAGTCAGTCGTTTAAAATATTTTGCATACAAAAAAACTTTACAACATTCAGTCAATAATATATAGTTTTTGGAGTAAATTGAAAAAGAACATGTAGACAACATAACCCAAATCCCACAAAAAAAAAAAAAAAATACAAGAAAAGACCCGACACTCCTACCCCTTTTTACATGAACATGATTAAAAATGTTAGTAAAGACATTAAATATGACTACATTCGCATAGATCACTTGCAAAATTTGCTGCAAAAAAGGGGGCATAATGCTTAAAAGCTTAACCCAAATAACCCAATACAAGAGCTTGAGTTTAATACGTATAGGAGAATATTTTTGATGTTATTTTCCGTTGCTTATGAGAAATGACGATGACATGTAACGAAACGTCATGGTTTTTTGTTGAAGCAAGAAGGAAATGTCGTCTTCGGTTAGAGAGTTGGGCCTTGAGTTTTTGTTTTTGGAAGGAAAACAAATATCTGTGATTTTGGGGATAACTAAAGGATCAGATATTAGATGGGACTTCGGAATCAAGTAGCGTTGTGCCTCTCATGTAATGTTACTTGGAAGGGGTAATAACAGCAGATCCTATTCTTGCTTTTTCACCGGTAAATGTTGTGGGTCAAACAATGTTGTTTTTATGAAAACTTTCCGATTTAGTATTAAAAAATTTTAAATTTTGTTTAGAGTAAACGCTCAGGAAATGTGATACATTTTGTACACAGTGGGAAAGGGAAATATACACGCCTGGTACCAAATTGACACCAAAGAGTTTATAATTTTTCAATAACATCCGTTGTCAAAGTATATACATACGTACGATAACACTATATAATGTTGACAACGCAACGTTGCAACAATTCGTTGTCGAAATCTAAATTTTATACATATCCGTTGTCTAAATGTTAACAAACATTTAGACAACGGATGTGTATAAAATTTAGATTTTGACAACGAATTGTTGCAATGTAGTCAACATTACATAGTGTTGTTATACGTATGTATAATATATAGTTTGACAACGGATGGTATTGAAAAATTATAAACAGTTTTGTGTCAATTTGGTACCAGGCGTGTATATTTCTTTTTCCCTCTGTGCAGTCATACTTTTTTATACTCTATGTGGAATGGGTAGGGACGATTTGAAATTTTCAACAATTGTATCAAAGTTATAAATCTAATGTACTTTCGTACACTCTTGACCCAGTATTCCTGGTAGTTTCAGCAGGACAACTAATGCCGTAAGTTCAATTAAAACAAAATCCTAAGAAACCCTTGCTCTTGGATTGTAAATTTTAAACCATATCTTTTAAGAAAATTCCCATGTAAGTAAACTCAAACACTTATGAATGTCTAAATATTCATTAAGAAATGCTCAACGCTTTTTAATAGAAAATATTCGCTTGTGAAAATTTACAGTTGCATAATGCATATTACAATTTTTTTGTTGCATATTAGCCAGTGTACCGTTTTGCTGCACTATAATTCGCATATGATTTTATGATCGGTTCCTTAGAGTACTTTAAAAAGACTCACTAACTCACTTACACAGTGCCGGATTGTCAGTCCATGTAAGAATGTATACATATATATTTATATACATGCCTTGTAATACTCTATTCTCCATCATGTTTGATTAATGATTTGGGTGTTCCGCGATAGCGCACAAATTACCATTCTGTTACGACAGGCACATGTCAGTTGGTTTCAGTTTTTTGTGTTTCGTTCTGTTTTTTTTTTCGAAATTTATTTTTGAGTGGTGGTCAAACATTTTCTTTATAGTCAGTCGCATAAAGTGGTTGTCCTGCAGATCAGTGTGTATTTTTTTAGCAAAAACAATTGTATTCTTTGAGTACCCTATAGAAGTCTTTATAGTTAAGTAAGTTATCTGATGCCTGAATCAATTCCAGATGAAATTTTGTATCATCGATACGACACCGAGAAGAGTCAAATGTTGATTCCCGAGATGTCGATAAAGATCAGGACTCAAAACATTTACTCAATAATTACTTGTTATACCCTACACCACTTTAGTGGGGAGGGTATATTTATACCCTACACCACTTTAGTGGGGAGGGTATATTGGATTTGTGCTGATGTTTGTAACATACAAAAATATTCGTCCTAGACCCACCTTAAAGTATACCAATCGGCTTAGAATCGTTTTCTGAGTCGATTAAGCTATGTCCGTCCGTCCGTCCGTCTGGCTGGCTGGCTGGCTGGCTGGCTGTCCATGTAAACCTTGTGCGCATGGTACAGGTCGCAATTTTCAAGATAATTGGATGAAATTTGGCACGCACGTTTTATTTGACCCAAGGACGAAGCCTATTGAAAATGGCTAAAATCGGTCCATTATTTCACCTAGCCCCCATAGAACAGAACCCCCCGAAAAGGGCTTCTGAGCTCATAATTATGTTAAATATATAGATATATCGATAAAATACAGCACAACTAAGTTTTATAGAAGTCTTGATGACCCTGCCAAATTTCATAAAGATCGGGCCCCATTTGACCCTAGCTCCCATACAAAGTCCTCTTCAGAAAATTAGTTTTTCATCCATAAATTGCTTAAATGTATCGGAACAAGGGAATATTGAAGATAAATGCTTTATTATGATAAATAAATCACATTTAATATTCATAACTGGTGTAGGGTATCATATGGTCGGCCACGCCCGACTATACTTTCTTACTTGTTTGGTTGTCAAAAGCAATTTCGGTAATCACGAAATATCAAAAAAAGAAGCGGAACGGTTCCATCAATGGCAGAACATTCTTTCACAGAAACAAATCTTGACATTCTCTAGGTAACTACAAGATTTTAAAGAGTCCACTGGCTATCGACTGCGCTCAATGAAAGATCAGCATAAAGAGTAGTGTAAAACATAATTCTTCAAATATCGATGATATCTTTCGAACTTGTTAAAATTTCTCAAACCATTAAACTGATGTTTTTCCAGCACACAGTTGTAATTCTTTTCATAAGTTTAGACAACAGCAACAAAACAAAAAAAAATTAAAATAGTAAACAATTTGTTTATTTTCCGATAGTGAAAATATCTTTAATCGTACGTACTTGTTGCAAAAACACATACAATCATCGTTATGAACTTGCAACATACAGTTGCTATTTTGGATAGTACTTAAACCGAAGTGGTAGTTATGTTTAAAAAGCATCCACAGGAATTACTAACAAATCTTACCCATACGAGTAGTTTCAAGCTCTTTATAGTTAGAAATGTGTTGGTCGGTATCTTGCAGTTTTTCATATCTATTAAAGTCCGTCTGTCTGTCTATGTGTGTTTCTAAGTCAAATTTGTTAGTGAATAAAAACTTACCTTTTATGACGTTTGTGATGATTATGCACGAAATTTATCGTGCAACATGTGCATTTATAAAAGACAACAACAACAACAAAAAATACTTTTTACCAAAATAGCAGGAGAAATAAAAATCATTTTGACATTTGAGGTTGTTTCTGGGATGGATCGCTGCTCATATGTCTGGATGTATAGTTATACATAAATATATATAGCTATACATTTATTTCTTTTTGTATGGCAATATATATGTATATAGTATAGGAATGTAGTAAAACAAAACCGTTATTGAAATTATGATTTGTGTTAAAGTCAGTATTAAAATGTTAAAAGGCCACTAAATGACATTTCGATATAAATTTAATAATAATGACAGTGGCAAAAGGTGTACAACCAATAATAACTAGTGAACATTGAATTTGCCAAATTAAATATAGTTTTGAGGCGGGTAAGTGTTGGTTAGTTAATCCATTATAATTTCCACACATTTTAACACGAACTAAAAATAGCTTTTTTTATCATTATGGGAACTCAGATGGCCTCTTTGAAATATTGCAAGTGCGAGAGTTATTATAATAGTCTTAACTAAATTGAAATCGTGAAAACATTAGGAACACTTGAGTACAATTTCAGAAAAGATCTTGCATTGGTCTTACAACAGCTCAATTTGTATGATTATAATTAATGCGAATCCGAAAAATCCGAATGTTTCTACCATCAGCTCAAATTAAATTATTGACTCTATATTGTGTCAAAATTGCTAAATGGAGGAGATGCAGGAGGTCGGTAATTAACTAACGACATATCAAATAGGAGGCTGCCTTAGAGTATTGCAAGTTCACCTGTAGACACTTGATGTGCCCTAAGCCATAGTTGAAGTTGAGCCAGACCGTTGAACCACTTTTCAACAACGGATTGATCCTTTAATAACAGCTTCTTCAGCAGAGTTAGAGTTACTTTACGGCAATTCGGTAGATGCAGTTATACCTCGAACTTACTGGTTTTGCAGAGGACATTTCTGAATCAGCTTATCCCTCCGTACGGGTAGCAGGTTTGATAAATATCTTCGAATGATGACTTGTCGAAGGACAAAGATAGAGCTTTCAGTTCCTGTATATCTTAGCAACTCCCCTGTCAATGGTTACGTTAACGTTGTTAGATTTTGCCGATTATTGAGGATAATATTAACAGTTATATGTAAATATATCCATAACCTACATAGTACCATTATTCCTTGAGTTTTGATTATAAGTTTTAGTACATTACAAGTCGGCATTTTGACTTTGAATATCACTCTAGATGTTTCCGTTTGAAATTTCTCCGGAAGCTTTCCTTTGCACATTTCCGTCCTGGAAATATCATCTCCTGACAGTAGTAGCCCATGGTTTTAATAATGGGGCATAATCCATATGTCCGTGTTGACTGATAATTGAGGTTTTGTATAGCCTTCCATTAGCTCAAAAATTTCGAACTGAGATATCTTAGTCTTTACCGACAATCGAGCTACAATCAAGTACCTGATAGTTGCATACTCTATATCGCGACTTGTTCAGGAGTGCCTTAAATAGGATGGCAAGACATTCAAATATCGTACTCGTATTGGCAAGATGACACGAGAACCTACAGTCAACTGAATCGCTAAAGAGGTTATAGGAACATAGACAATTTCTGTGGTATGTAAAAGACTCATAGACGGTATATTGTACGAACTCTTCAAACAAGGAAGATATATACATAGTCGATCCCAACTTAGTAAAATGATAGCTGTCATCATTTGGCACTGTAAGTTTGATAACCAAGCAATGGAACTTGTAGCACCTTTCAATGACAACTGTATAAGCTATCAAGGTTAGGAAGAAAAGGAATCAATTGAAAATCTATGACAGCATTGGGGGATATTCGAATCCGATATCTGCGACATCGATTTCTGGACGACACCCCAGAGTTGTCTGGAATAAAAACGTCTTTATCAGGCATTGCGGTTGGTTTGGTAAAACAAACTCTAACAGCACTCAACGAGTCTAGAATCTTTCCCTCTAAATTAAATCATTTTCTTACTTTCTCAATTTCCATCTTTCATCTTTTAACCATTAATCTCTTAAATATCTAATTTCGTTGCCTCTTACTACAACTTCTTCTTTCCTATTTTTATCTCTTAATCTACTTACAGGTATCGCAGCCTGCCAAACCATCCATAACTTTTTACAACTCATGTGCAATGATTCCCACTCCTTTATATTGTATTTTTGTAGCCTTCGTTTGAAGAGTTGCCTCAGGTTTCTCAGGGCCTAAACTCACGACTGGCCATATATAACAAACAAAAGGTTAAACACTATTTTAGATCTGTTATTGATTCTGCCATTGTTATTTTGCACCCGAAATTGTTGCCATTTGGCGTGTGCAATTATGTAACTTTCTGAATCACATCATTTCTGTAGTTTGAACTAAAATAGTGGGATGAAGTTGAGTGCTTTACGTGAAAATCTGCCGTGGTGGCCTATTTCACGGTGGTATTTTTCAACCACTGTGTGCTTCTGCGATAACTCACCACCGCCTCATTGTGCTTCTTACACGCAGGTGGCAATTTACATATATGGAATTTCCGGTCCAAAATACATACGTGCACTTTCCTCAAGTACTTGTGCTATCTAATCTCAGACCTTTGTTGCCCGTTGCGTAACTTCCGAGATGCAAAAACATCAGTTCTGTTTGCAACTACGACCGAAGTACGAATTCATAAAATAAGCCGATATATTGTTCTTACTCACAGAGGACACGTTTTCTGGTATGAACATAACTGGACAAGAAGGAAAATTCAATGGTATCACTTGTATAAGATACCTTTCAACCCTTCACATTATCCGATACACACTTCTCACTTATCCGACACACTAATAAGAGAACAACATATGACAGACTCACTCTAGGCATACGAGCGGATAAGATCCGTTTACCCCTACAACCATCCTGTATCATGTAGTTTTAACACCAACTCATTTCCAACGCTTAGTTCTAGAGTCACTCCTCGGTTCTTAGTTCTAGAGTCCCGAAATATAGATTTCACCGTGCATCAGTCTTTTAACCGCAACTTACACTTCGCGCGAAATTGGTTTTAAACCACGTGGATTCCGAAAGAACCTCAATCAACTGACCAGCCAGGACAAGTCCTGCGGGCAACTAAACACCCGTAGTATTAGATTATGTGGTTCTCTGGTTCGACCCCATCACCAGTTTATAGTCCCGGCAGACTAAAGGTACTGATAGCACCTCTTTACCCCTGGATTACAATACACCAAGATGAGGGTCTTTCATCAAGGAAACATGTCCTGGGGGGCAAGATAGTGTGATATATAAAAAACAGAGTCAAATATTTTACCCGATAAGTATCAGTATGTGTGATTTATTCTGTTGGTAACTTTTAACATTTTCATTTTTGTTCTCAAAAATCGTCTCATATCTGTTGCTAATTAACAACGATATGTGTATTATATTGCTATAGCGCTTTAATAAGAGGTCATGTATCTGGTTGATGCAAACATATTCCCATTAGGGAAATAAATGGAGATATAAAAATATCTTTCAAAAGTCACTTATTAAATTGTTCCTTGTAATAATGCAACAAATATGTAGAACATAACACTAATACTGACTGCATACTTATATGACATTTTAACATTCTATATTAAAAACAAGCCAATTTTTTATCTAACAAATTTGTGTTGTTAAAATGTTCAAATATCAACCACTACAGTTCAATTCTAATGTACAATTTATTAGACTACCACTTTGCACTCAAACATGAGCCAAAAAAAAAAAAAAAATCTTGTAATAATTTTGCCTTACACGTGTATTAAAAGCTTCCGAGATTTCTTCTGCATTTGAAGCCAATAAATAAATTCAACTACGAGTACGAACGTTTATTTAGATGCATAAAAAAGATTCCGTAAGTACGAGTAAAGACAGCAAAAAATGTTTTTGAAAGAAACCCCAAAAAAAAACATTACATTCATATCTTAGTAACATTGAAATGCATTTGGCGGAGAGCAGCCAGTAGACAAGAACAACAAACGGAGCTAAATCAACGACCAGAAATAAAAAGAAGGTAACAAATTCAATGGCTAAAAGTGGGCATTCATAAATTTGTATTTCTCACTTGGCGTGACAATTGCAACACAAAATGAATAACAGCAACAATATAATGCAAACGCAACATGGTTACAATATACATACGATGAGTACTACAACAAATTTTCTTACATCTACAAGTATTTGAGGCAGACACACAGTGCAACAAAACAATAATAACAGAAACACACTTTAGTATTCAGCTTGAAAATTGAAAAGAAGTAAACAAAACGAAGATTTTCTGTATGTTATGGACGAATTATTTGTAGTCTACATATAGCTTGGATAAAACAGTTCTTAAAAATTTTTGAATCCAAAATAGGTACTCCAGAGTTCTGCTCCTTTGAAATCTACTATATAACATGACGGGCAGCGACTGCAATATTCAAGCTTCAAATGAGATAAATGCATAGTAAAATACAGCTATCGATGTAATCCGATGAGATCAATTATCCTGAGACCAAGTTATACTTTTCTAAAGATTGAGCAGCGTTGAAACCGAATCTGCTCTCAGATTTTTCGATCACATCTGGGATTAGAGATATCATTTCCTGAAGTTTGAAGATATCCGGAAGAAGAATGAAGTTTACAGAATGGACATACATACAACATTTTATAAATAACGTTGTCTTAGCACTATTGTAGCGGATCAAAAAAAGGCCAAAAATTACATTTTACCAAACTTCTGGACACGATATCTCAAACCCCGGATGTGATGGATACAGAGCATCTCATAATCATAAATATCAATCGCTGATATTTATGCTAAAATACTTATCACTAAAGGAAATTCAAATTCCGAATTTCTCAAAACTTTGGGCGCATCTGTAAGATACATAAACATCCAAAACCCATAGCGAGGAGCACATGAATTCCAAGAAAGTTATATACTGAAAGATCCTTCCAAAAATAGTACTGATATACAATAATCGACAAATTCATGAACAGTGTAAACATACCCTGACAAGGAAGAGGGTCACTTATGAAATTACCATACATCCGTCTCCATTTAACCCAGCACACTTCTCATTCATCCGACAAATTCATAGGGAAAACAAAGAAATCCGTATACCTCTTATTTCATTCTGTTTCTTATTCGTTTGAGTCAATTCTTGGAGGGGTATCGATCTTATCCCGAAATATAGATTTCACAGTGTAACAGTCCTTTAACCAACATTGTCTTCCCATGATTTGGGTTAAACTACAGCCTCCACGTGCAGTCTCAATAAACGCAACATGACAAAGCCGAAACTCTGATTTGTGAGCCACCGGTTCTCGTGGTACCAGATAAGATTTGTAGGTCCTCTGGTTTGACACCATGTCAAATCATTCCAAGGAGAGGCCAAGGATACATCTAACGGTGGCCGGTGGCAATTTTTGTACATGGTTCTGCCAGTCCATTTACAATCACTTTACTTAGTTACTCGAGCTATCTAATCTCTGACCATGGCTGCTCCATTGCTTAACTTCCAAAAACAACATTTCTGTTTACAACCACTCAGTTGGGATGACCTCTGTTGAGTCGGCAACAGCACCTAGAGATGAATTCGATAGACCGAAACACGAATCCATTAAATAAGTCGGGGACTAGTTCTTACTCACAGAGAAAGAAACTATGGCAAATCTGGTAAATCAGAGCAAACCCTGAATATACCTTGACGAAAAAGAAAAATGCAATGGTATCACTTGTAAAAGATACCTTTCATCCATCACTATTCAACCCGGACACTTCATTCGACACACTCATAGAGAATAACTTTCGACACACTCATCCTAGCTACATGGGTGGGTAAGTATCATATACTATTAACACCATCCTGTAAACCATCATGTATCACATACACTGTCCAACGCTTAATCCCCACCGTCACTTCTCTGTGGGACATCTGTTGTCTCGGCAACAGCACCGAACTTATCCAGAATTAAAGACTTTACCGTTCATCATTCTTTTAATCCACATTCTCTTCCCGCGATTTTGGATTTAAACCACCACGTGCACCCCGAAGAGACCTATCCAATAACCGGGACAAGACAAAGTCCGAAACTCTGACCTGTGGGCTATCGCTTCCCGTGATACCAGATCATGTGGTTCTCTGGTTAGAACCCATGTCAAATAATTTCAAGGAAAGGCCGAAAATACATTTCAACATCACCGGTTTATAGTCCCGGCAGGCTAGAGGTACTGGGATTCCAATAACAACAAGATCAGATCTCTCGTCAAAGTAACAAGCCCCTGCACAGTGATACATTTGGCACTTTTAGAACGACAAATCTTAGTGATTAGTATTATCCGATTTGTCTCAAATGCTCTGCGTTACAGTTTAGTGCATGCTCTTCTATAATTTTTAAAAACATGCTTTATATAACCACCCTAATGAATATTAGGGTTGTCACTCTTAGAAATTTTTATCAAATTGTACAAATATTTGCAAATAATTGAATGCAACATTAACAAACAATTATACTCTAATTAAAATTTAAAATAAAATATAAATTCCGCGGTTTTTACAAAGAACAAAATAAATTTATAATCTATGAATTTAAATCTGGAAATAAACAGAAAATTTTACTTTTTAAATAAAGCTATGACACTGATTGGCTTAAGTAATTTTTTTTTAAGAGCACTAATTGTGGGCTAATACATGGTGCCAAGGCCAAAATTTATGTATACCCCTAACGTGAGTTTACACTTAATTAAAAAAAAAACATATTAAATTCTATAGGACACTCTAATTTTTTTGAATATCTCTGAAGATCGCAAAAGATCGCAGCCAATTTTCATATATATGTTTCTATAGAAAATTTCCTATGCAAGGGTTATAATTAGATAACTGCAATTGGCTGCAGTCATTAGATCTATTCCATTAAAAATATAATTTTTAAATATCTTTTCATTATTAATATTATTTTTTCTTAGAGTTAAAAATAAAACCTTTAAAATTGAGCTTTTGTGTAAAAAATCATTGCAGAATAATCTTGAAGTACTAAATTATAATACACTGAAGAAACTATATAAATATCTGAAATATTTACCAAGATATAAGCATTCAAAATTAATATGCCGCTTCAGAAATATTACAAGAAAATTATTTTATTTTTAAAGTAGCAACTTTGAGCAACCTATATTTCGGGTTAAAGGAACTCTGCAATATTTTTAGTTATTTTTCTATAGTATATGGAATGTTTACTGTTAACTATAATAACAAGCAAGACAATTGGAAAGCGTGTAATTTTTTATTTTTGTCGTTCTAAAAGTACCAAATGTCTCACTGTGCCCTGGTGGGAACGAATTTAGAAGTGTGTTCGATCTCATAATCCTTTTAAGGAGTAGCCGATTTGAGGACTCGTCTAGGGCCCTATCCTTAAATTAAGAAGTCAAATTAATCGTGTAGATGTGAGAACGATTTCAGCAAGTATTGTAGCAAGCAATTATCGTCGATCTATTTTGAAATCAATTCTCATAAATATTATTCTTAGGAAATTTTTCACAGTGACTGTTAAAAAACATTTGGTCCATTTCAGTTGCAATTCAATGAATATAGTGTAGAGTGCAGAAACAAATAAAATTGCAGCATTTTATTATTGTTATTGTCCATACTGTTATTGTTGTTGTTCGTACTTTATTGTATATTAAACACTTGAAGAAGGGCCAACCAAAAATTATAGTTTCATTGTAGAAAATAGACATCTCATTGTCGCCTTTTGGGGCGTTAAGCATGTCTAAAGTCACTGTTGTTGTTCTTGTCGTCGTCGTTGTTGTACTTTATTTTTTGGTTTTGTTATTGTATGGACTTAAAAATCAAAAAAAACCTAAAGCACGTAATCAATTTTATGTTTTTGGTACATTGACGACAAAAACAAAAGCTAAAAGTGGACTCTAGAAAAAAAAAGTTTGAACAAAATACAAAAAAATTGTCTTGTAAAAATGTGGCCTTTATTATGTAGAGTCACTGCGATAAGCCATAAACCGTCTCCTTCAGAGTGCGAGACGATGTCGACGACGGTCTTGTCTTTTCGATTTCGTTTAGTTTTAGTTGTTGGTCTTCTTTAAACGAAAAAAAAAAAAAAAAAAACGAGAAAAAAAAGCAAAAACATGTATTATTGCTAGTTTTACAAGATGTTTCCTGTCTCCAAATCGAACTGTTGTCAATATCCGGCCCTTTTCATTCTTCTTTTGTTTGCATACGATTTGAACGACTTTTCAATTTTTATTCGCCACATGCAACGTGTGTGTGCTGTTGGACTCGCTTAGGCATTCCTATAGTATGTTGTATTGTGTTGCAAATATAATCTGTCAAAAGGTTTGATATAATATAGATCAAGTGAAATATTTATTATGGTCATATGTTGGTAACATTTCGTTTTCTTACTACGAAATCGAAAATAACAGCGTCTGTTGGTATGATGGCAGATATTTTACTCAATAACAAAATTTTAATATTTATATGACACTTTGAATTGTTCAATTTAAAACACAGTTTTATGGGCAACGAATCAATATGTGAGGTGAATAGATACTTTAGTTGCAGTTTCATTTAAATTTTTGTTGCAAAATTTTAAAAATTAGTTTGATTTTGAGCAATGATCTGGAGTACAAATGATCATAGACTATATGAGTTCAAAAAATTCAAAACATCTTCTTGAAAGATATCAAATCCATAAAATCTCTTGAGATTCTAAAAGAATTAAGAGAAACAGGTCATTTACATAAAAATACCCACAGGATTGTCTAAACAACTCAACAGTAATAAAATTAATAACGTTTTGACCCATATTTTGAACTATATATGTACATATATTTCTTTTTGGTAATTACCTTGCCCAAAACGTAAAACTTTAAGGCCAACATACAAATGTTATCCCAACTAAAAATGCAACATATAACTTTGAAAATAAATCTCCATATGTAATCACAAACGGTGGAAAAAAAGCAAGAGTTTTACAAAAATTTTATCAATGAAATAGATCTAATTTTGCATTAATGTAGTTTAACATCAAAGACTACTGAAACCGCCACTGCACACCAAACTTACTGGAACACGATAACTGATTGCTGTAGTTTGAGGTACCCACAAGTACTTTTAAGATCCTAGACAACATTAAGACTTGTAGACCAACAATAATAAAAACAAAAACTACAATAAACCAGTTGGTTTTATTAATCTAAAATCATCTAATCTATTACAATTGTTGTTATTTTAGGCAATGTTTACACAAACACTAAAGACCTGTTTAACGGAGAATAGAATTTTGAATAAACCAAGAACATCTAAACTGCGTAATATTATTGTTTATTAATGTTTAAGTTGGGTTATATAAGTCACTCCCGTTATATTTTCCCTCCTTAATTTGCGAATTACATAGTCCCGAGAGAACCAGCAATCGTGTCTTTATTATTAATATCGGAATTTTTTTAATTGTTTGTAAATAATTCGAAATTAATTTGAAATGAGAACAAACAATGAGGTTACTTTTTAACGCATCAACTAGAATATTCTTTGGATGTTCCGGTGTCTACTTTACTCATCTTGTTGTGCTACCACTATCTTTAGTCTGCCGGGTCTATAAGGTTAGATTAGGTTGATAGGAGGATGTATCTACACCAAATCCGAAGAAATACAACTAGGCCACTATTGGACCTGTTGTGCGATAGTTTTCATGAAAAATTTTCACTAAATGTATGATGTTCAGAAACTCAGTTTCCTGGACGTATTTCCTAATAATTTTCCAATTAGGGTTCGTGGAAGATGTTATATACGGAATAATATCATTCCCAAGATATTTGCATCTAATTTTGTTAAAAACCTGATAATGGCAAAGAAAGTGCTTCAGAGTTTCACTGTCCTCTCTACATGCTCTACATTAGTCTGAATCCGCACGTCCAATTTTGTATAGGTGTTCCCGTAATCCTATGTGTCCACTCAGAATACGTACAATCATACTAACCTCAGACTTGTTCATTTTGAGGAGGCTTCATATCCTGCTGTTGTTAGGATCACAGGATCTTTGTGGTTCTACCCACGGTTTCATTATTCCAAGAGACCTTATGGGTTTCTCTCACCCATAATTTAAATTCTGTACTCGTTGCGTCAAATGGTTTGCGTTCGTCAGGTTATTTTTCTTTCCTTTGAAGCTATTACATTCGATCTTTCTATGCCGACTACTCCCGATTGGCCTGGTACCCATATGATGTGAACCTTATCTCTGGGAGAGTATTCGGTTAGAGGTTTTTTACAATTCAATACGGTCTTAGATTTAAATTTTAACCCTGTTAACCCTGTGGGCACCATGTTTTTTCTACTTCAATTTAGGCATTCCGTTATTGCTCGGACTTCTGCCTGGAAGCTAGCGTTGTGTGTGTTAGGTAAACTGTTTCTGGGTCTTCAATATAAAACCCCGGGCCCACTTTGTGTTCCAACTTAAACCCATCCGTGTAGCAACGGATTCCTACTGGTATTTGATCTAAAGTTCCGCTTGGTCAAAACATTTTATCAGGGATCAGCGTTTCAAAGTTTTCGACATATTTTGTCTCTGGTATGCGATCGGGAACGGCCGAAGATTGTGTATAACCTTCCAGTGTGTCCAGTATACATTGATGACGTGTCCTATAACCGCTTTTGGCCAGTTCGCCTAAAGTTATGTGCTGTAAGTGCCGCCTCATATCTTGTATATGTATGTTACAATGTGTGGAATATCTAGCATTGTATCTAGAACCTGGGCTGACGTAGTGCTCATGGCTCCACTTATACTCAACCTGTAGTAGTTTGATACTACTACTACTACTACAAGTGCCGGGACTATAAACTGATGGTGTATAATGAATCATCAGCCTTTCCTTAGAATTATTTGACCTGGGATCAAACGAGAGTACCTATCTTATGTGATACCAAGGGAACAGACAGCCTGCATGGCAGTGTTTCGTTTTTTTCCACTTATGGGGGCGGTCTTATCGACTATGTAGAGGTGTTATCGTGGGAATACTGATTACAAGACTTATATACCCCTCAGAGAAGTGATTGTGGCGCTTAGTATTGGGAATGAATTCGTATCAAGTAAATAAGATACGTAAATGAAAGAGTTTAAGAAGTGTTGAAGAAATTGAATCGTGTTGGATGTATTCAAGTGATACCACAAATTTCTCCTTCTTGTAAAGGTATGTTCAGGGGTTACTCTAGTCATACCAGACATAATGGATTAGTATTTCGGTCTACCGATTCCATATGCGTGGTTGAAACCGTAACGGATGTTTTTGCATCTCAAAAGTTAAGAAACGGGGCCGCAATGGTCAGAGATTGGATATCTTAAGCAAATAGCTTGTACATGGACCGTCTGAACCATGTACAAAAATTGCCAAGTGAATATTCCTTACAAGGCACCATGTGGAAAAGTACCACCGTTAAATAGACCGTTTGGCAGTAACCAAAAAAGTAACTCTTTCGTAGCAGTTAACGGGAGTGTTTAAGAAAGGCTTGTTGATGGTTATATTCAGTAAAAAGTTCGCCAAATCTTAATAGCATATAATCTAATTTATGTTTTCAGAACTTATGCCAATATATATGAGTCTTAAATGGGCAATATCATAAAAGAGTTCTTTTGATTCTCATTTTAAGATTTAATTCGTGAATTCTAATCTCGGTTGTTTTCAATGTCGGATATGATCGCATGGACAACATTGCCTATTAAGCCATTAGATAGAGACCATAAAGAAAATTTATGAGGGAAATTTTCTGGCATTTTGCTTCCTGTATGTTACATAAAAGAAATGTAGTATTTTAAAATACGGGTAAAACATTTTAAGTGATTAAAAGAGTATCAAGTGTAAGCACTACAACTAGTAATTGTCGGTTATTTGTGTACAAATATACATTTGTTTATATAGTACATAGTATGTATGTATTTTAGAACTTAGTATAGCACGTTTGAAGAAAAGCAACGAAAAAAGACGACAAATCTAACAAATACCACAAATAAACCCAAAGAAAAATGATTCTTTCCTCCTTGCAACGCATTAAATACCAGGCAAAATTACACTATTCATTCACTGCAACAACAGTAACAACACAAAGCAAAAAAGGCTACAAGGGTATCTATAAACTAGATCAAAACAAAAGTTAAACGCGTGCCAAAATATTGTATTCGTGTTTAAACTCATAGATATACAACACATTTACATGAATACTATTTCTATGGATGTTTGAGAATGTCTTAAATGTTTAAATGTTACTATATGACCAGCTTCAATGATCAAACAAGATATTTAGAGGATAGAAACACAAATACACACTATCATCATCATTAGCAGCAACATTGGCATTAGAAATAACATTTTCATCATACCCCTCTCCTAGAAAACACTTGCTCCAAAACGCACGTTTACACATACTCCCTCCGACCACAAACAAAACGCATGTAAGGTAAATCGCATTTCTCTAAATTTTTTTTCGAAGATTTAAAATTAAGAATTGAATCGCATAGAACAGAACCGAATCGAACAGGCATCCCATCTAGATTTATAACAAAGATAACATTTAAATGCTGTTCAAATTGATATTGTGGTATTTTGCATGGATGAGGGTGATTGTGCTAAAGAAAGGGGCCAGAAGAGCTTAAGATTCCATGTCCAAAGGAACAAAAAAGCAAAAAAATACTACTGAACGCCAACCAGCCATTAACAACAAGGCAAGAGGACACACAAACAGGCGACACGGGGGGGAAAGGGAACGGGGGGAAGGAGAGCGGGCAGAGCGAAAACGAAGGACAGGCGAGACGGGCAGAGCAGAAACGAAGGACAGGCGAGCGGGCAAGGGAAAGCACGCAGAAGAGGGGGAGCCGAGGAGCGCGAGGCGGGCGGGACGGGCGGCAGAAAGGAAAGAAAGGAAAGGCAGGGAGACGCGGCCGAAAGAGGGAGGGACGGACGGACGGACGGACGGACGGACGGACGACGGACGACGGACGGACGGACGGACGGACGGACGGACGGACGACGGACGACGGACGGACGGACGGACGGACGACGGACGGACGGACGGACGGAGGACGGACGGACGGACGGACGGACGGACGGACGGACGGACGGAGACGGACGGACGGACGGACGGACGGACGACGGAGACGGACGGACGGACGGACGGACGGACGGACGGACGGACGGACGGACGGACGGACGGACGACGGACGGACGGACGGACGGACGGACGGAGACGGACGGACGGACGACGGACGGACGACGGACGGAGGACGGACGGACGACGGACGGACGGACGAGGACGACGACGGACGGACGGACGGACGACGGAGGACGGACGGGACGGACGGACGGACGGACGGACGGACGGACGGACGGACGGACGGACGGACGGACGAGGAGGACGGACGGACGGACGGACGGACGGACGGACGGACGGACGGACGGACGGACGGACGGACGGACGGACGGACGGAGGACGGACGGACGGACGGACGGACGGACGGACGGGACGGACGGACGGAGGACGGACGGACGGACGGACGGACGGACTGACGACGACGGACGGACGGACGGACGACGGACGGACTGACGGACGGACGGACTGACGGACGGACGGACGGACGGACGGACGGACGGACGGACGGACGGACGGACGGACGGACGGACGGACGGACGGACGACGGACGGACGGACGGACGGACGGACGGACGGACGGACGGACGGACGGACGGACGGACGGGACGGACGACGGACGGACTGACGGACGGACGGACGGACGGACGTACGGACGGACTGACGGACGGACGGACGACGGACGGAGGACGGACGGACGGACGGAGACGGACGGACGGACGGACGGACGGACGACGGACGGACGACGGACGGACGGACGGACGGACGGACGGACGGACGGACGGACGGACGGACGGACGGACGGACGACGGACGGACGGACGGACGGACGGACGGACGGACGGACGACGGACGGACGGACGGACGGACGGACGGACTGACGGACGGACGGACGGACGGACGGACGGACGGACGGACGGACGGACGGACGGACGACGGACGGACGGACGGACGGACGGACGGACGACGGACGGACGGACGGACGGACGGACGGACGGACGGACGGACGGACGGACGGACGGACGGACGGACGACGGACGGACGGACGGGACGGACGGACGGACGGACGGGACGGACGGACGGACGGACGGACGGAGGACGGACGACGGACGGACGGACGGACGGAGGACGGAGACGGACGGACGGACGGGACGGACGGACGGGACGGAGGACGGACGGACGGACGGACGGACGGACGGACGGACGACGGACGGACGGAGACGGACGGACGGACGGACGACGGACGGACGGAGGACGGACGGACGGACGGACGGACGACGGAGGACGGACGGACGACGACGGACACGGACACGGACGGACGGACGACTACGGACGACGGACGGACGGACGACGGACGGACGGACGGACTGACGGACGGACGTACGACTTACGAGACTTACTTACTTACTTACTTACGTACTTACTACTACGTACACTACACTTACTACGACTTACTACTTACATACTTACTTTGACTCTCCTATCCATCCATTCGTATATGTATGTTAATGGTCTTGTTAGTTCGTTCGCAAATTCATTACCACACTCATTGCCATGTCTGCGAACCCAACACAGTCTAATGGTAACAGTAATTAACATCCCTGTTTGGCAGGCACTACATTCCTCAAAGGGCCTGAAAGACTTTTCGATTAGATACCCGTGCCGATACTCATCTTGGATCCATCAGTAAAAACTGTACAGTGTGCACTCATCGCATACAAACAAGTCGTCCCTAGCTGGAAATTCCTTTAGAGACCTACTTCTTACAGCAACGAAGACTCATAATCTTAATAGATTCCTAGCAGCCATAATATGTTCTATAGGTAGCAGGTACTAATAAAGGCCACAATATTTTAACACTAACATTTCTTTGACTTCCTATTTTATTCAAAATTTTGCCGAAACTCCCTTTGGAATTTTATTTCTAACTAATGCTCTACGTACCACTGTCATTCAAATGAATTGATAATATTAGCGATGTTGTAACGGCAACAACTACAACATTTTAAGTTAATTCATGGTATAGTAATTTGATCTACAGGCGATTTGTAGATTTTTTTTTTATATTTTCTACTCTGTTTTATACTTAAAAACACTACAAACATTGATTTTAATTCTAGTTTAATGCTGTTTGCTACAAATTAAAAATAGAGGAGAAAAATGAAACTGTAGTTTAAAAGTTGGTTTTATTGATTTTTTTCTGATGGCACTCTGGCACTGTTTGCATGCAATTTTTCTTAAACAACTCTTTTAGTAAAAATTATACTTAAAAGGTTTTTTTTTCTAGAGAAACACACACAAAGGCTTTTAAAAGTGTTTTTTTATACGTAAAAGATTTGAAAATTTCGATAAGATAAAAATCCATAAAAGTTGCATAAACGAATAATAATGTTGATTATATGCACACAAAAGCAGAGAGAGAGGGAGAGACTTGATATTTTAGCGACACATGCTTTAGTATTTTTCTTCGATAAGGTTAGTAAGATCACTAAATGGTTTTGGTGGTTTTCCGCAACTTAAGATCTAAAACAGCTGATATGTTTTCCAGTTTATTTTACATACACACTTACATGTGTATTAAGTAAGAATAAATTCTATTGCGTATACTTTTCCGAAAGCTCAAGATCAATGACTCCGAAATTTCCTATGATAAGTCATGCATTTTCATGGTCTCAAACGTAATAAATGTTGACATATCGTTTATATACTTAATACAATATCATAATTAAAAACTGTTTTTGTAACATTTTGCTATTTCTTAAATAACATTTAAACAAATCATAAGATTTGTTATATGGAATCAGATTCTTATAGTAGAGGATAATATAAAATATTCCTTAAAACATTTGTAGGTTTTTCTTTTGACGTTTCAACAAAAAATCAAACATATTTTACCGAAGTCATCGAAATATCGGTCGTAGACCCTCAAAATTGTTTCCACTTGTATATTCTTGTTCCTTGTAAAATGTGTCCGTAGGTTTGTTGGAATTATCTTAGAGTAGCAAGGCAAGCACATAGGAGGAGGAAATTTGAGTTCTTTCCCTCGATCTTGGTACTAGCGACTAATACATTAAAATGATATTAAGGGAAACCAACTGTCCTCCAATTGTCTACCGACCTACCATCCAGATATCAAGACCATCTAGACAGTAGTATGCGTATGAATTCAATGATAGGAAGAAAAATTATCGTATTGTTTGAAAAACTGCAACTAAAGCTCAGGAAAAGTAAGTAATGTTCTACTGTTCGGTCCAGGTTTCAATGGAGTTTGCAGATATCACAATAACCGACCCTAAGCAGTTCTCGTATGTGTTATGCCGACTTGTTATTGGGTTGTCAAAAATAAAAGGTATAAAGGTATGCTCTTCGCTACACTCATCTGAAGCCAAAAACGTAGTCAATTGAATCAAGGTGACTGGACCTAATGCTGCGGAACTGATTTTCAACCAGACTATAAGAAACTTCTTTATTCACTGCGTGAAACCTACAATTATACAGACCGACCAAATTTCAGAGTCGAAACTCTGAGACCAAGTTAAACATTTCTAAAGTATAGAAAGCCACGCTGAATCCATCACATCTGGGATATGAGATATCATGCCCTGAAATTTGAAAAAATGCAATTTTTGACACTTTTCGTGATGCTTAGCAAATATTGCTTATAACGAACAAAAATATTGGATCTACACCTAAATGAAGATGTTACAATCGACTCAAAATCACTTTTGGATTTGACTTGACGATGTCTGTCCATCTATTAAATTCAACGAATGATATCTCAACAACTACGGCAGATTTTTAAACAATTCAGAAAGGCTTTATATGGCATAGGCTTTCAGATGGCATAACATATTTTGTAAATAAATCCCAGATGTGATGGAGAAATTGTGAGGCCAGACTGGGATTCAGCGATGCTCAATCCTTTAGAAACGTATACTTTGGTCTCAGAGTTAAAATTTTGTCGGCCTGTCAGCTTATGTCACTGCCGGATAAGGATAATAAATCCTTATTACTGGCTACAAGTTGAATGACTGAGTGGCCAATAACGTTGTTCGGGAACAGTCAACTTTTTTGAGTGATATATAGTGGAGAAATATTCATTCTGAACTAAATACTGCCAGTTAGGTAACACAACTATCAAAATAGTTCATTACTTTAACTTCACACTGTTGGAAAGATCTCTGAGGACAACATTCCGCTATATATTTAAGATCCATTCGAAAGACATTTATAGCTTTGAACGACAATTATAGATACGACATAATTACGACGCTAGCGGTTACCACATGAATGTCGTAACTGACGAAAATCTGCCGCAATAAATGGGGGGATATATCGAGAAACAGAAGTCAAGATGGAGCAATGCCTATTGGTACCGCATAGATAGTGCAATCATTAATGTATATCCTGCATGTGGTCATGGTCCACATGATGCCATGAATACAGTTTCCTTAACCCACCCACTTCATTAAGTCCAAAATATAGACTAATCTAGATATACAGTAAAATCGAGCTTTGGGTCATGTTTTTATATATGTATGTATATCAAATCCGAAGTAATACTCCTAGAACTATATCGGGACTTCACCAGTGCATTAAGTGTGAATCGAGCTCACCACCTATTCCGTTCTACCAGACTAGAACACCGGAGACCGCAAAAAAAAGAATGATAAATATTGATAATATAAGTTTTTTCAGAAGTCAACAGACCCAATGATTTTAACATATTGAATTCCAGATACATGAAAAAATGCCTGACATTACATGTCATATTTTAAGACATTTTCAAATTGATTGCATGCCACACGTACCTATACAATCCAAATGGACATAGTCGATACACATACATATGTACATGTATTTAAATACCAACTAAAAAATAAACAACAAAACATATATGAAAATGTATAACGTCAAGAAGTCTATTGTATTTAGGAAACCTATATTTTAATATTTCTATGATCATGATTTTTATTTTTATTCTCATTCATATTTTTGCAAATGATTTAAAATTCCACATTTTATACGAGTCCAACCAAACGGCCAACATACGACGACCAGTACCTACAAACGTACATATGTATGTATGTAAGTATACGACATGATTACTTTATGCTTTACGGCTGAGACACAAGAACGACAATAATAATGTAACCAACCATATAGTTGCAACAAAAATAAAAAAGTATATGTTGCAAATGTGTCTGTCGGTGTACCATACTCACACACTAGTATGTCCAAATTTATTGAGACCCATGTGATAAATAACAATTTGCGTTTTATGAGTCCAGTTTAAAATAAATTTGTGTGTTGAAAATAAATTTTCACCAAAACCACCTCGTGAATATAAGTAAGTGCATGTACGAACGATATCCACGTTAAATATAAACTATGACTTTGTCTGCTATTTTGGCAGTGGTGGTGGTATTTTGGTACCATTCAATTACAGGGGAAGTATTGCTAGCGAACAAATTTAATGTTAAAGATCGTAACTGTAAAAATATATTTTTGTAGAAATTTTAAATATTTGGGTCCCAAAGAACGATTTTCCATATGAAATATATCTTATTAGCAGAGACAGATTCGGTGTCAATGTATGAGGAGCTAATTTCTAGCCAGAGAGAAACCTCTCTTTTCCTTCAAATCAAACTAACGCACCCGTTGTGTCACTATTCCTCGGACATTACATCCGAAATGAACCAATAGGATCCAATAATTGACAGTAAGGGGTAAACAGTGGCCTAGCACATCAATCTTATGATATCTGTTGAGATGGCAACAGCACCGAACTTCCCCGATGTAAAAAAAAAAACATACTAAATCAGTACTAATCTCCCAATAGGCGATAGAGACTTTCAGAAATTTCACCCATTTTACGCCAGTTCCATTCTCTCTTCATAATGATTAATCCAGGGAATAACAGGCAACTACCAAGTGTCGTCCTGACAATTCCCCAACAACAACAACAACGGTTGTTGGAGAATTGTTGAGATATCCAGATATATACCGTAAGCAAGATTCCCGCGATTTGAGTTTAACCACAGCCACAACGTGTACCCTAAAGAGACCTTTTCAAAAACCGGCACAAGACAATTCCGAAACCCTGTCATACGAACTACCGGTTACCGTAGTACCAAATAAGATAGGTTTTCTGGTTCGACCGCAGGTCCAATGAAAGTCCGATGAAATATTTGACGCAATTAGTTTATAACCCAGGCAGACTAGAGGTACTGGTATCACCTCTTCTACCTCGGGATTGCAATCACAATAAGATGGGGGAGTTTATCGTATATTTTCTGAGGGCCAGTAGATAATTAGGGAAAAATCAGCTTATATAATTAAGACCATAATGGGCTCGAAGAGTGCCAGATAATCGGCAATAAAAGAGTGAAATTGGAAGAAAGGATTCAGACGATTTAAGAGCATGTGGATTAACAGGTAATTGCCGGAAGATTTTCTCTGTCAGTGTCAGGCTTTCGTTGAAATAAGATCCAAATATCTTAGGAGTGATTTTATTCCAAATATTTCATCCATTAGGAAACTGATTACAAAATTCTACGAAACTACGACCAGTAAACGGAAAGTCTAAACATTGGATGATAATTCCTTTCATAGATCGCCATATATAGGTTTTTTTAATGGACTGTCGCAAATGCAACAACAAAAGAATTCTATATTTTTGAAATTCCGATTTATGCTAAAAATTTTATTGTAACTTGATAATCCATAGCTCTATATTAGAATACTTCTCTAGCAGCAAAATCTCAAACACTACATGTTCAATTGTACTCGTTGTGCTCAATGATCTTGACACTTTTATTAGGCCAATATAAACTTTTGTAATGTTTTTTAATGTTACCTCTTTCCTCTCGTCTCTTATTTAAGCACTTTTTCTATTGTTGTTGTTCTTGCGGCAGCAACTGAGTTGTTGTATTAATCCTGTCTTAAAGGCCAGTTGATTAGTTAAAAAATAGTGCTTGCGGGTTCTTTTGTATCAAAAAAAGAGGAAGAAAAAACTAGAAACTTACGAATCATTTACAAGCTAAAAATTTACAAAAGCCAAATAAAAAAAACTAAGTTTTTAATAAATTTAAACATTTAACAACAATTTGGTACAATAAAATAATATTGTTTTGTTAACAGAATTGTTGTATTTTTCATTATTTATTACAAACATAATTGTAAATTTTGTTGCTAAAACTGTTCGGTCTGAACGATTTGAAATGATAGTAAAATAGTTGGAAACTAGATGTGGCAACCGTTAGATACTATACCTATGGAATACAGAAATTATGGTATATTTTCATTATCAAAGAAATCATAATGATCATAAATAATATCATAATGATCATCGTTTTTAACTGATTAAAAACTTGATCTCATAAATATTTTGTATATTTTCCTTTAGTCATGGTAGAGTAATAAAAAATAATTTTCTTCTTTAATAATAATTTTAGCAAATTTTTTTTTTGCATTTTATTTCTCTTCATAATCGTAGTTAAGTACTTACACTCGTTTTGGCGTAGTAAGTCTATAGAGTTAATAAAGAATTTTAACTGACATTTTTCGTTTACGAAAATGTCACAAATTCACAGCAGGACTTGTGCCAATACAAGTGATTTAAAATCAATAAATCATTTGTAAGCATATTGATTACAAAATCCCAAAACCAATAAAGCCTGCCGGACGACCAACCAACCATTGAAACAACTAACCAGCCAGCCAATCATCTACTGCAACTGGTAACTAGAAGGTTTCATGAATTATCCGGAATCAAAGTACAATGTCATGGATTGTTGTAATAGTTTGCCACCAAAAAGGGATTTTGTTAGTTTATGATGCCTAAGATGATGAAGTTTATGCAGGCTTAAAGTGGCATTTGGCTTAAAGTGGCATTTGGAAATTATATATGTTAAGAAAAACAACTTCTAGGTAAAATTTTATTTTATTTATTACGGACGATCATATTTTTTTTTCTCAATCTAGATATATATGAAAGAAATTAGAACTAACTAACTAACTAACTAACTAACTAACTAACTAACTAACTAACTAACTAACTAACTAACTAACTAACTAACTAACTACTAACTAACTAACTAACTAACTAACTAACTAACTAACTAACTAACTAACTAACTAACTACTAACTAACTAACTAACTAACTAACTAACTAACTAACTAACTAACTAACGAACTAACTAACTAACTAACTAACTAACTAACTAACTAACTAACTAACTAACTAACTAACTAACTAACTAACTAACTAACTAACTAACTAACTAACTAACTACTAACTAACTAACTAACTAACTAACTAACTAACTAACTAACTAACTAACTAACTAACTACTAACTAACTAACTAACTAACTAACTAACTAACTACTAACTAACTAACTAACTAACTAACTAACTAACTAACTAACTAACTAACTAACTAACTAACTAACTAACTACTAACTAACTAACTAACTAACTAACTAACTAACTAACTAACTAACTACTAACTAACTAACTAACTAACTAACTAACTAACTAACTAACTACTAACTAACTAACTAACTAACTAACTAACTAACTACTAACTAACTAACTAACTAACTAACTAACTAACTACTACTAACTAACTAACTAACTAACTAACTAACTAACTAACTACTAACTAACTAACTAACTAACTAACTAACTAACTAACCTAACTAACTAACTAACTAACTAACTAACTAACTACTACTAACTAACTAACTAACTAACTAACTAACTAACTAACTAACTAACTAACTAACTAACTAACTAACTAACTAACTAACTAACTAACTAACTAACTAACTACTAACTAACTAACTAACTAACTAACTAACTAACTAACTAACTAACTAACTAACTAACTAACTAACCTAACTACTAACTAACTACTAACTAACTAACTAACTAACTAACTAACTAACTAACTACTAACTAACTAACTAACTAACTAACTAACTAACTAACTAACTAACTAACTAACTAACTAACTAACTAACTAACTAACTAACTAACTAACTAACTAACTACTAACTAACTAACTAACTAACTAACTAACGAACTAACTAACTACTAACTAACTAACTAACTAACTAACTAACTAACTAACTACTAACTAACTAACTAACTAACTAACTAACTAACTAACTAACTAACCTAACTAACTAACTAACTAACTAACTAACTAACACTAACTAACTAACTAACTACTAACTACTAACTAACTAACTAACTAACTAACTAACTAACGACTAACTAACTAACTAACTAACTAACTAAACTAACTAACTAACTAACCTACTACTAACTAACTACTAACTAACTACTCCTACACTAACTACTAACTAACTACTAACTACTAACTAACTACTAACTAACTAACTAACTAACTAACTAACTAACTAACTAAACTAACATAACTAACTACTACTAACTAACTAACTACTAACTACTACAACTACTAACTAACTAACTAACTAACTAACTAACAAACAAACAAACAAACTAACTAACTAACTAACAACTAACTAACAAACTAACTAACTAACTAACTAACTAACTAACTAACTAACTAACTAAGTTATAATTTACTTCATCGTCGCTTTATACCTGATTGGTTTGCAGGACGTTTGGCAGCTACTACAGATCCTCCAGCGCATCAAATTGGAGGCTGCGTTCGTGTTTGCGCTTTCTTGATTTTTCATCCTCGATCGGAAATTTACAATTCAGGGGCTTGAAGAGTCACCATGAGCAAGTTATTCTCATCGCTTTCATAATGGTTTAATCTTTTTTAGACAGGAGGCACCACACCTGACACTCGTATGAGTAGTTTAGAACTTTGTCCTCTATCTAAGTACTTAAGTTCTAGTCATAAAATATACCGACGAATTCAAAGTGCGTAAAGATCTCTCCTCGATATTTAATAGTACTCCATCGAGAAATAAGGATCATATGTTCGTTACAACAACATATCCTTCCCTTTCAGATTACCACAAAATATTCTTGATCTATTTTTGATCCTTCATTTACACCTCTGCTTTTTGTTGGGCAGACATTTCTTTCTGAAATTTTTTTGGAAAAAAATATTTTATGGGTTTATTTTTCTGGATTCGATATTAAAATGCTTTCATATTTAACATTTTCGAGCAGTTTTGTCAAACTTGATACATATTTTAGCGGAAATATTACTTAAACAATATTTTTATTAATTGTGCCCCAGTGTTACTTTACAATTATTGATTAACTGCCTTATTCATAAAACATTTATCAAAGGTTTATAAAATAAATTTTCATACAAAATTTGTCCTATAAATCTTTGATAAATGTACTTATATGAATAAGACCCTCAATCTTTAAAAATTAGTTTAAAAACTAAATCTAATAATAAACTAAAAGTATATGAAAGTTTACAGGCCCGATAGTGGCCTAGGTGTATTTTTTCGGATTTGATGTAGATACATCCTCCTATCAACCTAACCTAACCATATGAAAGTGTTAATTTTACTATGATCGCTTTTAATTAAAGTATATTCCAATGATAAGTATAATTAATACACTCTACTCACAATTAGTAGTTAGTGTTTAGTGATTGCCTTCTATGTATAATTAAATGTTATTTACAATTTATGATTATTATCATACTCGTAAGCGGATATATAAATAATGGTTAAACAGCCTAAAGGTATAAAAAACAAGTAAGAAATTATAGTCGGGCGAGGCCGACCATATAATACCCTACACCTGTTACAAAATTAAAATGTGATTTAGTTTTCATAATAAAGCATGTAAGTTGAATTGTACCTTGTCTCAGAGGTACTTAAGCCATTTATTGTTGAATAAAATTGTAGATATTTAAGTCAAATTTTGAAGGGGGCTTTGTATAGGGGTTATGGTCAAATGAGACCCTATAATTATAAAATTCATGAGAGTCATAAAGACTATTATAGAACTTGGTCTTGCAGCTTTTTGTCGAGATACGAGTACATATATTAAACATAATTATGAACTTAAGAGCCTTATTCGGCGGGTTCAGTTGTATGGGGGCTAGGTGAAATAATGGACCGATGTTAACCATTTTCATAAGGTTTCGTCTCCGATAACATAGAAGATCATGTGCCAAATTTCATAGAATTATCTTCAAAATTGCGACCTGTAGTTTGATTACAAGGTTTACAAGCCCTATTCGGGGGTTCAGTTGTATGGGGGCTAGGTGAAATAATGGACCGATGTAAACCATTTTCAATAGGCTTCGTCCCTGTGGTAATAGATGTACCAAATTTTATTGAATTATCTTCAAAATTGCGATCTGTAGTTTGATTACAAGGTTTACAAGGTCGGACGGACAGACGGACGGGCATAGCTAAATCGACTCAGAAAATGATTCTAAGCCGATTGGTATACTTTAAGGTGGGTATAGGGCCAATATTATTGTGCGTTACAAACATCAGCACAAACACAATATATCCTCCCTACTAAAGTGGTGTAGGGTATAAAAATTAAAATTAATTGAGTAAGTAATAAACCGGTGCCACGAGAGGCGATCTTGAAAAGTTTTAGTATATAAAACTATTACATTATATGATTATTTGATATGACGTTTATTTTTGAAACCCTTTAAGAAAAGGTTTTTCCAGTCAAAGGTTACAAAAGAATATAAATTTCCAATAAATAAATAAAAAGGATGCACATACATATGTACATACATATTTAGCTGAAAATTATACAAATAATTAAATAAAATGAATACATATTTAAAAGTCAATTAAATTCTGCTTCTTAAAACACATACATACATATATACTTACATATATAAATAGCCCCAAACTTTTTCTCTAAATTTATGTTGCACTTTCATTCAGCAATAGAGGAGGTTGTCTCATTTTTGCTTCTACTACTACCAGACTGTTATGAGTTGCATACAAAAACTCGTAAAGTGGGGAAACTTCTTGGCAATAAAATAAGCGAAAATAACAGTATTTATTTTTCAATTATACTTTAAGCAGACACACTTTATTTACGCTTTTGAAATTGAGTTAATACGTAGCCGTTAAAGTTTAAAGACGTAGTTAAACGTTGAAAAACACCCGCAGCAAAATACTGACTATAGAAGTAGAATCATAAAAAATGTGTAAAATTTATGTAAGAAAATCAAATATATTGCCATACTTATAAGAAATATAATTTAAAATTTATACATATTTATGAAGAAAAAAAAGTTATTGAATTGAACATCCGCAAAAGCGTAATAAAGTTATGTTACGCAGTAGGTCAGATATTATAATAACATCGATTTTATATCAAGTATATGTCCAATCAATAATGCAAAATTGTGAATACGCAATGTTCACTATATGGATTTATTTTTTAACAATAATGAGTAAAATCTCCTAAAATCAAATTTTAAAATTTCAATATTAAAAAAAAAAACAGATCCCACAGAATCAGTGCTATAAAAATAAGGGAAAAGATGGACAGATCCTCATAAAATTAGTTGGATGAATTTTTAAGTGAATTATGAACGATTACGTAATTTTCTGAAGGAAGCTTTATATGGGGCTAGGCATGGAAAATTCAGTATGTTAGTATTTTTTCTAGTACTTTTTGATATCGAAAAATACTGAGGTACCCTCATGAAATTTTCGGTACTTTTTAAACCAACCATCAAAAAAGAAGGGAGGGTATATTGATTTTGTCATTCC
This sequence comes from Lucilia sericata, assembly GCF_015586225.1. Lineage (NCBI taxonomy): Eukaryota > Metazoa > Arthropoda > Insecta > Diptera > Calliphoridae > Lucilia > Lucilia sericata. Next base: position 227,642 of record NW_023994340.1, on the reverse strand, counting down.
GTTTGTAACAAATTGAAATATTGGTCATAGACCCACAAAAGTATATATATTCTGGGTCCTTATTAAATTCTAAGACGATCTAGCCATGTCTGTCCGAACGGAAAAAGCTAGAGGATTGAAATTTTCAACAAATATTCTCTATAGATAAGGTTTGGTATTGAAAATGGGCAATATAGGTCCACGTTTTCAGATAGCCCCCATACATAGCTTTAATGGACATATCTGTTTTAAAAGTATAGCGATAAAATTCAACACAAATTAGTCTCATATGATCCAAAACCTCCGTACCAAATTTTATGAGGATTGGTTCATAATTGATCATTCCCCCATATAAGGTCCCCTTCATATAGTGACTATAACGCTTATTACTGGCTTAATAATACGAATATAGCGATGAAATTCGACACACATAAGTTTCATGCGAGCCAAAATCTCACTACCAAATTTTATATGGATTGGTATATAATTGGCTTTACCCCCCATATAAGGTCCCCTTCAGAAAATGACTTTAACGATCATTACTGGCTTAAATATACGAGTAAAGTGATTAAATTCGACACACATAAGTTTCAATGGAGCCAAAATCTTTCTACCAAATTTTATGTGGATCGGTCCATAATTGATCCTACCCTCCATATAAGGTCCCCTTCAGAAAGTTACTTTAACGCTCATTACTGTCTCAAATATGTATACGAGTATAGCGATGCAATTCGACACATATAAGTTTCATGTGAGCCAAAATCTCCCTATCAAACTTTATGTGGATTGGCCCATAATTGAAATTACCCCCCATATAAGGTCCCCTTCAAAAAATGACTTTAACGATCATAACTGGCTTAAAAATAAAAGTATTGCAATGAAATTTGTCATAAGTAAGTATCTTACGAGCCAAAACCTTTCTAACAAATTGTATGTAGGTCGGTCCATAATTTACTCTACCCCCCCCCCCCCCCATATAAGGACCGCTTCAGAAAATGACTTTTACACTAAGTTCCAAGTGAGTTCTCTTAACCAAATTTTATGTGGATCGGTCTATAAGTGACCTTACCCCACAATAAGATAATCGGAACGTAAATCTTCCAACCGAATTTCATCCAGAAAGTATCGAGAAGTAATATTCCATGTAAAGATTTTTTATATGGACCAAAATTGGTGTAAAAAATTATGAACAATTACCCTGATGTTTATAGGGGGGCATTCCTTTTACGGCATACGGTTTGATGGTGGCTATATGAGATTCGGCACAGCCGAATATAACACTCTCACTTGTTCTAACTTTTAAACTTTTGATAAGTAGTCAATAGACAAGTCTAGTCTAATCTATAATATAGTCTAGTATGTCTTAGTTTGGTCTTAATTCTAGTCTAAAGTCTAGTTTTTAGTCTAGTCTATTGTCCTGTCTATTGTCTAGTATAGTATATAATCTAGTCGTTTGTCTAGTCTAAACTAGACTATAGACAAGTCTAGTAAATAATCTAGTCTATAGTGTAGCCTATTGGCTGGTGTAGTCTATTCTCTAGTTGTGTATTCTCTAATTGTGAAAAATTGGAAAACAACTTAAAATTTAGAATATAGTAATACACCAGTTATTAATGTCTTCTTTTACTTAGCTTATATTTACATATAAAAGCTTCCATGAAATCCATACTTAATATTTTACATCGCCCATCATTCAATGTTTAATGTACATACATCCTGTTCCCCATACCTTTACACTCAAAGTTAAAGTGCCAATAACATTCCATATAAATTTATTTTACAGCAGACAGTAGTGTGAATAAAGTCCTGTTAAAACCTATAACACAACCTTAAAGTAATATGGAATTAGCCTAAAGACTAAACGATTGATCGTTATATTTATGACTTGTACAGCAGGTGGTGGAGTCTAATGGCTGAAATGCAAAAAAAATAAGATAACCACTAAAATATCGAAGAAGCCTCCACAAACAACACTTAAAGTACTTTACTGTCAATAGTTGCCACAACTATGACTATTGGGAGACCAGACTGACACATATATACTACATGACTGGACTCCGCTGGCTGAATGCCAGGCTTATTAGGAAGAAATTAAACAAAATGACATGCAATTCCTTCAAAAGTCTTAAATACACAAACTACTTACTACCACAATTCATAGCTCCGGAAGCGATATTTCTTTTGACTAACTGGCCTTAAACTGCAAAAACAAATCAAATGTTAAATTTACGATCACCAAATTCAAATAAAGTACGTACGCATATTTATTTCCAAATATAGACAGATCGTTAGTAAAGTTCATCAGTTGGTATGGAAAACAAAAAAAGAAAATCATTATTATCATCTACAATATCATCATCATCATGATGATTCCACGATTGACAACTACAGCAATTTATATTGAGAAACTTTGAGAAATAAATGAAACAGTGGAAAATGTTCTAGTTGTACTGAGTTTTAATATTCAGCCTCATATTTATAAAATTTTAAATTTTTTTAAAATTTTCCATAAATAGAAAAATCTTTTGAAATTTTGAAACATCAAATCAGCAAACATCATCTCCCATGCACATTGATGCCACTGTCTTATAACTGTCATTGGTCATTTGATAAGTCATCTTGTTAAGCATTTGCCAAGTTTTTGTTGTTGCAACCTTGTTGAGGCATCAAATCTTAAATAACAAACTGCAGTGTTGTAGCAAAAGTCTCCGTTTTAAATGGCATCATTTACATGCAACATCAACTCCTCATCATGATCGTCAACTTAGTTGCCACATATTGAAATTTATATTTTTCTACGTACAAAAAACATCATTACTATATAATGTATTAATATAATTTCTTGAGGCGACACTTAAATTTGAAATATTTACCACAGAGTGTTGTGTTTTTCTGCATTTTTTTTCAAAGTGTTCATTGTTGACGTTTTATTTTTACAATTAAATTTTTAAAAATCAACATTATTTTAATGGACATTTAATGATTAAATTATACATTTTTTACACATATTGGACGTATAATTATGTTGATGACAAAAATATTGTAAATAATTTCTAGAGATATTTTACATTAAATAGTGTGAAAATATTGTATTTTTATTGTCGTCAAGGTGAAATTTGTTACAAATGATGTGATTATTTTGTTAGAACATGACGTTGGAATTTATTAACTTTGCATAATATTGAGAACTGTAAAGTAATTTTAATAATATGTATTTATTAGGCATTTGTTTCGCAATATAAAGTGTTAAAAACATTCCTTAACCGTTATGTCAATACCCACATACCCGGGTATGTTTTTCATTTTTGAAGTGATATATCTCGAGATCTATATATCGTATCGGCTTGAAATTTGGACTATGTTTTCGGAGTTATGTTTTCTATACATTTTCCAAAAATTTGTTAGATATATATTAAACCGATTTATGGCCGATTTTCTATTTTAACCCCCGGTATGTATACAAATTATATGTCAGATATCGGACAAAAATTAAGTTTCTTTATAAATTTTATGTTTTATTATTAGAATTATATATATTCTTGTATCTTATGAAAAAAATGTGTCTTTATTCATAAATTTGAAAGTGAAATATTTGTGGACCCTGTAACATTAACAAATATGGGCCGATTTTGATGAAATAAGTTTTTTATTGTATATTTTAGTAAAGCAAAGTAAAATTATGCTGATTATAATAATTTTATTCTCATATAAACAAAAATATTTAAGTTTAAATTTTAAAATTTTAATTTTTGACCACGACTTAGAAATATTTTTTTGCCAAAAAGTTCCCTACTAACGAAAGCAAAAACAATTTCTTTAATGGTAATCAATTATATATACCTTAATAAATAATATATAAAAAGTTTCGTTCAATTATCTTTCCCGGTCACCGAGTAATAGCTTCTTGAAGTCAAAATTTTACAAAGTCATATTTTGCATAATGTATATTATACGTTATGAAGGCGTTTTCTTTAGGTTTTTTGCATATGATATTTTTGTTAATAGGAAAGAAATAAGAAAACAGACGTTTTATTAAATTAGTTTTAATAATTATCTGAATTATACACTAGAAACGTATAAAAAGGTGAAATAGCCATATAAATTGTATGACATACCCGGGTATGTTGGGTATTGATGTACGTAATTTTGCTCGGGTATAGACAAGACGGTTAATATAATTGTTTGTTCCCATTATGAATATGAATTGCATTTCATAAGTACTTATGCATTATTACAACGTATACATATGTATGAGTATGTAGTGTTTTATTAAATTTTATTTAATAATTATACTTATACAATATTAGGTACCCAACAGATTCTAGACCATAGAATAGGTTATACTAGACTAGAACATAGACTTGACTAAACGCTAGGCTATAGGCTAGACTATAGACTAGACTATAGACTAGACAATAGCCCAGACAATAGACTAGACTATAGACTAGACTATAGACTAGACTATAGACTAGACTATAGACTAGACTATAGACTAGACTATAGACTAGACTATAGACTAGACTATAGACTAGACTATAGACTAGACTATAGACTAGACTATAGACTAGACTATAGACTAGACTATAGACTAGACTATAGACTAGACTACTATAGACTAGACTATAGACTAGACTATAGACTAGACTATAGACTAGACTATAGACTAGACTATAGACTAGACTATAGACTAGACTATAGACTAGACTATAGACTAGACTATAGACTAGACTATAGACTAGACTAGACTAGACTGCAGACAAGACAATAGACTTAACTATAGACTAGACTATAGACTAGACTATAGACTAGGCTATAGACTAGGCAATAGACTAGACTATAGACTACACTATAGACTACACTCTAAACTAGACTATAGACTAGACTATAGACTAGACTATAGACTAGACTATAGACTAGACTATAGACTAGACTATAGACTAGACTATAGACTAGACTATAGACTAGACTATAGACTAGACTATAGACTAGACTATAGACTAGACTATAGACTAGGCTATAGACTAGGCAATAGACTAGCCTATAGACTACACTATAGACTACACTATAAACTAGACTATAGACTAGACTATAGACTAGACTATAGACTAGACTATCGACTAGACTATAGACTAGACTAGACTAGACTATAGACTAGACTATAGACTAGACTATAGACTAGACTATAGACTAGACTATAGACTAGACTATAGACTAGACTATAGACTAGACTATAGACTAGACTATGGACTAGACTATAGACTAGACTATAGACTAGACTATAGACTAGACTATAGACTAGACTATAGACTAGACTATAGACTAGACTATAGACTAGACTATAGACTAGACTATAGACTAGACTATAGACTAGACTATATAGACTAGGACTATAGACTAGACTATAGACTAGACTATAGACTAGACTATAGACTAGACTATAGACTAGACTATAGACTAGACTATAGACTAGACTATAGACTAGACTATAGACTAGACTATAGACTAGACTATAGACTAGACTATAGACTAGACTATAGACTAGACTATAGACTAGACTATAGACTAGGACTATAGACTAGGACTATAGACTAGACTATAGACTAGACTATAGACTAGACTATAGACTAGACTAGACTAGACTAGACTATAGACTAGACTATAGACTATAGACTAGACTATAGACATAGACTAGACTAGACTATGACTAGACTATAGACTAGACTATAGACTAGACTATAGACTAGACTATAGCTAGACTAGAACTAGACTATAGACTAGACTATAGACTAGACTATAGACTAGACTATAGACTAGACTATAGACTAGACTATAGACTAGACTATAGACTAGACTATAGACTAGACTATAGACTAGACTATAGACTAGACTATAGACTAGACTATAGACTAGACTATAACTAGACTATAGACTAGACTATAGACTAGACTATAGACTAGACTATAGACTAGACTATAGACTAGACTATAGACTAGACTATAGACTAGACTATAGACTAGACTATAGACTAGACTATAGACTAGACTATAGACTAGACTATAGACTAGACTATAGACTAGACTATAGACTAGACTATAGACTAGACTATAGACTAGACTATAGACTAGACTATAGACTAGACTATAGACTAGACTATAGACTAGACTATAGACTAGACTATAGACTACTAAGACTAGACTATAGACTAGACTATAGACAGTATAGACTAGACTATAGACTAGACTATAGACTAGACTATAGACTAGACTATAGACTAGACTATAGACTAGACTAATAGACTAGACTATAGACTAGACTATAGACTAGACTATAGACTAGACTATAGACTAGACTATAGACTAGACTATAGACTAGACTATAGACTAGACTATAGACTAGTCTATATAGACTATATAGACTATATAGACTATAGACTAGACTATAGACTAGACTATAGACTAGACTATAGACTAGACTATAGACTAAGACTATAGACTAGACTATAGACTAGACTATAGACTAGACTATAGACTAGACTATAGACTAAACTTTAGACTAGACTATAGACTAAACTATAGACTATATAGACTATATAGACTACTAGCTATACCCAGTGTGCTTTGCTACCCTAAAAGGAATATGTATAAATAAATACCAGATTTATTATATGTTACATATAAAAGATGTCAAGCAAATTATTGCAAGTTCGCCAGTTTCTATCTATCGCCAATTTCTATCTATCTACAAAAAATTTGAATAATATAAGAGTTTCCAAGATGCACGAAATTTTGTATTTAATTCATATATGTGGTGCCAAGCCCCCCATTGAAAGTCCGCCCGTTATTCTCTAAATGTTCACATGAATGTCAAAGTTCTTCATGTAAAATTTTAAGATTCTAGCTCTAATAGTTTCTCAGATATACGAATTTAATTCATGTGGGGGCTTCAAGCCCCCACATGAAAGTCCGCCCTTTTTCCTCCAAAATATTCAGATGATTATTAAAATAATTTGTTCAAAATTTGAAGAATCTAGTTCTATTAGTTTCCCAGTTAAACGAAATTTTGTATTTAATTCATATGGGAGGTACCAAGTAACCCATTGGAAGTCCGCCCGTTATATTCTAAATGTTCAGGTGAATGTCAAAGTTCTTCAAGTAAAATTTAATGATTCTAGCTCTAATTGTTTCTCAGATATACGAATTTTTCTATTTTATTCATATGGGGGCTCCAAGCCCCCCAGATGAAAGTCCGCTCTTTTTTCCTTAAAAATGTTCAGATGAATATTAAAGTTCTTCGTGCAAAATTTTAAGAATTTAGTTCTATTAGTTTCCCAGATAAACGAATTTTTGTTTTTAATTAATATGGGAGGTGCCGCTCCCCTCATGGGTAGTCCGCCAATTTTTTACCCAAAATGTTTATATGGATGTTAAAGTTCTTTGTGCAAAATTTTAAGAATTTAGTTCTATTAGTTTCCCAGATAAACGAATTTTTGTATTTAATTAATATGGGAGGTGCCGCTCCCCTCATGGGTAGTCCGCCAATTTATTACCCAAAATGTTTATATGGATGTTAAAGTTCTTCGTGCTAAATTTTAAGAATTTAGTTCTACTAGTTTCCCAGATAAACGAATTTTTGTATTTAATTTATATGGGAGGTACCACGCCCCCTAATGCTAGTCCGCCTACTTTTTGTCCTAAATGATCATATTGACACTAAAGTGGCTCCGACAAAATTTGAGGACTCTAACTGTTATATTATCTAAAATATACGGATTTTATATTTTCTTAATGTGGGCGTGGCTCATCGCCCACTTGAAATTTCGAAATAAAAAGTAGCCTATTACCTATTCCAGACATGCAGGAATATGCTGTGAAAATTTCAAGAAAATCGGTTCAGCCGTTTAGTAGTCTATAACGTTCAAACATACAAACATACAAACAAACACACATTCATTTTTATATATATAGATATAGATATAGATAGACTATAGACTATAGACTATAGACTAGACTATAGACTAGACTATAGACTAGGCTATAGACTAGACTATAGACTAGACTATAGACTAAACTTTAGACTAGACTATAGACTATATAGACTATAGACTATAGACTAGACTATAGACTAGACTATAGACTAGGCTATAGACTAGGCAATAGACTAGCCTATAGACTACACTATAGACTACAGTATAAACTAGACTATAGACTAGACTATAGACTAGACTATAGACTAGACTATAGACTAGACTATAGACTAGACTAGACTATAGACTAGACTATAGACTAGACTATAGACTAGACTATAGACTAGACTATAGACTAAACTATGGACTAGACTATAGACTAGACTATAGACTAGACTATAGACTAGACTATAGACTAGACTATAGACTAGACTATAGACTAGACTATAGACTAGACTATAGACTAGACTATAGACTAGACTATAGACTAGACTATAGACTAGACTATAGACTAGACTATAGACTAGACTATAGACTAGACTATAGACTAGACTATAGACTAGACTATAGACTAGACTATAGACTAGACTATAGACTAGACTATAGACTAGACTATAGACTAGACTATAGACTAGACTATAGACTAGACTATAGACTAGACTATAGACTATAGACTAGACTATAGACTAGACTATAGACTAGACTATAGACTAGACTATAGACTAGACTATAGACTAGACTATAGACTAGACTATAGACTAGACTATAGACTAGACTATAGACTAGACTATAGACTAGACTATAGACTAGACTATAGACTAGACTATAGACTAGACTATACACTAGACTAGACTATAGACTAGACTATAGACTAGACTATAGACTAGACTATAGACTAGACTATAGACTAGACTATAGACTAGACTATAGACTAGACTATAGACTAGACTATAGACTAGACTATAGACTAGACTATAGACTAGACTATAGACTAGACTATAGACTAGACTATAGACTAGACTATAGACTAGACTATAGACTAGACTATAGACTAGACTATAGACTAGACTATAGACTAGACTATAGACTAGACTATAGACTAGACTATAGACTAGACTATAGACTAGACTATAGACTAGACTATAGACTAGACTATAGACTAGACTATAGACTAGACTATAGACTAGACTATAGACTAGACTATAGACTAGACTATAGACTAGACTATAGACTAGACTATAGACTAGACTATAGACTAGACTATAGACTAGACTATAGACTAGACTATAGACTAGACTATAGACTAGACTATAGACTAGACTATAGACTAGACTATAGACTAGACTATAGACTAGACTATAGACTAGACTATAGACTAGACTATAGACTAGACTTGACTAGACTATAGACTAGACTATAGACTAGACTATAGACTAGACTATAGACTAGACTATAGACTAGACTATACTATAAGCCTAGACTATAGGACTAGACTATAGACTAGACTATAGACTAGACTATAGACTAGAATATAGACTAGACTATAGACTAGACTATAGACTAGACGATAGACTAGACTATAGACTAGACTATAGACTAGACTAAGACTAGACTATAGACTAACTATAGACTAGACTATAGACTAGACTATAGACTAGACTATAGACTAGACTATAGACTAGACTATAGACTAGACTATAGACTGGACTATAGACTAGACTATAGACTAGTCTATAGACTATGACTATGACTAGACTATAGACTAGACTAGACTAGGCTATAGACTAGGCAATAGACTAGCCTATAGACTACACTATAGACTACACTATAAACTAGACTATAGACTAGACTATAGACTAGACTATAGACTAGACTAGACTATAGACTAGACTATAGACTAGACTATAGACTAACTATAGACTACACTAGACTAGACTATAGACTAGACTATAGACTAGACTATAGACTAGACTATAGACTAGACTATAGACTAGACTATAGACTAGACTATAGACTAGACTATAGACTAGACTATAGACTAGACTATAGACTAGACTATAGACTAGACTATAGACTAGACTATAGACTAGACTATAGACTAGACTAGACTATACTAGACTATAGACTAGACTATAGACTAGACTATAGACTAGACTATAGACTAGACTATAGACTAGACTATAGACTAGACTATAGACTAGACTATAGACTAGACTATAGACTAGACTATAGACTAGACTATAGACTAGACTATAGACTAGACTATAGACTAGACTATAGACTAGACTATAGACTAGACTATAGACTAGACTATAGACTAGACTATAGACTAGACTATAGACTAGACTATTAGACTAGACTATAGACTAGACTATACAGACTATAGACTAGACTATAGACTAGACTATAGACTAGACTATAGACTAGACTATAGACTAGACTATAGACTAGACTATAGACTAGACTATAGACTAGACTATAGACTAGACTATAGACTAGACTATAGACTAGACTATAGACTAGACTATAGACTAGACTATAGACTAGACTATAGACTAGACTATAGACTAGACTATAGACTAGACTATAGACTAGACTATAGACTAGACTATAGACTAGACTATAGACTAGACTATAGACTAGACTATAGACTAGACTATAGACTAGACTATAGACTAGACTATAGACTAGACTATAGACTAGACTATAGACTAGACTACTAGACTATAGACTAGACTATAGACTAGACTATAGACTAGACTATAGACTAGACTATAGACTAGACTATAGACTAGACTATAGACTAGACTATACTAGACTATAGACTAGACTATAGACTAGTCTATATAGACTATATAGACTAGACTATAGACTAGACTTTAGACTAGACTATAGACAAGTCTATAGACTAGACTCTAGACTAGTGTTATATAAACTAATCTATAGACTAGACAATAGACTAGTCTATAGACTAGACTATAGACAAGACTATAGGCTAGATTATATTTTATATTAGTCTAGACTGTAGATTAGACTCGTTACTTTTCTAAAAAAATTATATTAGATAGTTAATGATTTTTTTACCGTTAGCTACAACAATTTATCATTAACACATTTTAAACACATATCACTGTATCATGTAAATGAATACCAAGTGTCATTTAATTATGCAAAATAAATCTTGTAAGAAAAAACTGCAAAAAAATACCCACCGCTATGTTTTACAAATAAAATTAATGGCATAATTTACAAAACGGGTGGTAAATGATCAAACGTTTTGAAGCATGTCACCAATCTATTTATTTGAAATTTAAAACCATAAAACTAGATATTTATATCAACATTATAAGACTCACGCTGTAGATGTCCCCTACCCAACCTAAAATTTATCCAAACACCGTCTTAATAAGTTAAATTAAAGTAAGTACATATTTCTTTTTTATTTTAGATTTTCCTTAACAAAGTTTTAATGACACTTTCCCGGTACAATGTGTTGTTCTTCTTCGGCTTTGTATAAATATGTCAAATATTTGACATTTGCAACTTAATTAAAGGCGAACAAAAATGCAATACAATGTTAAGTGACACATTGCAACATTCAGTCAACATTCAAGTGAATATGTGCTTGTACACACACTTGTACGAGTACTTGTTGCAGTAGTTTGTATTTTGATTTTTTTCTCGCTTGTACGAGTAGTATGATGATTAAAAGTTTGTTTTAAATCTAAAAGTACATAAAAATAAAAGAACACGGCGATACGGTGCGAATATGGGGTTGGCTATTTTAGAAGGAGTTTTGTGGCACAACATTGCAAAATAAAAAGCAGCCAAACACAAAATGATGCCACACATCAACTACAGTGTTTTTTGCTTTACACCAAAACCAAATGTAATGAATGTTGAAACATGAAAAATGCATTTAGAAATAAACGTTCACAACAAAAAGAACATTTGTCCATTTAGTAATGATTAATTTATCAAATGCGAGAGAATGTTTATTAAAGATCTTTTAGTTTTTTTTATGCAAAACGGAATAATTACAAAAAACAAAAAATATTTCAAGTAATTTACAAAAATGTAAACAAAATTTGTGTTATATTCGACGGTGCTGAACCACCATCAAAACATACACACATATACAAAACGGTCACAAAACGGTACAAACGAAGAGACCTAAACTTCGTTTGGGATGGCAAACAAATGTGTATGTTGTTTTACATTTTATTTGTGTTCGTCCGATTAGACCATTCGATCCTAGGTCCTAAGTATTCTCATTCTCGTACTAAAACACCTAGGTGTGCTCGTAGACATATATGATAACGGGTTTTGATGATGCTAGTAACGCACAAAAATATTGGTCCTTCTAGAGGAACCTTTTGTACAATTGATAAGTCTTGAACCAGTTCACAAAATTGTTATGGGCATTACTTTTTTGCCAAAAGATCGTTTCCAGAGAAACCTCTTCTAGTGGTACCTGTTGCAGAATTGATAAATTGAAATCCTGTTCACAATATTATCCATGGTACTATTTTTTGTCATTAAAATAATCTATTCTAGTGGAAATAATTTTAGAATAATCGGTTATAGTGGAACTTGTTATAGAATTGTAATAGTAGGCCTGTTGACAAAATGATCGTGGACGTTACTTTTTTTACCAAAAAAAAACAGTATTTTCGAGAGAACTGTTCTAGTCGAAATTGTTTTAGAAATGACCAAGTGTGGGCCTATCTAATAATTCCTATAGAATCGTTTCTAGAGGAACATGTTATAGAATTGATAAAGCGGGAACCAGTTCACAAAATTATCATGAGTATTACATTCTAGAAACCGTTGGCAGAATTGATTAAGTAGGAAATGCCACGCCCACTTTTGAAAGTTTTACCATTTTTTCCAAATGTTCACATGGATTTCATTTCATATAGGAAGTGCCATGCTTCCACCAATTTATTACCCAAATGTTTACATGGATGTCAAAGTTTTTCGTACAACATTTGAGGATTCTAGTTCCTATATTTTTCTAGATACCCCTAGAATTCGCCAATTTAATAGACAAATGTTTACATGGATGTCAAAATTGTTCGTACAAAATTTGAGCACTCTAGATCCAATAATTTCCCTATGTACAAATTTTAGTTCATATGGGAAGGACCACGCCCCCATAATCCTGTCTTAAATATTCATATTGATATTAAAATGGTACAGACAAAATTTGAGTACTCCAAATAGTATAGTTACCCAAATATTCGAAATTTAGTATTCAAATTATATGGGGGAATGACACGCCCACTATTTCTTATCCGCCCATTATTGCACAAAATTAAAAAAAAAATAAATTAAAGTTTATAGTATACAATTTGGGAACTGTAGCTGTTATAGTTTTCAAAATTTATATAATTTGGTATTGGCTAAAAATCTTAGAAGTAGGATGTGCCACACCCACTTTTGCTAGTTCGCCCATTTTTAACTATACTTCCTTCCTTGTATTAAAAATATTTTCCTCTCACTTACTAAATCCATTTATATACATATCCCCTATAATTAAATGACAAAGCCCGACTTAATTTTAATTGCTTCTAAATAAGTAATAAACATCATATATAATCACAAGATTAAAAAGATATTCACACATCTTACAGCTAGTAAATATCTCACATTAACATCATCCTCATCACCAGCGGAATACTATATATATACATAGATGTCTCATTAAAACCGCATCGCATGAAAATACAAATGAAAATGTAAAATTTCCATAAATTACAGGTCGATCAATGTTAATCATTCAAAATAACAACAAACATTTACACCAAATTCGCAAGACAAACATTCGGAAAAAGAAAACGAAAAAGTCTACAAACAAACATTGTCAAACTTGGAGGGAATAAAAGTGGACAACGGCTGTAATGAGACAAACTACAAGATACTTTTGTTGTTTTAAGTATTTTCGATTTTGATTTTGTTGATGAACGGAAAACAAAAACAACAACAGCAACATTTTTGCATGTTGCTGTATGAGTATAGTGTGTCTTCCTGTAACTGGGACACATTTATGTTGGCCAAAACCAATGAGTATTCAAATGGACACTTGTCAAGGTGCGCTAACAAGCTTTAAATCATATTAAAACAAGCGCTGGATAAAAATGTTGCAAAATAAACAAGAGAAAAGGAAAAGCGAACTGAAGAAGAAACTAAGCGACATGTCTCATTTTGAGATGCTCAAAACATTACACTCACTATTTAAAACACACTGACTGTCACAGCCAGAAATGTAAAGTACAGAAATCTTCTGTCGAAATAGATGTGTATTGGTCCATTGTTAACCCCTTAAAGAATCGCCTTTTTAATTCGAAAGATTTTTAAGTTCTGCGTTACCCGGCGCTTCTAAAAAATTTCATTATATCATCAGGTTAACTACCTCAAGCTATCTTCCCTTTAAAGCATCTTCCCCTTTCGTTGCCGACAACTCCCGAGTGGCCTGGTACCCATATGATGCAAACCTTACCTCTGGTAGAATATTCAGTTAGAGATTTCTTACAATCCAATACGGTCCTAGATTTAATTCTACCACCCGATATCGCCATAATTGCCTTCTGGCTGTTAGTAAATATATTAAGCCCTGTGGGAGCCATATTTATACTAATCCAACTTACACATTTCGTTATTGCTCGGACTTCTGCCTGGAAGCTTGTGTTATGATTAGGTAAATGGTGGTGTATTTCTGGTTTTGAGTCTTCAATATAGAATCCCAGTCCTACTTTGTCCGCCTATTTAGAGCCATCCCTATAGCAACGGATTCCTAGACATTCTATCTGGGATCAACTTTTCAAAGTTTCCGACATATTCTATGTCTGGTATGCGATCAGGCACGTCCGATGATTGTGTATTCCCTTCCAATGTATCCAGTATATATTGATGACTTGTCCTATAACCGCTTTTGGCCAGTTCGCCTAAAGTAAAGAGCCGATTGACTGTAAGCGCAGCCTCATATCTTAAATATGTTTCAATGGGTGGAATATCTAGCAACGTTTCCAGAGCCTCGATTGAAGAGTACACATGGCACCACACATGACAGCATGTACGCTAAACTCACTGTAGTAGTTTGATATTTTACTTCTTGTCCAAAGCAGTCCACCAGATTATTGAAGCATAAGCTAGAATTGGTCTAATTGCACTTTTATAAAGCCAATTTGTCATAGTAGGACTAAGACCCCATTTCACGCCTATTATATATGCAGATGTGCCCTGTTGATCCTATGTATGTATTATGTATATACTCTTTACTCTGTGTTGACGTTCGTGCAGATTGGGACAATCACGTAGAAGGTATATAACCGAGTATTTTCGGCTACATAGTATATTAATAGTCATTCTATAGTCTGGAATATATTATATTCTCGATTCCGGACTATACTATATTCTATAGCCTGCAGCATACACTTTTCCTTAGTCTAGTCTGCAGTCTATTTTTGTATCTGGACTATAAAGTAACTATTCTATAGTTTAGACTAAACACCAATAGATTTTTCTGGAGTACATCCTTTTCAATAATCTTGTATATAGTCTGTTAAATTGTCTGGAAACTATTTTAAAGTATAATACAAACTATTATATAATCTGAACTACAGTTTATTCGATTGTCTAGACTATTCTATAGGCTGGACTATAGTCTCTTCGATAATTTGAGCTATGGACTCTTCTGTAGGCTAGACTGTAGACTCTTATGTAGTCTGGAGTGTAGACTAGTGTCTATTTAAAAGTCTGGACTAGAGACTATAGTCTCTAAATAGAGTCTATGGACTATTATGTAGTCCGGAATATATTATATTCTTAATTCTGGACTATACGATATTCAATAGCATGCAGTTTACACTTTTCTTTAGTCTGGTCTGTAATCTATAGTTTAGACCATGAGGATTAGTATGGACTATAGATTGTTGAATAGAATGGACTATAAACTTTTATATAATCTGGTATATAGTCTGTTCTATTGTTTGGTATAAACTATTATATAATCTGGACTATAGTCTTTTCGTTAGTCTGGACTATAGACTCCTCTGTAGTTTAGACTATAGACTATTCTATAATCTGGACTATACACGCAGAGAAAAAACATGGTTCAAAATGGTTACTGCAACTATCCCATGTTTACTGTAACAATATATTGTTTTCAAAAACATATAATTGTTATTTTAATTAGATTTTAACAATATTTTAGTTTCTGTAAACATTTTCATGTTCAAGGCAATTATAAATTTGAGTATAATTCACTGAATCATAATTATTTTTACAACAACTAAATACCGATAACAAGGAAAACATATTATGTTATTAACTATGTTATGTTGTTATACATAACCATTATATGTTATGTTGTTATATGTCTGCTGATACATCAACAAATTAATACAACAACAAAACAATTTTTGCTCACACAGATTACTTTTTCGTGTGTGTTTTTTTATGCGACAATAAAATGAGTAGAAATAATTCTCATTTGGTTTATAATATATAAGTATTTATGTTTGCATAGAATAATGTAGTTATGTTTTTGTGAAGCAAATTGAAATTTGCGAAGTGTGTTAAGTATTGTATGTATGTTATCTTTATTTATATAAATATATATTTTTTTACTTTTTTTATAAACTGTAATTTTACTGATTCAGTTAAATTTATTTCTATACATATTTTTAAACGAATGTTTGAACACATTGGATCATAATATGACCATGTATAACAATATTATTATGATAAATAGAAAAATATTATGATGAAATATTTTTACGGTATTTAATCATAATATGATATTTTAAAACTGTTACAATAACGATAATATGTCAAGACTACAATCATAATTTAAACCATAATATGTTGCTCTTAGAACATGGTTACCACAACCATGTTTTTTCTCTGCGTGTAGTTTATTCGATAGTCTAGACTATAGGTTATTCTGTAGACTGGACTATAGTCTCTTCTATAGTCTGGGCCAACTATAGACTCTTTTGTAGTCTGGACTATAGACTGTAATCTGGACTGTAGACTAGGGTATATTCAAAAGTCTGGACTAGAAATACATTCATAAAATTTAAATGCTAAAAATTTTAATTCAGGAATTATAAGATTTTTTTTTTTGTTTTATTAGCGCGATGCTAAAGAACTGAAAATATTTTTAAATTCGTTTAAAACTCTGTCAACATATCATTCATTCCAAAGTAAATGAGGAAACTATTTAAGACAAACAACACTTTACATGGTCTGATGTTTAGTTGACACGCAATGAACGACAACGATTATTTTTTGCAAAAACTAAAAAAAAACTGCATAAAATACGAAAAAAAATATGGCAATTAAATTTAGAGTGAAAAAAATATGCATATAAAATTAATCGAGATATTAGAGTAATAGAAGAATTACTCTATAAAATTAACACTATTATGGTTCTAACTTTCTCATAATTCTTTATATCGAATTTATTAAGCAAAACAAATTCCCTCTCCATCAGAAAACCCCTTCTATTATTTGTTATTCTCATCCATAGGAAGCATGGGGTTCGTTCCAAAACGTAGTATCTGCTGTTTATGACACGCACCACAATAACATCATGTTTAACACATACGAAAAATGAGCAAAAAATTACAAAATTTTGTAAAAACAAGAAACATGAAATATTTCAGATGACAAGTGTTTTCAACTCTCTACCTAGAGGGCGCCAATGTTAAATATTTAATAAGACATAAATCAACCGGATTATATCTAGAGGGGATTTTTCAATTTTAATAAAAATTAAATTATGATTAAAACTGCAAGTACGAGGAGTAAGAGTATTATTTTGCTGGCGATTAAGTGTTTTAAATATTTCATTTTCTGCATTTTACTAATTTGGTTTGTGTAATATTTGAGTGGCTTGGAGGGAGTTAACATTCTTTATTTATAGTTATTCAGTTCGTGGGCGATATGTCCATTTAAAATTGGAGAAAAATTTTAAACGAT
Organism: Lucilia sericata; assembly: GCF_015586225.1. Taxonomy (NCBI): domain Eukaryota; kingdom Metazoa; phylum Arthropoda; class Insecta; order Diptera; family Calliphoridae; genus Lucilia; species Lucilia sericata. The sequence continues at coordinate 209,713 of NW_023994340.1, read as the reverse complement.
TTTGACATTTGTCAAATTATACAAAAATGTGAATGGGGTGCGTTTAAGAGTTTTTTTGAGAGGGTAACTTTACAATTAATATGTCTATACTAGAGACCCGATATTCTTCGCTACCTTAATCAAAATTAAATATATCAAGGTTGTTTGAATCTTATATACCGACCATCAAAACATATGTCATACATTTGATGGGGATTTTCAGAAGGTGAAACTGCATATCGATTCAGGACAGACTCCAGGATATGCCTAATCCAGGAGGTTAAATATTCCGGAAGCAACACTGTTGCAGCGACCACAGGCCATTGTCCTTTTGTTCTTCATACTAGAATATTGAATCTCCCAAGGATGTCCGCACTTTCCCTTTCATCCGAGTTTAAACAGGAATACCATTTATATTTACTTAGTGAAGTAAACACGTAGACGTGATAAATTGAGGCTGTCTGGTGAGTGGTGAAGATCATGTGGCAAAAATATATAACCTACTACAACCACCAGGGAGTAACACAGTGCCAATAGTTACCGGCCACTACCCTTTTGGACTTCATTAATCAACCATTAGACGAAGAGGATAAAGAGTGCTTAGGTCGAATACGATTAACATTTATAGTTAGTAGTGAAGTGGAGACAGGGACATAAAGATTTGTATTGAACATTCGATGGATCATAGTAATAAGCCCCGACTAGTGTTTATTTACGAATCATTCCCACAGCAGGGCAACTACATAAAAGATTCGTTATGAAAGCGCTTACAGGTATCATTACATGGGAGCCTTATATGTCTAGCACTGATACCAAGGTTTCTTGCTAATACTTTTAATGACCTATAAGATAGAATGATCTGAATACACCCATTCAAGGCATTAAAGACCTGAATACTGCCAAAGAATTCGATTCCCAGTGTTCGTTCATGACCCATTCCTAGAGCAGTACAATATAGAAAATGTGCTATCGCCCCCTTCTAAACTTCATTATGACAGCCTCTAAATAACTTATTATATGGCAGTCCCATCTAGCATGATTGCATATATACTGTGACCAGTAATGACTAATACCATGAAACCTAATTGAGACCTTCAAATATAGGATGATCTAAACATATACATATATTCTAAGCCATAAAGACCTAGCGGCAACGCAAGAATACACGTGTGGCCAGCGGTATTAAGCTTCCATAAAACACATTTCAAAATATGAACAGAACAATACAACATAATTGCTGTAAATCCAGTTCATCCAAAAGCTCGCCCGGGAGCATGTTATCTTGATGAAAGACACCATCTTAGTGTGATTGCAATCCCGGTGAAAAGAGGTGCTACCAATATCTCTAGTCTGCCGGGACTATAAACTGGTGATGATCAAATGTATCATCGGCCTTTCCTTGGAATCTGGTACTACGGGTGGCCAGTTGCCGGCAGGACTTTGTCCTGGCTGTTCAGTTGGTTGAGGTTCCTTCGAGATAGCTGTAGTAGTGGCTGTGGTTTAAAGCCAAATTCGCGGGCTTGTCGGTTAAAGGACTGATGCACGGTGAAATATATATTTCGGGATAAGTTCAGTGTTATTGCAGAAGTCAACAAACACCCCACAGCGGAGTAACTGTGAGACTAAGCGTTAGAAAGGAGTTGGTGTTAAGTGTATATGATGATGGATGAGATGTACCTTATACCAGTGATACCATTGAAATTTCCTTCCATACCAAATTTACCACAGTGTGTTCTCTGTGAGTAAGGACAAAGTCCTCGGCTTATTTGATGGATTTGTGTTTCGGTTTACCGAATACGTCTCTAGGTGCTGTTGCCGTCTCAACAGAGGCCATCCCATCTGCGTGGTTGTAAACGGAAGTGATGTTTTTACATCTCGGAAATTAAGCAACGGAGCAACAGTCAAAAATTGTATAGCTGAAGTTCTTGAGCAAAGTGCTTGTACATGGACCGACAGAATCATGTACACAAATTGCCACCCGCGTGTAAGATACATAAAGGGGCATTGTTGAGTCTTCACAAAAGCTCACCCTGTGGGTGAAAAAGACCACCGTGCAACACGGTAAGTGTTCACGTAAAGCACTTCGACATTTACCCACCCAGTTTAATGTTTTGGATCCATGTATATAAGCACAGAAACGTACCGCATTGGAAGGAAGAGATTGTACTTAGAATCAGAGATCCAGTAATGAGAAAAGTACAGGATCCCATTACTTTTTCAAGATGAAGTCAATTTGTGGATTTTTCTAGAGCCTACCACCAGACGATAATAATTGGCTTAATTGCAGTTCCAAAGTACGCACTAATACCGTAATGACCTTTGTGGACATTCATACTATCAAATAGAGATATAACTTATCATTAAGACGAGGAGAGTGAATGGGGGAATTTTATATTTTCTAGAGTATAAATTCCATTTTACCAAGATTTACACTAAGCCCACAGTCTATGCGCTACAAGCTAATGATATTTTCTAAGTTTGCGATAAAATTTCAAAATGATTACCAGTCACAGATACAGCAACCGTTTTGAAACCAAGTGGGGATAACACTCCGCCTCGAAGAATTTCTCTAATCGCTCTTTCAGAGATGGATCCAATATTCCTATTTGACAGTAAAAATTATATCTGTTACTAGTTTTGATAGAAATTTGCTTTCAAATAGTAAAAATGGCTTAAAAAAACCTAATTGGATTTTCACATCCTAAGCCCTACAATTATTTTGTCCGTCGATTTTAATCCCTCTTTCTAACTTGAATATTTATCTAATTGGATGATATAGTTTTTGCCACTTAGAATTTAAATCAGCAGAAAATTGAGTATCATAAATACATACATACTTTCTAATTGGATGCTGGTTTTATTTCGTTGGTACAATTTTTTTCTTTTAATAGAATTTAATATTTATGGCCACACGTTTACGTGTTGGCCATTAAACAAGTTTTACTTTCGAAATCCATGTTAATATTATGGCCTATTATTACACTTCATTCGCTACAATTTAATTCAAATCAGACATTCAGATTGCACATACTATGAGTACTCGTTCATACCTGTGGTAAACCGATTCGATTTAATTTAATATGAAATGAAAAGTACGTTTAAAAACAACAACAACAACAATATGCATAAATAAAAATAAATAAAATTTATGAATTGTATTTTTTTGTTTTTTTTTTTTTCAAACAGACATTAAGTAGCGAGTATTGTTGCACAACTTACAAGAGGCGGAGTTATAAAATTAAAAAAAAAACACATTTTTTACAGAGACATAATGTAAAAAAATATACACAAATAAAATTAACGCCTTATAATAAAAAAAGAAAAAAAATAATTTATTAAAAACCAAAACATAAATTCGACTTAATTCTCTGCTCTACTGAATATTTTCACTCTCTGTTATTGCAGAGAATTTAGTTCATATTTCAAAGATACTTTTAATGCAACTGAGATAATTTCGAAAGAGAACATATTTGAGAGTTGTTGATCAAATGGAGATCGTTTCTTGCGCTTCGTTCTTGTGTTTTAATTTATGCACAAATTCGAATTTGAACTGCAGACTAAATTCGAAGTTAGATAAAAAACGGGGAAATGTTTATTTCTCCTTAAATTTTATGTTTCTCATAAATCGAAGAGAGTATATTTAGATAATGTAATTCGAAGTTGGGGTATTTATTAGATACAAGAAATGCATTATTTGAGATGAAATAGTGCAACCTGTTGTTTACGATCACTTGATCGCTTAAAGTGTTGCTTTTATAAGTTTTAAACACGAATTTTTTGTAACTTAATTTAATTATTAAACTTTTTCTTGAAGATATTTTTTAAACCGTAGAAATTAATACTATAGCTATACTTTAAAACATTGAATTTTGTTTAAATATTGGTCCTTATTAGCTATGAGCTTGTTCTCAACTTTCGGGCAACATATGTCCCGACAAAAGAACTGCTCAACGTTTGAAGCCAATAACGAATCAAGACAATTTTGGATACCTCGTTCTGAAGTAGGACATATCCCAGAGAGAGTTTTTGCATTGATCGAAACAAATAGTAGTCTGACGGGACTAGGTCTGGACTATAAGACGGTTGACTTCCCAATCACTTCTTTCTTAATAGTTTTACAACATGTGACCAAACGTTGTCATGATGAAATATTACGCTTTAATGTCTGGCCACGTGATCGGCCAATGATCACTTCAAAAGAATCAATTGCATTCACTAAAGATTTGGCCAGATTTCTACAACTCATAATATATTGGATTCTTTTGGTCCTACCATTCACTATAGATTCTATGTGGGGGTTTGGCCAGATTTCTACAACTCATAATATATTGGATTCTTTTGGTCCTACCATGGATATTTGGCTTTGGCGTCGATTCATACGATCTTTCACGCTTTGGGTCATCTTAATCAATTTTTTCATCGCAATGACTTTAAACATCATTTCGGACATCCATCAATTCATGTGGCACCTAATTTCTCAGCTTTGGAAATTCAATGATGATATAATAACTGATACAGGCAGCTACTGTAGTACAAGATGATGAAGGACTTTGAGTGAACATCAGCCGTATTGGGCTTATATCACGGTAGTACTTTTCCAACCACTGGATGAGCTGACTAGATGAATCACCACCGCCCCTTTGTGTTTCTTACACTCCGGTGGCAATTTTTGTACATGTCTCTACCGGTCCATGTACAAACACTTTGCTCAAGTATTCGAGCTATCTAATCTCTGACCATTGCTGCCTCGTTGCTTAAATTCGGAGATGCAAGAACATCACTTCCGTTTACAACTAAGCAGATGGGATGGCCTTTCTTGAGTCGGCAACGAATCCTTCAAATAAGCCGAGGACTTTGTTCTTACTCACAGAGGTAAAACTGGTATGAACACAATAAACCCTGAACATACATGGACAAGGAAGGAAAATTCAATGGAATCACTTGTATAAGACACTTTTCATCAATCACCATTAAACCTAACACACTTCTCATTCATTCGACACACTCATAAAGAACAACATCCACCACACTCACTCTAAGCATACAGGCAGGTAAGTTCCGTATATACATACATTCTCCTGTATCGTATACACTTTACACAGACGCTTAGTCCCACAGTCACTCCTCTGTGGGGTGTTTGTTGACTTCGACAACAGCACCAAACTTATCCCGAATTAAAGACTTTACCGTGCATCAGTCTTTTAACCGACATTCTCTTCCCGCGATTTTGTATTTAAACCACAACCACCACCTGCACCCAGAAGGGACCACTCCAATAACGGGAACAAGACAAATTCCGAAAACCTTCCCTGCGGGATACCGGTTCTCGTGGTACTAGATTATCGGATTCTCTGGTTCGACCCCATGCCAAATTTTCTTGGGTCAATTTAGTGCAAAAACCTTCCGCGACAAATCGATTTTCTGAAACCGTTCACAAACAAATTTACATTAAGTTTTTATATATTTTTGGATACAAAATTTGGAAGAGGGATAAACCGCAGACGCTATCCCTTCTTTTACTCCTTCCAACGTTCTTTTTCATACTCTTTGGAATGGGTAGGACCGATTTGATATTTAGTACAGTAATACCGTTCGTTTCAAATGAATTCCTAATGGTCCACGGGACAATTTACTTATACAGTCTAATGATTCATGAAAGTTCTAGAACAGTCATTGTGGAGTATTCTAAGCCCTAATTCTTGTGAAGATATTTGCACTTTAGAAAGGTAAAAATTTCATTCAGATTTTAAAATTTTGATATTTTAAAAATTCTTCTTCAACATTGTTTTTATTGTTGCAAATTGTAAATAATTTTCAAAGTATGGATACGTTTTAGTAATTAAGTTGCACCTCTTCGCTTTGCAATAAATCATTGTTTTCATAAAAACTTAATACTAATTAAATATTTATGATAAAATAAATATTTATGATAAAATAAATATTTAATTAAAACATATAATTTTCTATCAATATATGATTAAGATCATATTGAAAGATTGAGATTAACTGAACACAATTAACATACATTGATCCATTTTCTTAGTTGTTTCTGATAAAAAAAATATTAAAACGATTTTATCTTCTTTATAATGAAAACGTGTTTCATTGTTTTAATTAATTTGATACGTGCACCGTTTTAGAAAATTAAAAAAAATACTTAATAAAACTAACACCAGCAGTATTTGTTTTAATATTATTATGCATTCATGCAACTAAGCAACAACAAAAAGATGCTACTAATAGATAAAAATCAAAAGATTAAACAATGTTGATAGTGATGTCGATGAAGATAATCACCGCGGTGATGATCATAATGATGAAGATCATGATCACTGATAAGGGCACCAAAAGCAGGAAAAAACATGCATCTATTCAATATTTGTTTGAATATTTACTCATAGAAGGAGGGTAATAAACACGATTAAACACTTGTTGCTGTAGCAAGATGCCACGATACTAAAGCCTAAGGGTAGAGCCAATGTAAACATGCAACACTTATTCAATTGTTTTTGTTGTTACTTTAAAATGCACTAACTAACAGCAACTGCTTAATAATATAATTTAAAATGTGCTTAAGACAATAGACTATTATTTCCTGATTAACACTTTGGGGGTAATTTTTCTACAATTGTTTTAACACCACTGGCGACATAGTTATTGTGTTACGAGTACAAAAAGCTATACACAGCCTCTAAATATTAGTTACAATACAATTAATGTGCAACGAAGGAATCATGGTTTAGAAATGAAACTTCCAACAGACAAAAAATAATACTTTAACTAGAGATATGGCGCGTGCTGTTGTTTTAAGGGAATGAAAAAATAGAGATCCACATGTAATTTATGCTACGGATAAAACAATCTCCATATGAATGAAATGATTTAACAATACGTTATTATGAGTACTTTACAACATTCGAGGGCTAATTGGAAAGAGCATGGAATGACATTGAAACAACAATTATTGAAAGTTAAAAAGACCCAAGTAAGTACTGCGTCTATATGATAGTTGGAAAATTTTTAGTCTGTCAGGTGGTAGATTAACTAACTACTAACTAACTACTAACTAACTAACTAACTAACTAACTAACTAACTAACTAACTAACTAACTAACTAACTAACTAACTAACTAACTAACTATACTAAACTCTAAACTAACCTAACTAACTAACTAACTAACTAACTGAACTAACTAACTAACTAACTAACTAACTAACTAACTAACTAACTAACAACTAATCTAACTAACTAATAACTAACTATAACCACTAATAACTAACCATAACTAACTAACTAACTAACTAACTAACTAACTAACTAACTAACTAACTAACTAACTAACTAACTAACTAACTAACTAACTAACTAACTAACTAACTAACTAACTAACTAACTAACGAACTAACTAACTCAACTAACTAAATAAACTAACTAACTAACTAACTACTAACTACCTAACTAATAACTAACTACTAACTAACTTCAATACTAACTAACTAACTAACTAACTAACTAACTAACTAACTAACTACTAACTAACTAACTAACTAACTAACTAACTAACTAACTAACTAACTAACTAACTAACTAACTAACTAACTAACTAACTAACTAACTAACTAACTAACTAACTAACTAACTAACTAACTAACTAACTAACTACTAACTAACTAACTAACTAACTAACTAACTACTAACTAACTAACTAACTAACTACTAACTAACTAACTAACTAACTAACTAACTAACTACTAACTACTAACTACTAACTAACTAACTAACTAACTAACTAACTACTAACTAACTAACTAACTAACTAACTAACTAACTAACTAACTAACTAACTAACTAACTAACTAACTAACTAACTACTAACTAACTAACTAACTAACTAACTAACTAACTAACTAACTAACTAACTAACTACTAACTAACTAACTAACTAACTAACTAACTAACTAACTAACTAACTAACTAACTAACTAACTAACTAACTAACTAACTACTAACTAACTAACTAACTAACTAACTAACTAACTAACTAACTAACTAACTAACTAACTAACTAACTAACTAACTAACTAACTACTAACTAACTAACTAACTAACTAACTAACTAACTAACTAACTAACTAACTAACTAACTAACTAACTACTAACTAACTAACTAACTACTACTAACTAACTAACTAACTAACTAACTAACTAACTACTAACTAACTACTACTAACTAACTAAACTACTAACTAACTAACTAACTAACTAACTAACTAACTAACTACTAACTAACTAACTAACTAACTACTAACTAACTAACTAACTAACTACTACTAACTAACTAACTAACTAACTAACTAACTAACTAACTACTAACTAACTAACTAACTAACTAACTAACTAACTAACTAACTAACTAACTAACTACTAACTAACTAACTAACTAACTAACTAACTAACTAACTAACTACTAACTAACTAACTAACTAACTACATAACTAACTAACTAACTAACTAACTAACTAACTAACTAACTAACTAACTACTAACTAACTAACTAACTAACTAACTAACTAACAACTAACTAACTAACTAAACTAACTAACTAACTACTAACTAACTAACTAACTAACTAACTAACTAACTAACTAACTAACTAACTAACTACTAACTACTAACTACTACTAACTAACTAACTAACTAACTACGAACTAACTAACTAACACTAACTACTAACTAACTAACTAACTACTAACTAACTACTAACTAACTAACTACTAACTAACTAACTAACGAACTAACTAACTAACTAACTACTAACTAACTAACTAACTAAACTAACTAACTAACTAACTAACTACTAACTAACTAACAACTAACTAACTACTACTAACTAAACTAACTAACTAACTACTAACTACTAACTAACTAACTACTACTAACTCACTAACTAACTAACTAACTAACTAACTAACACAACTAACAAAACTAACTAACTAACTAAAACTAACGAAGTACTAACTAACTAACTAACTAACTAACTACTAACTAACTAACTAACATAACTACTCACTAACTAACTACTAAAACTAACGCAACTAAAACTAACTAACTAACTAACCTAATAACTAACTAACTAACTAACTAAACTAACTAACTAACTAACTAACTAACTAACTATCTAACTAACTAACTAACTAGCTAACTAACTAACTAACTAACTAACAAGTGAATTTTGACCATTAAGTAATTTTTTGAAGGGACATTGTAGCGGGGATAGGTTCAAATGAGGTCTAATCATTACGAAATCAGCAGTATTATTAAGATTTTTGGAGAGATACAGGAACATTTAATATTATTTACATTTATTAGCTCAAAAGTCCTGTTCGGGGTGTGCGGTTGTATGGAAGCTAGTTGAAATAATGGACCGATAATAACTATTTTTAATAGTCTTCGTTTGTTCCTAATTTCATCACATTTTCATAAAAATTGCGAACTGTAGAGTGTGCACAATCTTTACTTGGACACAAAAAGTTACTCTGTGCCAATTAGTATAATTTAAGTTGGGTGTAGGACCAATATTTTTGGGTGTTACAAACATCGGCACAAACGCACAATACAATCCCCACTATAGTGGTGTAGGATATAAATATCTAAAAGTTAGATATAGAAATGGGTTTTTATAAAAAGTAGCTTTCAAGTCATGTCACAATTTCCACATTAAGGGAGCTGCGATATCTTTATATTTCTCATAGCGTGTCCTAAAAGCTATTGTCCATGTAATTCTTGAAATAGAAACAGAATTCTTTAGACATTGGACGGACAGGATAAGCTTCGTATTCCCCCTGGCTCTTTTTATTAAAAAAATACTTACTTAACCACCTAGTGTAAGCGATCGTGGTAAGTACTTCCTTAACTACCCATTTGTAAGTGGTCATGTAATGGCTTTCCTCCGCAGGTCTTCAACTTCAGTACCTTTTCAATAACACCACCATTACATATGGTTTGTACGATTATAGCTCTCAAATTATAACAACATTTTTTTTGGCGTTTGCTGTTGCATAAAGTACTAAACAAGCTAAGCTGCCTCAAATACTGTTATTAGCATTTACAAGTATCATAACTATAAGAGATGCAAAATAGAATCATATTTTTAGTTTCGTTTTATTTTCATATATAAACTATTAAAGGAAATATGTATATGTACTCGTACGGGAACAAGAAAGTACTGTAACTGATGCCTGCCTAGCTTAGTATGATGCATCGTCATGATCATCATCTTACTTTACGGATTTCATTGTTTTTGTTAAACTCAAAAACAAATCTTCTTGTTATTTTAGATTTTTTTTCTCTGTAGTTCTTATTCTTCTCGTTCATCCTCGAACTATAGTATACAAATTGATGCCATCTAGACGTTGTATGTTTGAGGAAAAAGTGATGGACGGACATACATACAACTGTATGCATATGAAATGTTTGTTGATTGTTGATTACAATTGTTTGCCTTTTGGCAAACGACATTTCTTCTACTTCGTATTCATGTGTTTTATTTAGATTTTTTTAAGAATATTTTGAACTAAAATCATTTAAATCGATCGGTAATTTCCCTATTTTGTGTTAAAAATCAGAAAAAATTTCCCATTCCGGCCCAGTTTTAGTATCATCGATCCATTGCGAAACACAAGATTAGGTTGGTATTTCAATCGGGAGAGGTTCATCAAAATTTCGTAATACCTCTGCTTATTAAAAGTGGCCTATTTGATATAAATATCAAGGAAGTTTATCTTCAGACTGGAGTTCTTGGAACCAATAATGTGGAATTGAATTTCTGATATTTTCGTATACAAAATTTTGCACAATGACTCCAGAGCAGATTAGGGTAAGAAATACGCAAGGATATTTGTTAATCGATGTTAAATAGATCCCGATTGACTTACTTATACTCAGATTAAACACACCTACATCACCTCAAGTAGCGTACCTATACTAATTCATTTCCATATATGTATGTATGTACGTTTTGTAATTCTATTATGAGTTTATGATTTTTCCTTGTTTTATTTTCTGTAATTTTCTTTTAAAGAGGGGAGGGCATTCGTTTAAATTTTCCGCATTCTGCACAAAATTAATTTTATTATGTGGCGCGTAAATAGTTTTTACTTTTTCTGTGTTCATATTCGCTGCTTAGATTTCAGCAGTTTGTTTTTTCTTATTTTGTCGTTTTGTTACTGAAATTAGTCTTTATTACGTGAAATTATTGTTATTAGCAGCTTAGCGCCTGGTTAAATTTATTTTAATATGCATTTGCATACAGTTTTTAGTTTTTCTTCTTTGACTTTTTTACAATTCTTTGACTATTTCGTAAATTTGAAGTAAGGAAGTCAGTTCATAATAATCAAGCACATTATGAAGATTTATGATTCAATTCATTTAATGTGTGTCATTTGTGGATTATGTATACATTGAGAGTAGAAATCTATTGAAATAACAATTTAATGGATAATTATTTATTTATTTAACACAAGGACTTTTTTCAAAATAAATTTTAAGAAAAAATTTCGAATATTTTTTAATTTGTTCAATATCTTATAATTATAAATAATCATGATAATCTTTAATTAAAATTACCATTACAAATTCGTTGATTTTATGAATCATTATACAAAATTTTCTTCACAATTTAAACATTGCATTTCCACCTAGTATTTCCATTTGTAGATTTTTTTTAAATACTGCAACAATCCCATAATGATGTTGTAAGTTGTAGTAATTTTAATTGCTTTATATCAACAACATCAACAGCAACAGCTTATCGTTAGTGCAGCCAGAAATAAACAGCTACAACAACATTTGGCAGCATCTCTAAACGCCAACAATTGTTTGTTATAGTAATAAGTAGAGATGTGCTAGTGACTATGATCACATTATGAAGATAATACTGTATGATCGAATCCCCCTGGGGCATGTTTCCTTGATTAATTGACTTTGGAAATTTCTATTTCCTTTGTCACATTGATCGGTTCATAAAAGATCCTGATCCATTTTGTTGGGTATTTCAGACTACCAAATATGTCTCTAGGTGTTATTGCCAAAACAAGAGAGCCATCTCAGCGGGCTTAAAGAGGTTAAGGAATGCACTGGAATGGGTCATTAGATGATGGGGATTGCATGTTAAATAATGCAATCTTTCATGACATCATAAGGGTGGTCACCTTCCGGTTTACCGGAAGATTGATTTCACCTGATGTTGGGACTTGTCTATTGACTGTCATTCCGCGACGGGGCTACTATGGCAAGAGCTCGAGTTCTTTAGCAAAGTGCTTGCACATGGACCGGCTCAGCCATGTACAAAAATTGCCACCTGAGTTCTTCATTGAAGGATTCAGGGACGCGTGGTAGACCGTCTCTAGTCTACCCAGTGGATGAAAAAGACCACCGTGAAATAAGGCCGTCAAGGCAGGTGTTCACGTTAAGCACTCGACATTCATATGATCGAATGGCGACATGTTGAAACACAAAATTGAATCACCAATGGCTTTCCATCAAAATATTATATATGTATGTATTTAACAACGGATGTCCTTATCAGAAACGCCCATTAAAAAGATCTGTCAAACGTTTTCTCAATTAAAAATTTTATAAAATCTTGTTTTTAAAGTACTATCAAGCTGTATTTCCTTCAATAGTCTTAAAATCGGGTCACAATTGGCGTGGCTACCATTTTAGATTCGCATGGTCCTACATAGCGAATCAATGGACCTAACGCAATGTAACGTTCATTACCAAAGGAGGAAGATAAATGCACACCAAGTCGAAGGAGTTTTGACCCATAAGTCTATTCGCCCTAAACCCTATCTCAAGACCCCTGTACTTTCTGGATACACATAGAAAGTATATACATTATTACATCAGCCTTGGATGGGTTTGATATTGATCAATCTATAATAAGGTTTGCAAAAGACTGCTCGCTTCAAACAGGGCCACAATTGTGGAGTTCTGTCTCCACTTTTGTGGAAAGTATTGGTAAATAGAATTGGAAATAAAAGACCAGGGTGTCATAAAAATATTTGAACGAATCGAGAAAGTATCACTATTTTTTTAAAGGATAGTGCGGAATTCTTCTTCGGTCATCCTTCTCTCCCACTGGAGCATAGGCTCTTTACTATTCTGTATCTGACTCTAGTATTGGCTTCTCGGGCAATGTTACTCCAAGTGTAGTTTACTGATTTCAACTCGTAATAGTCCTCCTTCAGGTCTTAGTGGGACCATCTGGTCGCCGACTTACTTGTGGATTCCACTCTAATGCTTGCCGACCTATCCAATGCCATTTTCGCTCTTTAATTTCCATTGGTGCTGACTTTGTCGTAGTTATGAACTAAAAGGCCCAAATCGGAAGGTATGTTTATATGGAGGCTATATATGCATATATAGAACTGATTTGTGCCAAATTTCATCGTCATACTGGTGTTAAGAAGTGAATTTGTATGGGGGCTAGAGTCAAATGTGGCCCGATCATTACGAAAATCGTCAGTGTTATTTATGTGGAATATTAGAACATTTATCATAATTATGAGCTCAATAGCCCTATTCGGGAGGTCCGGTTTTATGGGGGCTAAGTGAAATAATTGGCCGATTTCAACCATTTTCAATAGCGTTAGTTCTTGGTCCAAATGAGGCGTAGGTGTGCACAAGGTTTACATGGACACACAGACGGACATAGTTATTCAATAGTGGTGTAGGATACAATTAGTACGAATACTAGCTCGGCAATTTTATCTAATGGGATTCGTCTCTTGATAATCTCATCAGATATGGGTTCCAAGACATGAGGGATCATCCTTGGACCAAACTTTTTTGCAAAAACAACATTGATTTACAATACAATTCAACGATATATATAAATGCTCCTACCTTGGGAATTACGAACTCCAAAATATCGCATCACGCGCTCATCTCAACGTATAAAAGATGTGATTTCTCTTCACAAGTTTGTCTGTCACATCACAGATGCCATAGCTAAACCAGTCAGTTTTTCTTTGCCTAGCAAACAAGAAGATTTGGTGAAGAAAATGGGCAGGTATTTTCAAAAACATTTTTGATGGCATTACGACATCATGTGTAGTATATACTATGTATGTTTATATGTACTTTATACACAGAAAAAATTATCGGTAGTTTATTTTCAATTAACATGTTTTCCTCTTTCTTTAACTTTTATTTAAACAATTTTTTAATTGTCATAATTATCTCATTGTTTTGATCCTAAGTATACAAATTTGATTAAACTTTTAATTGAATCAATTAATTTTTTAATTGGCTGAAAAAGTTTTTCCAGCCTACTTTTTTATTTTGGTTTTTTGTTTTGATATTTTATTTAAATAATTTCATTATTTATAACGGAAAATAATTCTCAAATAGTCAATAATATTTTAGGCATAAGAAGCTGAAGTTTCATAAATATTTTAAAATTTATAAATCACTTTATTTGTTCAAATGTGACAATAAAGATATATTTTTGAGAGTACTTAACGCATTGTTAAATGTAAAGGAATCGTTTAATGTCGTAAGCATTCAATTAATGCTTTGATTGTTTCAATCATCGACTTTATTGATTTTTAATACATTTTTAACCAAACTGTTCAATTTATTTGATTAATAAACTAATTAAAATGTAAGTTTTATTTTATTAAATATTTAATTTATCCAATTAATGAATTAACTAATTTTAAATTTTGAATTTAATTACTGATGTTAATTGTTTTGATTATTTCTTTAATTGGAAAAAAATATTTTTTTACAAATTTCATAATTGATATCATCATTTTGTTGATAGGTGCAAAACTTGCTTGATACAATCAATTTGATAATTAAAACACATTTTCAGTTTTTTCTGTGTACTAAGATTGATACTCTTATAAAATATTCATTTGTATGCATTTAATAAGCTGTTAAATTAGTAAGATTTACCAAAACGAAAAAATAACAGAAGGAGTTTAATGGTATTAAATTAATGTTTAAAGTAAAAATTCTAAACAATAATTATGATTCATAGCTGAACACAATTTTCGTTTACTAACCCAGACTAAAGTCAAAAAAAGTGTTCGTGGAATGGTGTTTGGTTTATAACCGTTGTGTTGTTTTTAATAATAATTTCTATAATTTAAAATTAATTGTTAATCATTTACTGTGATGATATCACTTTGTATTAAATAAAATTATATACACGTATTTTAATCTATTATTTATAAAATCAATGTGAACATTTTGAAGAATTTTAAATCGCATATGAGGGTCGGATAGAAATAATAATTTTATTAACTTTAAAATTGTTCATCTCAAATGTATTGGTCTCCAATTGCAATGCACTTGCGTTTTTAGTTCAAAAGTCTAATGTTTTCGAAATTGGCATTCCCGATAAAAATTCAATTTGTGTGCAATGACAACCCTTTATTTAAACTTATACCGAATCGATATGAACGCTGAACTCCCTATAGTAGTAATATATTACACTCTCAGTTCAAAGAAGACCACCAGATTATTAAAGCGTATGTTAAAACCACGATTTTATGAAGCCAGTGTGTAAAATTGAGACTAAGGTCCCATTTCTAGTCTATGGTTTTCCAACATAGGTCCCCGACATAACTATTTTGTGTTTCATCGGTAGCTTCTTTTGCAGAAATCAGAGTTCAATACAATCAGGAGATTATGCACCTCTCGAATAGTTCAATCGGCTCAGAATCACTTTCTGAGTCTATTTAGCTATGTCCGTTTATCCACACTCTACAGGTCGCAATTTTCAAGATAATTGGATGAAATTTGGCAAATACTCTTCTTTTAATTGACGATTTAAGGACAAAGCCTCTTGAAAATGGTTAAAATCGGTCTATTATTTTTTGCGAGTAGTAATCGATATTTTCAGGGATATAAGTCGTATTCCCCAAGATAGAAGCATGATCATGTCGGTTTGGCTTCCATATCCAGGCAGCATGAAGTCTAACTACCTAGTTTAAGACCAATTGTCTGGCAAGTTTCCAGGAAAATGGGCATCAAGAAGGACCTCTAGGGTCTCCTTACCGCAAGTTGTCCATGTGCCAGAGTCCTTTCGGATGTAGCTTGGAACAATATTTTCGCAAGCAGCTTGTCTCAGAAGATCCTTTCTCGCTGCTACAGAATGATATCCAAGACTTGCGTTTTGCATTTCTGACTAGGTTTTTGAACCTGTTCACTGAAGCTTTATACTCCGACCAGTCACCTAGTCGTTTAGCCTCGTTAAATAATCTGCGACACACTTTACGAGTGTCTGCTATTTAAGAGGACCACCAGGGTGGTTTACTCTTGCCTTTACAGACCTTTGGTCTGCAAGATTCCGAGATTGCTCTGTCAAACACATTTTTAATTACGTTAGTTGTATTGTCCGACCAATTCTGTATGTTCGGTGATTGCTGGAGAAAGTTGGATAGGATGTCATGTAGTCTTATCAAATCCGTTCTTTTCCTATTAAAAATAGGCATACGTAGCCTTCCGAATAGCACCGCTAGTAAAATACTTGTTATAATTGTAGTTAAAAGCATATAAAGTTGATTTCCATTCACAACTAAAACATGTAATATATTTTTAATTTCGTGCCATAAACAGTTGGTAAAGAAAACACAAATATTTCTATTAATCTGCCATAAAAAAGCTTTTGGCAAACCATAAAAAATATCTCTTATAACAAATATCACACCGTTAATTTGTTTTCCTATAAAATTTCAAAATAGTTTTTATACTTGTAATATAAATAAAATAATAAAAGATTTAAAGCTGAGAAAAAGAACTTGTATTTTTTATATAATTTCCAGCACCTCTAAGAAGTCAATGCAGTTAAAAAAGAATTATAATTATTAGATTTTATTTATAGCTGAAGATACATTTTAGTGTCCCATCACGATGTTGGCTTAATTTTTACTATTATTTATTTTAATTTTTCTCACATTCACATCTTATGTTTTCAGTTGCACTATAACTTTTAAAAAATTCTCAAGACAAATATTTATTTAAACGCAGTCTATTAATGATTTCTATTGTTCACTTTTTTTGGTCTTACGAAATGTTAAAATTATCTGTATCTTTTCATTGGGGTGTTAATTGTTGAAAAGAATATTTCTATAATTTTCGGTAGGATCTATTAAATATTTATGGGCAAGTAAAAACATTGGTTAACTTAATAGCGATATAAAACTTTATTTAAATATGAGTCATTGTCTGCCTCTGTGTCAGACATTATAAAAATGTCATAACATATATATGTATATGTTTTTGATAAAGGAAAATCATACACAAAAATCGTTTAAGTTATTTACAGTAGAAGTTTCCGAAACTTAAATCAATCAGAAATTAAGATGTAACAATAAAAATTTTGATCAATAAAAAACTAATTGACTATTAAAAAAAGCAGAACATAAGTTTTAAAATTATTCTAAGTTTATTACCATAACCTTAAAAATCTAAACGATCCTTGTAATTCTTGTTTAGCTAGATCTGCTTATTTCTTAAACAACTTGTAAGTACATTTTCCACTTAAAGTATAAAAGCGGCCCTTTACTGCACTTGCGGCTGCAGTCATAAGCCCTTTTAACTTTATCAAACATACATTTTTAATAAATGTATCGTTACCAATAAATAATGTAACTTGTTCTTTCCCTTTTGGGGTTTCTTTTATTGAACATTTTTGCAAAAGTAATAATTCAATAAACATGTCAAAACGTAACACAGAAGTTGTTCTGACCACGAAAAAAAAAAATAAACATTATACGATAAATTTAGGTAGTAATGGCCGACTTATTAAGGGTATGTACATACGTTTGGATAATAACAAAAATTAGGCCAAAACCCTTCCGAGGCAAATCCAGAGATACAAGCTGAGACGGCTCAAATCGGCGGCGGCTGGCCGCCGGTAATATTTTGCAAGCCGCGCCGTCGCCGAATTCTTTCGGCTCAAAAGCTACGCCGGCTTAAACGTAGCCGCTAATAAAGATTAGAATCGCACATGTATTTCAGAAAATAATTTCACCAATTTGAACGGAGTTGCCACTATTTTAAATTCTTATGGCAAATTGAAAGGAGTTGCCACACAATATTGTGCTAATATTAAAATAGTGAAAACTACTATAAATGTCCATTTTCTGCAGAAAAAATTTATATAGAGGCAGGTTTCTATATAACAGACTATTATACAGAGATTTTTCATATAATTTCTGAAGAAAAAGTTAAATTGAGCCGACAATTTAGCCGCAGCCGATATTTTCTATAACAAACCGCCGCCGCCGATCATTTTGCATCGGCTTGTATCTCTGCCCCTATACCCACCTTTAAGTATAAGTAAGGCTTAGAATCAGTTTCTAAGCCGTCCGTTCATGTAAACCTTGTAATCAAACTACAGGTTGCAATTTTGAAGGTAATTCAATAAAGTTTGGCACATAAACTTCTATTGTCGACGAAGCCTATTGAAAACGGTTAAGATCGGATTCACCTAGCCCCATACAACTGAACCCCCGAATAGGGCTTGTAAACCTTGTAATCAAACTACATGTCGCAATTTTGAAGATAATTCCAATGAAGTTTGACATATGATCTTCTATTGTACCAGCGACAAAGCCTATTGAAAATGGTTAACATCGCTGCATTATTTCAGCTAGCTGCCATACAACTGGACCCCCCGAATAGGGCTCTTAAGCTCATAATTATGATCGGTCCATTATTCAACTAGCCCCATACAACTGAACTCCCGAATAGGGCTTGTAAACCTTTTATTCAAAACTACATGTCGCAATTTTGAAGATAATTCCAATGAAATTTGGTACATGATCTTCTATTGTCCCAGGGACGAAGCTTATTGAAAATGGTTAACATCGGTCCATTATTTCAGCTAACCGCCATACAACCGGAACCCCCTAATAGGGCTCTTAAGCTCATAATTATGTTTAATATACTCGTATCTCGACAAAAAGCTGCAAAACCAAGTTCTATACTAGCCATGATGACCCTGACGAATTTTATAATAATAGGGTCTCATTTAACCCTATACAAAGCCCCCTTCAAAATAAGACTTAAATATCCACAATTTTATTCAACAATGAAAACTAAATCACATTTTATTATAACTGGTGTAGGGTATTATATGGTCGGCCTCGCCCGATTATATTTTCTTACTTGTTTTGTACTAAATTTGGAAGAGGGACAAATCTCCGAAATAACACTATATTTCATTTGCATCTACGAGGGACCGTGCTCGACATCTATAGCCTTCATTTACGTCAACGTTTTAATTTTCACCGTTCACGATGTCTATTACGTCATTTACGTCATCGTGGTAATGGAAACATTCATTACATTAAAAAACGTCGATTAGACCCGTTAATTAAATCATAACTGTAAATTTGCAGAGATATGGTATTGAGAGGCTTAGCGATAAAAACTTCGAAAATAACTCGCATGAAAACGCTTTATAGGAACTACGTTTTTGCGGAAAAGTTCTAAGCATATATACAACTCATCGTTCCGAGAATAACGCTTTGCTAAAGAGTTTGAGCTATATATACAGTATTTTATTCCATCGAATTCACTTTAAAACACTTTTGAGATGTTTGGAAGCATTTACAAATAGCAATTACCAGAGCACGACAATATCCAGCGGACATCTTGTTCCCATGGTCCCAAATATGGAACTCTATATATAGAAATATGTATATTGTGGGCTTTTGATACATTTTTCAAGAATAGATCAAAGTACTCAAGTTGGTTTTTTAATGGTGCGAATATATATGTATGTATATGGACCGGTGCCAGTACATTGCTCCTTTGAGATGTTTGGAAGCATTAACAAACAATACTTAACTGAGTACGACAATTTCCAGCGGGCAAATATAGAACTCTATATATCAAAATATAGTATGGGCTTTTGATGATATGGGAATGAGAAGACAGCGAGATTTCCGATAGACTTAATATGGTGTGCAGTATTATATACCTACGTATATAGACCGCTGCTTTAAAGTATATTTTAAAGCTACTTAATCGCGGAGAAGGTATTAGTTCTCTGATCATCATTCTCCCCAACTTGGTGTTATTGCAATACCTCTAGTCTATATACTTATGATCTAAAATATATCGCCGACCTTTCTTTGGAATGGTTTGACTTGGGATCGAACCAGAAAGTCTTATGGATCTGGTACCATGGGTACCGGTAGCTCAGAGGGCAGAGTTTTGGAATTTGAGTTTGGATTTAAACTCACGGGAAAAGAATGTTGGTTAAATTGCCGATACTCGGTAAATTCCGTAATTCAGAGGAGTGACTGTATATATAGTACGGGATGTAGGGGTATTCGGGCCTCATCCATCCGTATATCTAGAGTGAGTGTGTTGTATGTTTTTCTCAATGAGTTTGTCGGATGAATGAGAAGTATGCTGGGTTGAATGGTGATGCATTTAAGGTAATTTAAGCAAGTAATACCAAAGAATATATTTACCTTCCTTGTCTGGGTATGTTCAGAATCCTCGGCTTATTTGATGGATTCGTATTTTGGTCAGCCGATTACGTCTCTAGGTGGTGATAGTCCTATACTATATGCCTGGTTGTTAACAAAAGTGATGTTTTTACATCTCAAAAATTACGCAATGGGACAGATTTAGAGATTAGTAAAGCTCGTAGGATGTGAGCTTGAGGAATGTGCTTGTACATGGACCGGCAGAACCATGTACAAAAATTACCACCGGCGTGTAAGAAGCACAAAAGTACGGTAATGAGTCGTTTAATAAGTTCACCCTGAAACTCGGAACATTTGGTAAAACAATTGGTAAAAGGGAAAAATCGAAAAATTTTAAAAAATTTTTAAACACCAAACATCAAATTTGAACTTAAAATACCGACAATTACAAAGTAGTTTCTTGTAGAAAAAAAAATATTAAAATCCTACATGGCAGAAAAACATCAAAGTGAAGCATAATTAGCACAAAATTTTTGCAACATTTAACATTGCAACAAGAATCTGCAACAACATTTGCTACAACCAATTCAAGTACAACAAGAAAGGAAAAGAGATGAAAAAATAAGAAATGAATATAATCCAAGCAATAAAAAATGAATGAAATGATTTCTAAGGTATGGAAAATGGTTTAACCATCAGCCATCAACACCTGTTAGCCGGGTATTTTTGAACGATGATGATGATGGTGATGACGATGATTATATTGTCGATGCTGATGTTGATGAGGACGACTGTGATGATGTATGTAAACAAGTTGCAATAAAATTAAGTTGGAATGAATCCAATAAAAAGCACAGATTAATAAAGTATTAATTAGTTTGTTAAATTTAGTTTTTATTTTCTTTTTCACTTTCTTGCCAGAGTTGTTTTCTGCGAGAAGGAAGTTGTGATTGTTGTACTAAAAAGGATAAAAATAAATCAATGAAAATTTAACTGTTGCAAGATTAACCCATTTTGTATGGTTTTATTGAATTAGAATGGAGTTGGAAATTTATTTCCATTCTAACATAAAACCATAAAAATATTAAAACTTTGTTATCGTCTATTTTGTTTTTTCATTAGATCAAAGCTTAAGGTGATATATTTCAAATTGGTTCTCTAGTGTTTTTTTGGTAGTATGGAGTTGATATGTTAAGCCACCATGTATAGACACACTTGTCAACGACATTCCTTGAATTCGCACCTGGTCTTTAAAGTAGTTCAAAAGACAACAAGAGTGAACAGGGAGCTGTAAATAAAATAAAACCCAACAAACACAAAACACATATCGAACGTGACAAATGCCAACAAATCACAACAGCATTTATGGTTTAACTTCAACTGTGTTGTCCAAACTAATTGAATGGGGAGGGGCGATCAATTAATGGTTGTTGGAATAACTTCATGATTTGAGTAAACGGTATCCCAATAGGTTGGGGCAATAAGTTCTTACACCAACAATCAAGGCAAGTTAAAAGATTGCTCTGTCTTTTGTGGATCGCGGATTGTGTATTATACGTATTATTTTGTCACATATTCGTTCCCATCTCCAAACGATGTTTATTTATTAGTGATTCATGTCAAAAAAGCTTTTTCAATATAAAGTGCATCTACCTTGATTTCACCCGTACTATGAATTAATCGACATAACTGTTCCGAGAGATATGCCATTAGGTCGCCACTAGAAAGATCGGTGCGAATGCCGTAAAAGAGTACCGTGAAAATTAAGTATGCTTTCCATAACTTTGAAAAGCGTAGAACAGACCCAAAAATTGCGTCATAGTTTTCCGGGTTTGAGGAGTCGCTTTTTTGGAATTGTTGGGCGTTTACCACTTTATAACAGCGGAGGGAAATACCAACAGCCAAGGAAAGGTTGAACAAGGTTATTAAGTGGACGTGCAATTGAAGAAGAATCAATCTCCGGCAAAACTTGTTTAACTGAACGAAGAATATTCTAAAGATAGTAAAGAGAAATATGAGAAACCTGGGCTCAGCTAAGGAGCTGTCAGGAAAGTACAAATATGATGCATTCATAGCATCATGTGCTATCCACTCCATCACATGGAGGTGTGGAATTTTATTCTCTTACAAAAGATTTTCTGAACCACTCCGAAGCATGTTACCTTGATGAACCGTCCTGAGGACGGTGTCCTCATCTTGATGTAATTGCAAAGTTCTTTTAGATTTTGGCTCAGAATCTGACCAGAGAACCATGCAATCTTGTAATACAGGAGTCGATGCAGGATTGTGAAGGTCACCTCGGCGATCATGTATATGAAACGAAGCCAGCCATTTATAAAACCAGCCACCTTCATATTCTATTAAAATTAATGTAAGAATTTCTCAACTTTTAATAATACAACCATGGCTCTTCCAAAATAATTACTCTTATCATCGCATCTAAAATCGCAGTAAGCGCATTTATTTAGCTTCTGTGGAAGTGATGTTAAATGAATTCCAAGGAAGTTATTATAATTCTATTTTTATACTCACCATCAAAAAAGATTGGGGGTATATTGATTTTGTCATTCCGTTTGTAACACATCAAAACATTGATCGCAGACCCACAAAAGTATATATATTCTGGGTCCTTATTAAATTCTAAGATCTAGCCATGTCTGTCCGTCCGTCTGTCTGCCTATTGCAAGCACGATAGAGTTCGAACGGAAAGAGCTAGAGAAATTTTCCACAAATATTTCTTATAGATAAGGTTTGTTTGGTATTGACAATGGACAATATCGGTCCACGTTTCGCATAGCCCCCGTACAAGTGGCCCCCCGAAAAATTGCTTTAACAGTCATAACTGCTTTAAAAATGTATGTATAGCGATAAAATTCCACATAAATAAGTTTCATATGAGCCAAATTCTCTCTACCAAATTTTATGAGGATCGGCTCTTAAATGACCCTACCCCTCATATATGGTCCCCTCTAAAAAATTACTTTAACGCTCATTACTGGCTTAAAAATACGAGTCTAGCGCTGAAATTCGATATAAGTAAGTTTCTCTCTATAAAAAAATCTCTCTACCGAATTTTATGAGGATCGGTCCATAATTTACCCTACCCCCCATATAAGGTCCCATTCAGAAAATTACTTTAACGAGCATAGCTTTGAAATACAGAAGAAAGTTTCTTACAAGCCAAAATCTCTCTTCCGAATTTTATAACTAACCCCTATTGACCGCCCAGAAGTCTATATGAAAAAGTAAACAAAATAATAGGAAACTTCTCGAAAGCATGTCTGACAGAAAGATTTGGATCTCGAAATCGTCAAAAAATTTATTTAAACAGACAGACGGACATGGCTTAATCAACTCCGCTACAAATAAGGGTCCGTAATAATATTTATTCTTTATATGGTCAGAAAATTGTATTGTTGAAAATTCGAACGAAATGACAAACTCATATATACCCATCTCATTCTCCCCCCCTCCCTGGGGCTTGTTTCCTTGATGAAGACCCAATCTTGGGGTATTGCAATTTCGGGGTATAGAGAAGCAACCAGTATCTCTAGTATGCCGGGACTATAAACTGGTGATGATCACAGGTTTCCTCGGCCTTTCCTTCGAATTATTTGACATGGGGTCGAACAAGAGCCCCACATAATCTAATACTACGGGTGGCCAATTGCCCGCAGGACTTTGACCCGTCTGGTCATTTGGTTGTGGTTCCTTCGCGATCCACTTAGTGGCTATGGATTAAATCCAAATTAGCGGCAATACAAATTTTTCGGGATAAGTTTCTGTTGCTGCTCCTTTTGGCGTTGGTGTGTGTTGTACCATTGGATACTTGTGTCTGATGTATGAGAGGGAGGAGGAGTTGGTTAAGATGTTGGCGGAGTTGTTTATATCTTAATATTTGAACATGCTCAACTTTGGATCTCATGAAAGCGAAATATAAAAATTGGCGACTAAAAGTTTTACAACAATATCTTTCAAAGAAGTTCACTGCATTCTGAATGTAAGTATTGTATCTTAAATCCGTTATATATCTTACGAAAATTCCGAAATCCTAAGAATTTGCAAGATGCTAATTTCTTCTTTGGAAAATTATAGGCAATGAATTCGGGTAGTTGGTATATTACTTGGTACTACGTACCCAATACAAATCTCAATATTGTCCTTCTCTGATTAAAACTATTTACGTATTCTGAACTTAGTTTCCTTTTTGTACATTTGTCGTAGTTGATTTTTTGTTTACTTTTTTTCGTTTTATTTAACCGAACACGTCATACAATTGTCGTGTTGTATGTTCGTTAGAATTTTTAACATGTTTTAAAATTTTTCAGAGCAATTTTTTAAGAACAAAATTTTCTACGTTGCAGTAGCAACACGCAATTCTATTGTTGAGCGCCAAATACAAACAAAAATATGTAGCTTCCGTTTTTGTGTTTTATTTTAAATGTTGATGTTGACTCCAAAAAGAACAATACTTTAAACTAAAGCAAAATTTTCTTTAACTATTTTAAGCAGCAGTTAAGAGGATGACTGCAGCAAGCGTACAACACATTTATAATCGATTGTTTTTGAGACAAGCGAAGAACAAAAAAAAAAAAAACAGAACTGAAAACAACACAAAAGGAAGAAGACCTGTAAACCCAAAAAAGTGGAAAAACGCACATACTAGTACTTGTGCAACATTTGTTGCAAGTGATCACAATGTAAGTAAACAACAAACAAATTTTTGCAAATACTTGTACACTTACAACATAAATGTCCAGCACACACACACACACACTGTATTGTTTAGTGGCATCATTGAAACAGCAACTCTATGAGTAGCCTGGAAGCACCGAAAAAGATCAGGGGATTAAGCAGTGTTTTGTTAAGAGAAGCGTGTATGTGTGTTGCTAAATTAACTGTTTTGTCGGGTGGTTTAGCACGTTTTTGGTAGCGCGGCTTTTTGTTTTTTGGTGTTTGTTAAATACCGCTTTTGGTGAGCGCAACATGTGTTGCATGTTGCCAATGTAATTCATTCTATAACCAAAAACAACAATATTAACAACAACAACAGCAAAATTTGTTGACCAAGTGTTCCTAATGTATGCATTATTTACATACTTTATATACCACACTATATAGTCACAGTTTTTGTTCTATATCGGCTTAAAGTCAAGGCTTTTGTATTTGGCTTAAATGTACTTTTTTGGTAGGATAGGAATTGTCTGTACGTATTGACATTACCAAGTGCATTACCACTTTATTTTTTGTTGCTTTTGCTGTTTTTAACAAAATGACATGAACATTTTTGTTAAAACGAGAGAAATAAAATACAAAATCCAAATCACGCAATTTATTACCGTTTAATAAATCATCCAAGCAACTTGATTAAACTCAATAAGGTATTAGACAGAATGACTGATACATTTTAACTTATTATAAATATTTTGAATATGTTTAATTTATACGGGGCCCAGACAAACACCAAAACAAAAAAGCAAACTAACCAACATATACCAACTGACAATATTATTGATTAATGGGAATTAGAGTTATAGTACTTAAGACTTTTTATTTTTAATACATTGTTGTGGTATTTGATAATGACCAGGTGTTTTTTAATCGAAAGCATATTACAAACGCCATACAATTCTAATGCAGATTTATGAATGAAATGAATTTAAGACTGTCTTAGAAATCTAGAGTTACTTAGTTCTGTAAATACAGTGTGTAAAATTCTTCTTTAGAAATTCTTGGAACATACTAATTAGTAGATCTAGTAAGACCACTTTTCGAAAACAAATTTCGAAAAGTGGCCCTTCTAAATTTTCTGGCTTTTATTATCACTATATACTAATTTATTACATTCATATGAATATGATGATTTTCGGAGACGACGTTTTTCTTTGTGCTTCCTACAACCAATGGTTTTATCTTTCCGTTTGTAAAACAACAAAATATTGGCCGTATACCCAATTGTATCCTTTTAAAATTCCAAAAAGAGCTACACATGTCCGTCCGTCTGTCTGCTGAAAGACGATTGTATCCGAGCACAAGGAGTTAAAAACATAAATTTCGCACAATCTCTATTGATGATATTATCTAATCTATCTATATAATTTCTTTATTTGTGTGTTCCTCTTTTTTTCCAGAGTCTTTTTACATAAATATACATAGTAAAATACCCAGGCCAAATCATAACGTAGCCTTATGTTTTTATTTTTTACCTGTAGGAGGTGTATTAAGAGGAAATAAGGGGCGTGAGAAAATTCAATTTTTTAACATAGGAAAAAAATTGCCTTGCATATAGTTTTAAAAATGGAGTATTGCCTGAAGTAGATGGATCCAAGATTTATGGACTACGGTCAGAGAATTGAGAGGGAAAATGGCTTGGCAAAATCGTTTTTATTACATTTGAGCTAATTTTGAAGTCCTCTAAAGACCAACGAAACTAAGAATTGTAAAGCATATGGTACTT
This sequence comes from Lucilia sericata, assembly GCF_015586225.1. Classification (NCBI taxonomy): domain Eukaryota; kingdom Metazoa; phylum Arthropoda; class Insecta; order Diptera; family Calliphoridae; genus Lucilia; species Lucilia sericata. The sequence goes on along the minus strand of NW_023994340.1, from coordinate 182,814 downwards.
ACTTAGAGGCTTATCTTAAAGTAGTTAATTTTTTAACTATGTATGGGGAATTAAGAGGAAACAAGTTAGAGTGCTATATTCGGCTATGCCGAATCTTAAACACCCTCCACCAGAAGCTACTTTTTATTAAAACCCATTTAACTATCTAATTTTTAGATAACTTGACAAAATTTTTGTTTCCGTATTGAGGGTACTAACATTTATGCATATGTGGAACTAATTTTGATTAGGTTCATAAAATTTTATATTAATAGGCCAATTGAAAACATTTTAATATAATGATTTATCTATACACAAACATACTCATGTCGAATTTTATCTGGATATAATCATTAAGTGATTTTCAGAAGTGAAATTCCGTATAACGATTTATATATACAAAATACACATTGATGTCGAATTTTATCCCGATGACTTTGATTGTCAATGTGCGTTTAAGTACTTTTCGGAAATGATCCTTATATGGGAGTTGTGACCAATTATGGACCGATCAAGAAAAAATTTCGTATAATGATTTATATGCAAAAAAAGAAATTCAAGTCGAATATTACTCCAATAGATTTATTAATTAATGAAATATGTGCGTTTAAGTGATTTTCTGAAGTGGACTTTATATAGGAGTTATGACCAATTACGGGCCTCTACAGTAAAATTTCGTAGAGTGATTCATATGTATGTACACAAAACATATTTGTGTCGAATTTTATCAAGATAGCTTTATTTGACAATGAAATATGAGCTTTTAAATGATTTTCGGAAGTGGGCCTTATATGGCAGCTATGACCAATAATGGACCAATCCGTAAAAAATTTGGTAAAATGATTTGTATGTATACAATAGCTCTATTCATCAATTAAATATGTGCGTTTAGGTGATTTACGGAAGTGGACCTTATATGAGAGCTATGACCAATTGTAGACCGACTGAGATCTACGTTGATAGTATGATTTACAAAAGTTTGTGTTGCTACCAATATATATTTGAGGGAGTTATTAACGATAAACTATTTTCCGGGAATATATACCTTTGCATGGGGGCTATGGGAAATATTGGATCGATGTAAAGATTTTGAACATAATTGATCACTGCCCTGAAAAAATAATGTGTGATAAAATTCTTCGAAATATCTTTGGTAGTTTCTGAGAAAACTCCAAAAGAATTATATAAATATTGTGGGTGAATTTGGTTGATTTCCTTTGCTTAGTTTTAACGTGAGCGTGTTTTACACACACAGACAGACGGACATAGCTAAATCGACTCAGAATTTCATAAGGACTTTCATAAGGAATATATATACTTTGTTGGGTCTTAAGTGAATATTTCTTGGTGTTACACACGGAACGACAAACTTATATATACCCTCTATCACCACTGACGGTGGTGGACGGTATAAAAAGGGCGTGTCAAAATGTCGGTTTGTACTCATTTACTAACTTGTATGGCTCTCAATGACATAGGAAGATAATATATAATTGGCATGCATATTGTAAGGAGAAGATCCATCCTTGGTAAAATCTCCATCTTGGGAAAATAGGTGTTACCAATACCTTTAGCACCATATAATCTGGTACTACGGGTGGCCAGTTGCCCGCACGACTTGTCCTGGCTGGTCAGTTGGTTGAGGTTCCTTCGGGATCCATGTAGTGGCTGTGGTTTAAACCCAAATTCGCGGAAAAAGAATTTTTGTTTAAGGACTGATATATCCTATGTCTTATACATATGTCTGTATTCTCACTCCTGTGCTGTTGCCATCTCAACATATGCCACTGGATGATATGACAGAGCAATTTATGCTGGATTCCTGAACCCGTTGAGTATCTCTTAATCTTCGCGTAGTAGGGCGCCAGTATAGGTTGGGGAATTCTCAGGTTGACACTTGGTAGTTGCTTGTCATTCCGTTGATCCTTCTTTATGGTCTCAGAATAAAACTGTTGTAGTTGGTGAACGATCGGGGAAGACTTCTTAACCCGACAGGAGACTAGAACGGATTTAGTAGACCTTTTACTTCAGGAAAGTTCTCGGTGCTGTTGCCATCTCAACAGAATGCATATTGTTTGATGCTACGCGACTTATGGTTGAGAGCTGCCACTCAACTTATCGGGGCAATTATTGGGTTCGAATTAACTTTGGAAATTCCTACATTCTCTGCCAAATTATCTGACATACAGAGGGATCCTGATTTGTTGGGCATTCGCCCTACCAAATACGTCTCTAGGTGCTGTTGGCGAATCAGCAGGGCCATATCCGTAAGGTTGTTTGCTCGGGCTTTAAAAGGTTAAAGAATGCACTGGAATGAGTCATTAGTTGATGGGGATTGAATTTTAAATAATGCAATCTTTCATGACATCTAAAGGGTGGTCACCTTCCGGTATACCGGAAGATTGATTTCACATGATATTAGGGTTGTCTTCCCTTCTTCAGCAAAGTGCTTGTACATGGGCCGGCTCAGCCATGTACAAAAATTGCCAACTGAGTTCTTCATAGAAGGATTTAGGGGCGCGTGGTAGACCGCTCTCAAGTCTATTCAGTGGACGAAAAATAACACCGTGAAGGTGTTCGCGGTAATCACTTAGACATTCTTGTACGGACAAAGGAGAAGATGTATACTGAACTGGATGGTTAAGTGGGCCTGGTAAGAAGATTGCACTTATCACTCTCTGCTTAAACATACGATGCCTTTAACCGAAACTTTTAACTTCATTATACGGACAAACTCAATGAATGCAAATCTGATTAAATATCGAAACTCATTATTTCGGATGAGGCACCCATTTACGCACTTATAAATAACTAAAAACTGTTTCGCAGGAGGAGATTTTCGTCAACGTTTACATGCTCACAAGCGGTCGATGGGCAAACATTTTTAAAATATTCTGGCCACGATTTTAAATTTAACCTTTAACGAGCCGTAAACTTGTCCTACAGTGATTGGCTGTTAGAAAACTTCTGAAATCAATTTGTATGGACCTAATTTCATTACTATTTTATTTCTTTCTTTATTGTCCGTAAGTCACATGGAGATTTTCTAAACATTTTAAAATTGTTTTTAACAAAATTGTTAAAAGTTCGAAACTGGAGTCACTAGATTTTTGTCATATTTTAACATGGTAATGACATTGGAGTCGAGTACTTACAATGCTCGCTTACAAATATGGAGTTAAATAAGTGATTATGTTTTTAAGAAACTAAATAGCTTACAAGGTGAAACATACCCTGCAGTATCCATTTCCTAAAAACAATACTACATACTTGACTCCTTATTTGCAGACGATCATAGTAAGTACTTAACTAACTCCTTATTTGTAAGCGAAAGTGTCTTCAATGTCATCACAGTTTTAAAGTAATGATTTAAAATTCTATAGTGTAAGTACTGTTTAGCATTCACAGAAAAAAATTACGACAAATCAATTGTCATATTAAATACGAAATTTGACAATACAATTAATTTTTTAATTGAAAAGGCACCAACAATCGTTTTTGTAAATACAAAAATAAAAATTGTTACTTAAAATTGTTAATACTCAAAAAATTTTTTTAACAACCAGTTTGTAATATTGAAAAATTATTTTATTAACTATCCATAATAATGTTTTAAAAATTAAATTTCTTGTATTAAATATTTCTATTGTTATCAGCAATAATGAAAGAATGCATTTTTAATTTGGTTTTTATAAAAAAATATATTCAATTTATTTCGTCAAAATATACAGTTTGAAACAATGGACAATAATTAAAATTTTAAGTTTATCTTTATAATGTACTGTGTAATATTCTATATAATAATCGAAAATATATATTCACTGATTAACTACATTATATATTAATCTTGTACCACTTCCCCCAGACCACTGGTCCATGTTCCTTCTCTCTATTACATGGTACTTGGTGAATTCTCTCTTTAAAGACTTCGTCTTTGCTACCACGATTTAACCAAGGCAGACGAATACGAACCTTTGCTGCCGTTCATTGAAATTTTCTAAAATGACCACAAAATAAATTTTTCTTAGTTCGAATACGGGGAGGAGATGTAAACACGTATTAATGTCAAATTGATTTTTACCTTAACATAGAAAAGTTTCATAATTTAAGCCAATCCTGCAGCTGTAGGTTCTTTGCCTCCTGTTAATCCCGTCACTCCCTACAGAAATGAGAGATATTAAAAAACGCTTTAAGATAAAAGTTAGAAAAGGATTTTAAATTAAATTTACAGCAATTGGTTTTTCCTTGGATGTCTCCACCTCAGGAACATGAAAATTAATGTTGCTAAAGAGTAATGTTTATGAATCGATGTTACTTTCTTTCTTGGAAGGTTATATAGTGTTGCTGTTGTATTATGGAGATCGATGACGTGTCGCTTTTGGTAGATTGCTGGCTTCTGCACTAGCAAGCCAGGCTCACACACTTTATTTACAAATTTCTTTTTAACAAACTCAGGCAACACAGCACTCAATTTAGAAATATTTTCCAACGATGTTTAAGCATAAATCAAATCATTTTGTTCCGCGGAGTTATGGAACTGACTGGTGGTTATTCTTCCAAATAAAAATCTAAAAGTGGTAAAATTATTTATGATTTAAAAATTAATATGTATTTTGACCACTCTACATACCTTAGAGATTGCTTTTATTCATCTAGTTCATATCTTGCATGCGGAATTTCCTTTTTGAATTTTAGATTATTTTAAATTTATTTTTTTAAATTAAAACTTTTTGACAATTGTATTTTCTATTTCTTTTATTATGAATTTTGAGACAACTTAAGGTATTTTCAGACTACAATACTGAGTATTAATACTTGTCAAGAATATTTGTATCATAATACAATTTACTAGTCTAAATATAATTTGTAATTTGATTTTCAAAAATATTACTGATTTTTTTGGCATACGGTCGGTATTCATAAATTTTTTAAAACAATTCAAAAACTTTTTATTTTCAAACGTATTCGGTATGTATTTTATAAATACAATAAAAAACAAACAAAAAGTGTAAAATACATTAAAAATAAGAACGAAAAGTGCATAAATAATTGAAAATTGGATAAAAAATATTACAAATGTTATAGTGTAAACATAAAATGTATTTTTCGGATTGATTTTTTGAAAATGCGAATTATTTTCATAATATTTTTAATTTGAAGTGTGTTAATACTCAGTATTGTAGTCTGAAAATACCTTTAGGAAAATTGTAAATATGACCAATTTACAAACATTTTAATAAAAAAATTGTTAACAAAGTCAATTGATCCTTAACATATTTATGTAATTACTTAATAAAATTTGTAATTTTTTTCTGTGATTATAACCTATAACTTATCAATGTAGGTTGTTGCTGGGAAATCATTGATTGTTAAGTTATTAAATATTGTATTTTTTATACATATTTGATTTTTGTGTATTTTTAAAAAATACAACTTGATGCAACAATTAATAACGTATCAAAATAGTTATAATAACAGTTCTTGATATTCTTAAACAAAGTGAAATGGGTTCAGAGTCAACATATTTGGTGCTATCCCTTACAAATTTCTAATTTGTTTTGCATATGTCCTAGTACGACTTAGAATCTAATGAACTATATTAAGTTGTATCAACCCTCGACAGGTCTTTTAAAAATGGACTGCCTATAGTAGCAGTACTAATTCTTTAGGGATAGTCGTTGAGTCGTCGAATGGATTAGTAATATTCTCTATGTATTCGATTGAGGTTTTGATCGTTTCGAATGCCTGAGTTTGCCCCTGCTGTCAGTATGTGATCTTAGGAAAAACCTGGGGCCAATAACCCTTCCTGAACTTTCCTGATAATATAATTTCCGAAAAAATGATTTTGTATAACCGGAATAAAACAATACACACAATTTTGAAAGGTGTTTTGTACATTTACAAAATCCCATTTGCTATCCCTGCTAAGCAGTCTTAATTTTGAAGAATATATGTACACAGAAAAAATTATCAGTAATTTATTTTCAATTAACATGTTTTTCTCTTTCTTTAGTTTTAATTTAAGCAATTTTTTATTTGTCTTAATTATCTCGTTGTTTAAAACCTAAGTTTACAAATTTGATTAAATTTTTAATTGATTCAATTCGTTTTTTAATTGACTGAAAAAAATTTTCTGGCCAACTTTTCTATTTTAGTTTTTTTTTTTAAATCTTTTATTTTGATTTCTTATGCTAGCAATGTTTATAATTCTTAAATAGTCAATACGATTTTAGGCATATAATATTCAAGTTTCCTGACAATTTATAAAACACTTTATAAGTTCAAATTTGATAATAAAGTGATATTTTTTGTAAATGCTCAACGCATTGTTAAATTCCTTTAACATTGTGAGTAATCAGTTGTTTTAATCATCAACTTAATTGGTTTTTAATACATTTTCTACCAAACAAACTAATTCATTTGATTAATAAATTACTAAAAAATTAGATTTTATTTTTATTAAATATTTAATTTATGCAATTAATGAATTAATCAATTTTAAATTTTGTATCAATTATTAATATTAATTGTTCTGATTAATTCGTTATTTGGAAAAAAAAGTGTTTTTTTAATTTTTTTACAAATTTGATAATTGATATCATCATTTTGGTGATAGGTGCAAAACTTGCTTGATACAATTATTTTGATAATTGAAACATATTTTTAGTTTTTTCTGTGTAGAGAAACAAGGAAGTTACTGATTTTTGATATGAAAATGACATATTTTATCCACTGTGTTGTGAGTACGACAGTGAATTAACAAACAAGAGGAAACTTTTTAACTCCCTCTGTATATAAGTAACTATATGAGTAGTTATTTGTAAGTGAGCATGGTACGTATTTGTCCCTGTTTTTAAATAATGAGTTAATGAAAAAATGCTAATGAATAAGTAGTGAAAAGCTTTTAATCTCATTAGTTTTCAATGTAAGTTTTTGCTGGGAGACTAATAGTTAAATTTCATTACTCATTGTTTATAAAGTTATGTCATATTTAAAGTTGAAAATTCTTAGACGTACAATTATTTTTAATAAACTAAAGGTGTGTTTAAAGAAACTAAAATATCCATAATAAACATTTAGAAATGTGTGCTATAAAAATATCAGCATCTAATGTCATTAAAATGGTTTAAAACGCACTTCTCACTTAAATTACAGTAAAAGAAATAAATAAAGTCTAAGTTTAAATAATTATATGTACAATTATATTTTTTAAAGTGTAATAAATTACAACTTCGAAAAAATAAACTCTTCTGCTTATATTTTAAAAAACTAAATTTTCTATTAACTCCAACATTACAAGCTTTGACTGTATATTATTTTATTACTTACAGGAAGTTAAACATTTAAATTTATACTTTAAAGCTTTTCCAAGGTATTCTCTATTCTCACATGTGGCATGACTGTAGCTGATGTATAAGCTTAAGATGTTTCGTTTTTTTTCTCGTTTACCATAGTTAAGCATGATTTAAAATTTGTTTCTATTATTTTTATACCCACCATCAAAAAAGATGGGGGGTATATTGATTTTGTCAATCCGTTTGTAACACATCGAAATATTGGTCATAGACCCATAAAAGTATATATATTCCGGGTCCTTATTAAATTCTAAGACGATCTAGCCATGTCCGTCCGTCTGTCCGTCTGTCTGTTGAAATCACGATAGGGACCACACGAGAGGAGCTAGACAGTTGAAATTTTGCATAAATATTCTCTATTGTTAAGGTTTGTTTGGTATTGAAAATGGGCAATATCGGTCCACTTTTTCGGATAGCCCCCATACAAGTGGACCTCCAAAAAACAGCTTTAACGGGCATAACTGTTTTATAAGTAGGAGTATAGTGATGAAATTCGACATAAAGAAGTTTAATGTGAGCCAAAATCTTTCTACCAAAGTTTTTGAGGATCGGCCTATAAATGACCCTACCCCCCATATAAGGTCCCCTTATGAAAATTACTTTAACAATCATTACTGGTCCCAAAATGCAAGTATAGCGATGAAATTCAGTATAAGTATGTTTCTTACGAACCAAAATCTCTCTACCAATTTTTTTTAGGATCGGCCCATAAATGACCCTACCCCCTATATAAGGTCCCCTTTAGAAAATGACTTTAACACTCATTACTAGCCTAAAAATCTTGGCTAGTAATGAGCGATGAAATTCAGTGTAAGTAAGTTTCTTACGAACCAAAACCTTTTAACCAATTTTTTTTAGGATCGGCCCATAAATGACCCTACCTCCTATATAAGGTCCCCTCCTGAAAATGACTTAAACACTCATTACTGGCCCTAAAATGCAAGTATAGCGATGAAATTCGACATAAATAAGTTTCATGTGAGCCAAAATTTTTCTACCAAATTTTTTGAGGATCGGTCCATAATTGACCCTACCCCCCATATAAGGTCCCATTTAGAAAATTACTTTAACACTCATTACTGGTCCAAAAATGCGAGTATAGCGATGAAATTCGGTATAAGTAAGTTTCTTACGAACCAAAATCGCTCTACGAATTTTTTTTAAGATCGGCCCATAAATGACCCTATCCCCCATATAAGGTCCCCTTCTGAAAATGACTTTAACGATCATTACTGGCTAAAAAATATGAATATAGCAATAAAATTTTACACAATTAAGTTCTTCGCGAGCCAAAATCTTTTTAATAACTTTTATGTGGATAGGTCCATAACTGGCCCTACTCTCCCTATTGGGTCCACTTCAGGAAATAGCTTAAACGCTCATTACTGTCTTAAAAATACGAGTAAAGCGATGAAATGCTACACACGTAAGTTTCTTACGAGCCAAAACCTCTGTACCAATTTTTTTGGATCGGCCCATAAATGAGCCTTCCCCCATATAAGGTCCCCCTCTGCAAATAACTACATGCTCATTATTGGCTTCAAAATATGAATGTGACGAAAATTGACGCACATAAGTTTAATGCGTGCCAATATCTCTCCACCAAATTTAGGGAGGATCGGTCCATAATTTAATTTTCAGAAAATTACTTAAACGATCATTACTGGCTTAAAAATATGAGTTATGAAATACGGTTATGAAATTCGCTCCGAATTTCATGTGGAATGTGTTGGTAATACACAAAAGGTTCCCTTCAGGAAAGAGTTTTGGTTAATAACTACGAGTGTTCCTTATTTAAAATATACATAATCTATGTACAAAATTTTATGAGTATCGGTTCATAATTGACGCTCACGGTTTAAGAATTGAAATAAAATATTTGTTTTTTTTTTTAATTAATATTTTGGTAGTTCAAAAGAGCTCTGGCCATAATTGACTTAAGCCATATTCCAAATATCACGCTGATGTTTATATGGGAGCATTCCTTTTACAGCATACGGTTTGATGGTGGGTATATGAGATTCGGCACAGCCGAATATAGCACTATTACTTGTTTTTTCTCCTGTTAGTTTGTCATAAAATTGGCGCTTAAATAATGGCATTTAAGTTCACGCCAATGTTAATGTTAATATCTAATCTAATCTATTCTTTATGTTTTTCATGTACAATAAACACACCTTTTCTAGGCATCACTCCATAGAGCAATTCAATTTAATTCTTCCACATGAGCCGTGGCACGATTACAAATGTGATCTCCAAAAAGTTGTTGCATGAAGTTATTGCTATAATTTAAAGCTTTTTCTTTTTTTAATGTTGATCATTTAAAACAAAAGTTTTATAACATTTACCCTTGACTATATAAATTACTTTGAAGTTGAGATTAATGGTTAAATATAACAAAATCCTGCAAATAACTTTTTTATTTTTCTTTGGATATTTGCTATTGAATTTGCAAAATCAGTTTCGATAACTAACCCAGCAAAAACGTGGTAATGACTTGTACTTACCCAACAACTTAGTAGTAAGTAGTATAATAGCAGTTCTTATCCTTGAAAGGTAGAAGAAGTTCTGGAATGGACTAGTAATATTCTAACCTGTTTTTACTGCTATTAGGGAAATGTCCATACGGTCTGAGAAAACTTCCTCTTCCTGAAGATGAGAAATAGACTTAACTCTTATCTGAAAAACGCATATGTCATTTAAGGCCAGAATTCCGACAAGGGATGATTGGGCCGCTAACACTATACTAAGGTATGACGAGACCTCAATCTTCACTGAGAGTTCAAAAACAAAAAGAGGCACGGGCTCCGGAGTTTTATACGAAAAATTTGATCTTCTGTTGTCTCTTCGACTACCTGATACCTATTCGGTCGTTCAGGCATAGATATATGCCATCGTTACAGCCGCGAGAAGAATCCGGAAACTAAATCTCAAAAAATCGACTACACATATCTACTTGGATATTTTCTCAAATGTATTCAATCATTGGCACAGCTGACACAACATCACGTTGATATGGGTTCCAGGACATGAGGGCATGCGCAACAAAAGCGTCGCTCTTAGACTCAACTCTTACCCAAAGGAATATTCGCACTCCTCTGGTGACGCTATCAAAATTAATACATGACTGGGCTTTGAGTGAGATGGAACTAAGGTGGTCAAATATCACCACTTGCAGAATATCGATACTGCTCTGACAAAGGATAGAACTAGAACTCTCTTGTCTTTTAGCAAGAACTCGACTAGACTTCTCACGGTTATAATCACTGGGCACTGTATGATTGAACACATGTCGGAACGTATATGCTACCCATGTTGTATAGAAGTTGTTTGGATGAGGACTATGTGACTACCCAGCCTTATAAGAAGACAGACTATTCTATTTTGTTAAAACTATTTTCCATGATCTATCTCAGAAATTAGGAGGGGAATCCATTCTCCTTTATGTATAAACTTTCATCATAAGGGAATGGCAATTCTAAAGATATTACAATGGGCGATCAGCACACGTAACCTAGCTTAAAATTCATTCAAAATTTAAATACAAACCTGGATATTAAAGAAAGTGTCAAATACGGACCCAATCCTCATAAAATTTGGTTAAGGCCTTAAGGCTTATATGAAAGTTACTTATCGCGGTACGTCAATAAAGAAAGTAAAATTATTAATAGAGTAATGTCATGTTATCCGATTTTCTCCATATATTATGATTACAAGTTAATCATTGAAATCTGAGATGAGAGTTATACTAAATTTCATCCAATTATTTTAAAGTTCGAATAATTCCGTAACAGGAAGATTTGTCAAGTACTTTTTATTTCTGGGAAATCCGAACTTGTTCTATTCTCGAAAAGATATAAGATTCCTCATTTGCACTACCTCGTCAAAACGGAGAAGAACTAATACTCTCTGATAGTGCGAAATATCTGGGTGTTATTCTTGATTCTAAATTATCATCTGAATATCAAAGCGCGAGCCTCTGACGCATCTATCCCAATGCATGCATATAAAAATCGATATTCGACATGATGATAAAGCCTTTTCTGATGTATCGTGTAATTGTCTAGAGGAAATCTTTAAAATATCCACCTATTGCCATGATATAGAAGGGACAATGCGTGCCTCTGCACTAATGTTCAATGGTGTAGTTCGTAGTATGCTATCATATGTGCTCTTCATCTTTATGCACTGGCTGTCAGCCAATCTGATGGCTAACTGTAATGCTCCCATCCTGGCAAATACAACCTACATTCTGGAAAACATCTATTGCCGCTCTCTCTCTCATGGTCACAGATTCACAGTTAAGATAAGGAATAAAACACTTTTCTCAGATGATGAAATACTCGATATCTATACAGATGTTTCCAAGTCTTCTAAGGACGTGGGTGGTGGTTTCTTCATACCCCCGTTTTAACAGGCTGAAATCGTACCTATAAAAAGAGCTATAAACCGGATGAGGTACTATAGAATATATAATAGAAATATCCGATTTTGCTCTTACAATAAACATGCGATAAAATCTCTATCTGGTGTCTACAAAACATCCAGACTGGTTCGCGAATGTCGGGTTTGTCTTGACGAGATGTCGAACCATTCATGTCTGGTACTGCTCTGGGTACCGGATCATTCTAATGTAGCTGGGTATATTAAAGCGAATGAAAAAGCAAAAACTGGTAGCCGCCTTCATTCAAGGGATACTAACACACTAGACCAGGTGTTTATCGCTGACGTCCTGCTCGACATCAAAAATGTCTACGCTAAGGTCTTTAGGTTTGATGGGGCTTAACAGGATGACACCACGTATATTGGTGACCACACTGAAAGGACACTGTAAAAGACTAAATCTATCATTTTATGACTATTGCAAAAGCTGTCACAATGAGACCTTCGATTTACTATTCCGAAAACAGCGGCATTTACTTTGATAAGTAAAAGCTTATTTATTAGGTGTGTATGTAAAGCCTAAGATTCCGGCCAATTAGAGCATCAAGACGCTGACAAAGGTTTCAAGGGCAAATTTTAGCTTTTTCTCATCAATATCTCATTGATAGAACCATTGAAACTTAAAGCTTTCTTTTCTGTTTGCTTAAACCTGGTTTCCATGATCTATTTCTTAACTATGATAAAGTGATTATTTAGTAATGTTTAAAACTATATCTCAGAATATTTAGTTATTCAAAATACGCGTTAGTTTCGTTTAATTAAAATTTGAAATTAGATTTAAAACATATTTGTCAACATATTGATTAATATCATGCTATAAACCGGAACCGAACTCAACTTCAGACATAACTAGCTTGTCATATACACTTGATTTGTATTATAAATTGAAGAACAAATATTGCGAACCACCCATCCTATGGCGAAAGATATAAAAAGTGTCATGTTCTGCGATTTGTTAAAGATTAAACAAGAAAACGTTTCTTAAATTTCATTTAAATGTTTGATTTAAATAAAAAAAAAACTAAGAAAGGAAAAAAAAACGAAAATGTTACTCAAATAGATGTAAATTTATACACCATTCATTTCATGGCAATTTATTTTATGAATTATTCAAAATCAATACATTTTGCAGTGATTCTCTCTGTACTCTGGCAGTGTCTGTCTGTCTGTTTGTTTGTTATTGGGTTCTTGTTGACCAGATCATCAGCCTTGGTGAACTTGTAGCCAAAGCTATTTGTCCAAATCAGGCTTACGGCTAAATAGACAACAAATTTTATTTTTTTTATTTTTTTGTTCTTGTTGTTGTGTTTTTCGCACAGCAGGTATAAATGTTAATCCTGACTCCGGTACAAATATAAAACATGAAAGATGAGTTAGTTGTGTTCAATAAATTTTATGAAAATAAAAACTGGTTGAAAGCTGCCAATATTCATTCATTCATACATTTATTCGGTTCTGTATTCAAACAAATAATACTCGCTTGTAGATACATATACTCATGCCTACAATTCTAGTTAAATGTTTGGCAGCCAGTTGGAGTTGAAACTCATGGAAAATTTCTTTCTCAAGTTACATGAAACATTAATCGTGGAAGTCAAATTTTTATTTGTTTTGGATGCGGGTGTATTCTTAATATTTGTTTACTTTATTTTTTAGTCAAATGATGGTGAATTTCATGGTTTTTAATTCTTTTTCGATTAGCGGAGACAGTTGTTGCAGAAAATTGGTTTATTTTTGTTTCGTAGTTTGGCCGAATAGAATGGACTAGTTTTAATAACTTTATATTGATTATTTGGTTAGTTAAACATTAAATCGGCAGTTCTATGTAACTGCTAGAGTTCGAACGGGTAACGAAAAGTCATGTTAATACAAATCGGCTAAAAGTTCATAAATTTGTCTTTTTTTAGCGTGATTTGTCTTTGATATAGCGTGATTTGAACAATTCTTACAAACTTTAGACAAGAAGTCACTATAAGGAGTACAGCGTTTTTGTTATCTTTTGAATAAGTAGAGTCATAAGAACTACGTCAATACACTAATCAGTTTTTAGGCGAATTGACCAAAGGCTATTATGGGACAAGTCACGATCGAATGCCAGACATACATTGCCCGAAATTGTCCCCTAGTGAGCATGTTACCTTCGTGAAATCTTCATCTTGATGTTATTGCAATATCCCGGGGAAAAGAGATGCTACCAATACCTCTAGTCTGTCGGTACTATAAACTGGTGATGATCAAATGTATTCTCGCCCTTTCCTTAATATGATTAGACATGGGGTCGAACCAGAGCACCATATAATCTGACACTACGGGTGGCAAGTGGCCCGCAGGACTTTTCCTGGCTGGTCAGTTGGTTGAGGTTCCTTCGGGATAAATGTTTGTTTAAAGACTCATATATCCTATGTCATATATGTCTGGATTCTCTCTCCGGTGCTGTTGCCATCTCAACAGATGTCACTGGGTGACAGAGCTGGATTCTTGTAGTGGCTGTGCTTTAAACCCAAATTCGCGGAAAAAGAAAGTTGGTTTAAGTACTGATATATCCTGCCTCAACAGATTTCACTGGCCGACAGAGCTGGATTCATGAACCCATTGAGTATCTCTTACTTTGCGCATAGTAGGACGCCAGTATAGGTTGTGGAATTCTCAGGTTTACACTTGGTAGTTACTTTTTACTTCAGGTAAGTTCTCGGTGCTGTTGCCATCTCAACAGGATGCATATTGTTTCGTGTTGCGTGACTTACGGTTAAGGCCTGCCACTCAACTTGTCGGGGCAATTATTGGCTTCGAATTGGCCTTGGAGATCCTACATCATTTGTTACATTATTTGATAAACAGAGGGACCCTCATTAATTGACTGAGTACTTCGATCTACCAAATACATCTCAAGGTGATGTTGCCGAATCAAGAGAGCCATCTTAGTAGAGTGGTTGTGAGGGCTTTAAAAGGTTAAGGAATGCACTGGAATGAATCATTAGTTGATGAAGATTGCATTTTAAATAATGCAATCTTTAATGACCGGTCACCTTCCGGTATACCGGATAATTGGAGTTGTCTCTCTTTTATTGAATTTAGACCAGTGATTGCTTTTTCCTTGTCGGGGTTTGCATTGGAATTGATCCCATGCTGCCTGTCATTCTGCAACGGGGCTACTACCCAGCAAAAAATATTCTGGATTTGGAAGCAATAAATATGATTACTGCATCTTCTACTACTACATTTATTGCTTCCTAAAATTATTGCCTTACAAAAATGATTTTGGAAGGCATACATTCAGCTATTCGTGTAGGTGGTGAATTACTTACCATATATGGTAAGAGATTAGATAGCTTTAGTACTTCAGCTTGTACATGGACCGGCACAATCATGCACAAAAATTGCCACCTGAGTTCTCCATAGAAGGATTCAGGGGCGCGTGGTAGACCATACTCAAGTCCACCCAGTGGATGAAAAAGACCACCGTGAAATAAGGCCGTCAAGGCAGGTTTACGTTTACCTTAACCACTTAGACATTCTTGCCTGAAATTGTAAGACATTGATCACAGATGATATAGCAGGTATCCATAAGAATATGGTACTTCTAAACTGGGCGATAAAAGGGCCTGGAGATGTACATTGAAAGCCCAAAAACCGAAATATACCACGATGTACATAATCACATTTTGTTAACGTATAGTATTATCTTTAAATCTTCAGAAACACAATTTCCTTTCTAATAATTTCCCAACCAGTATTCGTGTGGAATGTTATATCCGGAACAATAGCACTCCCAAGATATATGAATCTAATTTCAAAGAAAGCCTGATAATGACAAAGAAACTGCTCCACAGTTTCATTGTCGTATCTGCATGATATAGTTATATTATTCTGAATCCGCACGTCCAATTTTATATAGCTGTACCCGTAAATCTTACATCTGGGAGACATTTTGGTTAAAGTTTTCAAACAATCCAATCTAATTGCCTTTTGGCTATCGGTAAATACGTTAACCCGTGTTGTCGCCATATTTATTCTAATCTCATTTACAAATTCCGTTATTATTATGTATACGAACATCAATAGACTCAATTTGAAACAATTTTATCTAAAACAATAAAATCTTAGCAATCTGTAAAATCTTATCACTGCGATTATTTAGACCATTGCAGGAATTTTTCATAGCGTTCGCAGGCTCTAGACAAACACTTGCATACGAACATGTACGTGTTTAGTATACTCCGAAAACTTTTACACACTAAGAAATCTAGTTTTCCATTCGAACACTATAATTTTTGTTTATTGGTTTTTATTCGGTTGAACACTATTGATTTGTTATGAATTATTACTTTTATGGCATTTGTGCATGTGATCAACTTGTACGATCTATACGTATATGTTTGTAAGAATGTTGCCTTGTATGTATGTTTGTGTGTGTGTTTGAGTATTTGTCTGAATTTCTACATTCAACATATTTCCGGTCTTAAATCTTTTTTAGTTTAATTCTTAATTTTTTTCTGTTACAAGATTATTTTTTGTTTTTTTGCTCTTAGAGCCTGAATGAGGGAAAAGAAGTTAGTAGTTAAACCGATAGACCACATGGTTGGTATGATAAAGTTTAAGTCATTCATATAAGATGATTGATTTAGAGCAAATGGCTTAAGAAAACACTGAAAATAATTATTGGGCTGTTTTAAAATTCTTAAAGCTTGAAACCCATAGGGATATAAATGAAGCTAACTTGGCTTCATAAAAGCTTAAAATAGCATAGATGATCATGATATTATAAAAATCGATGTGAATGTAAAATAGAATAACATAGAAATTTTCTTTCAGTGTAATTGTATTTTTTTCACCTCTAAAGATTATCTTTGTTATGCATGGTTGCTGTCAATGATCTTGTTGACTTGATTGATTTATATTGTGTTGTAAATGTTGTTCTTTACTTTTTCTGATTTTTCATAAAGTGCGCCACACTCCACTATTCCGCTCTAGCCTGCTGCGACGATCGATAACTGACAAAATATTAGTTCAAACACACAGCGTTCTTTTTTGGAATGCTTCGAACATAATTAATAAATCGCCTTAACGAAAACCAAACTCAAATTAAAATATTCCGATAAGAATTATACTTAAATATGTACGTAAGTATGTTTTATACAACAAGAAGATTGTAATAAACTCATTATGGCCATCTTTCACTTATATCATAATTTAAGATCACTTGTTCGTTAGTTCTTTGTTGATCTTAAGTATGGAGTTCTTTCTTTTTAAAAGAAAATTTTTTCACATGTTGTAGT
This sequence comes from Lucilia sericata, assembly GCF_015586225.1. Classification (NCBI taxonomy): domain Eukaryota; kingdom Metazoa; phylum Arthropoda; class Insecta; order Diptera; family Calliphoridae; genus Lucilia; species Lucilia sericata. The sequence goes on along the minus strand of NW_023994340.1, from coordinate 165,761 downwards.
TGGAAGGAAAAGATGTTAAGATGTCTATCCTTATAATGTATGTGGAACAATTTCTAGTTTCTAATTGTACAACACCAGCAATTTTTTGAAGTACGAGTTGGAAATTATTTTCTATGTTTTACTCACGTTTTTAACATTTTTTTAATATTTATATTGCTGAGAATTATTTATTTTATTAGAAAACAGGTGTGTAGTTTTTAATGGGGGTAGCATTTCAGGAGAGATTTACTTAGGTTAGAATAGGTTGATAGGAGGAGGTATACTACATCAAATCCGAAGAAATACACCCAGGCCACTATCGGGCCGGATGTGCGCTCCTTTTCATGAAAAAACTAAAATTGTTCACTGAATGTATTATTTTTCAATGTTCAGAAACTCAGTTTCCTGGACGTAATTCCTAAGAATTTTTTAATCAGTGTTAGTCAGGAACGATATTTCCGGAATAATATAACTTCCAAAATACTTGGGTTTAACTTCGACGAATGCCTGACAGTGGAAAGTGCTCCACTGTTCTCTCCACATGCTCTACATTCATCTGAATCCGCACGTCCAATTTTGTATAGATGTGCTCGTAATCCTGTGTGTGCACTCAGAATACGTATCATCATACTAACCTCAGACTTGATCATTTTGAGGAGATTTTTTCTCATCAGAGTAACCCCATAGGATCTTTGTGGTTCTACCCAACGTTTCATTATTCCAAGAGGCTTTATGGGATTCTCTCACCCATATTTTTTATTCAGATTTTGTTGCGTCGAATGGTTTTGCGTTTGTCAAGTTAACTACCACGAGCTCCCTTCCCTTTAAAGCTATTATATTCGCCCTTTCGTTGCCGACTACTCCCGAGTGGCCCGGTACCCATATGATGTAAACCGTACCTCTGGGAACTTACAATTCAATACGGTCTTAGATTTAATTCTATCACAAGATATCGCCCTAATTGCCATCTGGCTGTCGTTAAATATATTGAGTCCTATGGGCGCCATATTTATTATAATCCATTCCGTTATTGCTCGGACTTCTGCCTGGAAGCTATAAAGGCCCACTTTGTCCCCCAATTAAGAGCCATCCGTGTAGCAACGGATTCCTACTGGTATTTGCTCTAATATTCCGCTTGAACAAGAGATTCTATCTGGGATCAGCTTTTTAAAGTTTCCGACATATTTTGTGTCTGGTATGCGATCACACACGTCCTATGATTGTGTATAACCTTCCAATGTGCCCAGTACACATTGTCCCATAACCGCTTTTGTCAGTTCACCTAAAGTAAGGAGCCGTTCGGCTGTAAACGCCGCCTCATATATTAAATATGCGTGGAATATCTAGCAACGTTTCTAGAGCTTTGGTTGAAGTCGTACACTTGGCACCACTTGTACCCAAGCAGCTTGTACGCTGAACTCCCTGTAGTAGTTTGAAGTTACACTTTTTGTCCAAAGCAGATCAACAGATTACTGAAGCATTAGCAAGAATTGGTCTAATTACACTCTTATAAAGCCAGTAGGACTAAGACCCCATTTTATGCCTATAGTTCTCCTACACATCGCCCAGCACCGATGTACCTTGTTGATCCTATCCTATATGCGGTGTCTCAATTTTAATTTCCGGTCAAGGATTACATCTAAATACTTAACTTTGTCTGTCAACGGTATCTTTTTGCCCAGGTAGCAGGGTTCAGTGTACGTAGAAATTTTTGTCTTTCTTGTGAAAAGATAGATTTCCGTCTTCGCCGAGTTACATTGAGGCCTCTCGGTTGAGCCCAGCTCAAGGCCGTATTCAGAGCCTCCTCAGCTCTTATACACAAGTAATTTGGATCCTTCCTTTTTAAAAGTAATACGACATCGTCTGCATAGCAAACTGGTCTAAGTCCTTTCTCGGCTAGGGTCCTGAGGACGCTATTAATCGTGGTAACCCAGAGTAAAGGTGACAAAATGCCTCCCTAGGATATAACGCTGTATACCGTTTTCCTGATAGTTATATCGTACATCTCGCAGTATATCCATCTGTTCCTTAGCATGTAGTTGATCCAGTTACGGAGCACCCGGTCAACATAAAACTTGTCTAGTGATTGGATAAATTTTCTTGTGAAAAGACAGATTTCCGTCTTCGCCGGGTTGAGGCATCTCGGTTGAGTCCAGCTCAAGGCCGTGTTCAGAGTCTCTTTAAAGTATCACGACATCGTCTGCATAGCAGACAGGTCTAAGTCATTTCTGGGTTAGGTTCCTTAGGAAGCTATTAATCGTGGTAACCCAGAGTAAAGGTGACAAAATGCCACCCTGTAATATAACGCGAAATACCTTCTTCCTGATAGTTATATCGTACATCTCGCAGCTTAATTATATGTTCCTTAGCATGTAGTTGATCCAGTTACGGAGCACCCGGTCAACATAAAACTGGTCTAGGGATTGGATAAGAGTATCAGTGTGCACGTTATTGACGTCGCATTCGATGTCAATACGTACCGCCAGTGTATACAGTTTGCTATCGAAGGATTCATTTATGTGGGGTACAACTTCGTTTTAAGCGGATTTCATCGATCGCCCCTTGAAATTTGGTGTAGGAATTAAGCAATCTGATGAAGTTTAAACTCATCTGAGAAAATTTCAGAGTAAAATGAAATCGTATTCTCAAGAAAGTCAGTTTCATGTTATTATACATGCGATATGATGATTATGCAATTATACCTCAACTGAATCCTCTACCGACGCCTTTTAATACAAAACCCTCGTTCCCACGACAATTGGATCTTCGCTCCGGAACGACCCGAGTCATACTCTGCCAAAGATTGTCATCCCAGCGACAGCTGTATCAACCGAAAGTTTTTCCCCAGGAAAGAACAATCGGCCACAGTCGAACTGTTACAACAACAACAATTCAAAACCCTGTCTTTGACACCTATCGATTGTCTCCAAATTGACGAATGGTTTAAAGTATTTTATATCTTCTAATTAAAGGTTCTGGTTAAAGGTTCAGCATCATCAGCAGATGTGGTCCCATATTAGAGACGGATTTAACATTCGCAATAAGTTGTTATAAGGGAGGATATATGACACCTTTTTATACCCACCATCAAAAAAGATGGGGGGTATATTGATTTTGTCATTCCGTTTGTAACACATCGAAATATTGGTCATAGACCCATAAAAGTATATATATTCCGGGTCCTTATTAAATTCTAAGACGATCTAGCCATGTCCGTCCGTCCGTCCGTCTGTCCGTCTGTCTGTTGAAATCACGATAGGGACCACACGAGAGGAGCTAGACAGTTGAAATTTTGCATAAATATTCTCTATTGTTAAGGTTTGTTTGGTATTGAAAATGGGCAATATCGGTCCACTTTTTCGGATAGCCCCCATACAAGTGGACCTCCAAAAAACAGCTTTAACGGGCATAACTGTTTTATAAGTAGGAGTATAGTGATGAAATTCGACATAAAGAAGTTTAATGTGAGCCAAAATCTTTCTACCAAAGTTTTTGAGGATCGGCCTATAAATGACCCTACCCCCCATATAAGGTCCCCTTATGAAAATTACTTTAACAATCATTACTGGTCCCAAAATGCAAGTATAGCGATGAAATTCAGTATAAGTATGTTTCTTACGAACCAAAATCTCTCTACCAATTTTTTTTAGGATCGGCCCATAAATGACCCTACCCCCTATATAAGGTCCCCTTTAGAAAATGACTTTAACACTCATTACTAGCCTAAAAATGCGAGTATAGCGATGAAATTCAGTGTAAGTAAGTTTCTTACGAACCAAAACCTTTTAACCAATTTTTTTTAGGATCGGCCCATAAATGACCCTACCTCCTATATAAGGTCCCCTCCTGAAAATGACTTAAACACTCATTACTGGCCTTAAAATGCAAGTATAGCGATGAAATTCGACATAAATAAGTTTCATGTGAGCCAAAATTTTTCTACCAAATTTTTTGAGGATCGGTCCATAATTGACCCTACCCCCCATATAAGGTCCCATTTAGAAAATTACTTTAACACTCATTACTGGTCCAAAAATGCGAGTATAGCGATGAAATTCGGTATAAGTAAGTTTCTTACGAACCAAAATCGCTCTACGAATTTTTTTTAAGATCGGCCCATAAATGACCCTATCCCCCATATAAGGTCCCCTTCTGAAAATGACTTTAACGATCATTACTGGCTAAAAAATATGAATATAGCAATAAAATTTTACACAATTAAGTTCTTCGCGAGCCAAAATCTTTTTAATAACTTTTATGTGGATAGGTCCATAACTGGCCCTACTCTCCCTATTGGGTCCACTTCAGGAAATAGCTTAAACGCTCATTACTGTCTTAAAAATACGAGTAAAGCGATGAAATGCTACACACGTAAGTTTCTTACGAGCCAAAACCTCTGTACCAATTTTTTTGGATCGGCCCATAAATGAGCCTTCCCCCATATAAGGTCCCCCTCTGCAAATAACTACATGCTCATTATTGGCTTCAAAATATGAATGTGACGAAAATTGACGCACATAAGTTTAATGCGTGCCAATATCTCTCCACCAAATTTAGGGAGGATCGGTCCATAATTTAATTTTCAGAAAATTACTTAAACGATCATTACTGGCTTAAAAATATGAGTTATGAAATACGGTTATGAAATTCGCTCCGAATTTCATGTGGAATGTGTTGGTAATACACAAAAGGTTCCCTTCAGGAAAGAGTTTTGGTTAATAACTACGAGTGTTCCTTATTTAAAATATACATAATCTATGTACAAAATTTTATGAGTATCGGTTCATAATTGACGCTCACGGTTTAAGAATTGAAATAAAATATTTGTTTTTTTTTTTAATTAATATTTTGGTAGTTCAAAAGAGCTCTGGCCATAATTGACTTAAGCCATATTCCAAATATCACGCTGATGTTTATATGGGAGCATTCCTTTTACAGCATACGGTTTGATGGTGGGTATATGAGATTCGGCACAGCCGAATATAGCACTATTACTTGTTAAGAGTATATTTTTGTATTCCCTTTTTTAAAACTACATACAGACGTCCTTATTGTCAGATCATTCCTTTTCACATTTGTTCAGCAAAAAATGTGTTGCAGTTAAAATCTCTGTGCAACTTAACAATCAAACTATCGGTGGTCTTAACAATTATGGACAACACCTTGCTCTCTCAGTTAGTGATCACGGTCGTCGTCACCATCACTTCGTCGACATGGGCTTCATCTTCATTGTAATAAACGGCTACTGTTCTTTTAGTATTATGAATTTAATCGTACGTACTTGGATGGTTGGTTTGATCGGTAGCAGTAAACCAGTAAACAGTGTCTTCGATAAAATGCTCCTTTAAGCTTTAGGCCAAATTGTTTAATGAGCTTTTAAGGTTAACAGCTTTAAAGAAGATCTAAAACAAGAAGATATTTTTTGTTAAAAAAAAACAACAAACATAACAATATAACACGATCACGTATTGTTGGCCACCATAGCCACAGGTATTACACATTTAACAGTTCTTTATCTTTGGAATCTTATCTCTGGTTTATAAACTGTTGCTTTTTTTTTCTTTTTATTTAAGCATCTTGTAGTTAAATCTGTTCTAGCGATTATCGTTTTAAAAGTGTTATAGCAGCACTTGCAGTTAAGGCTGCTGTTGTTGTTTTTAGTTATTATCCGTTAAATGTAGTTTTTTTTATTGTTGGTATTGCTGCTTAAATCAGTAAACCAGTACTTAAAGTGGCATCATTTTGGGCCAAAACTGTGCAGTATGTAATTGGTCTTCAACAGTTTTCCAACACCATGGACCAAGTAGTGTTATATAGATAATTGGCAATAAAAATTCATGTTAATGGATAATTAATCATATTAGCAATTAAGTTTACATTACTGAAGATCACGATATCATGTAAAATGTTAAAAATCCAAGTCAATTCAAAACGAGTACCAGGAAAACAAAGTACTGAAATATGTATGTATTACCTTGCATTGAAATTAAAAATTGTCACTGTAGTTTTTTGTACTTCGAAGGAGACTTTTGATAAATGTGTATTATGAAAATTAAAAAAGAACTCAATACAATAGAGTTATGAAATTGCTCTCCTGCTAAGTTTTTCAATAAATTATTTTAATCCCACTTTTCTAAGGTAAAATCACTTTTGCAAAACAACCTTACTATGCCCTACAAATTAACAAATAACAACTGCTTTTGGATATCTGGTACAGTGATGAACTTCGGAATAACAAGTTTGCGAAATGGGGTTTAATAGGAATATGACAAATACCTATTGATACTACAAATGGTTCAATACTACTTGAAAGAGTCGGTAGTGATAAATATAGAAAAGTATTGGTGGAGTCTTTTGTGCATTTTTAAAAACTATAGTTTTCAATCTCTTAAAAATGCCTAAAATAGCTTTAAACATAAAATTAAAAAAAAACAAGTTAGAGTGCTATATTCGGCTGAGCCGAATCTTAAATACCCTCCACCAGCTACTTGTATGTTAATACTTCTCTAATTGATCAAATATTTGTAGAAATAAGTTTTCTCATGTCTTAAATAGAAAAAATACCAAGATTTAAACAACTTAAATCTATTACAATTCCAAGATTTATTGAACATTACAAACTCCATTTTCTTTATATTTTAATAGCGCTTAGTGATATTTAGTAATTTGCACGAATGCATGTGTGTGAAAGATTTAAGGATTTTCAAAATACATACATATAATTTTGTTCTACACAAATTGATAATGCAACTAGTTAAATACGGTTTTAAGGGCAGGACCTAGTTTTGGAGATATGACCAATTATATACCGATCGTAAAAAATTCTTTAAGCTAAATTTCTGTACATAAAGGCTATATTTCAGTCAAATTTTGTATCCATATCGAAATTTTGTAATAAGTTATGAGTGTTGATTTTCTGAAGGGAAACTTTTATGGGACCGACCGCACCCATGTTATGAACCGATCGTGAAAAAATCTTGAAATAGAATTTTTGTATACAAAACTAATATTTGTGCCAAATTTTGTATCAATAGCTTTATTTGGTAATGAGTGATGTGCGTTTAAGAGATTTTCGTAAAAGGACCTTGTATGGGAGCTATGACCAATTATGTATATAAACACAAAATTTCAAAACTCTGTATCTATATCATTATTTGGTAATGAATATTGTGCAATTAAGTGATTTTCTGGAGGGGGCCTAGTATGAGAGCTATGACCAAATATGGACCGATCGTAAAACAATTTTAAAGGTTAATTTATGTATATTTTTGCTAAATGTATGGATATCAATATTTGGTAATGAGTTATGTGCGTTTAAGTGATTTTCGGGATGGGACTTTTTATGGGAGCTATGACCAATTATAGACCGATCCAAAAAATTTTCATAATAATATTTGTGTATATAAGAGCAATACTTGTACCAACTTTTATATGGATATCTTCATTTACTAATGAGTTATGTGGTTTTAAGTAATTTTCGGGAGGGGACCTTGCATGGGAGCCATGACCAGTTATGGACCGATCGGAAAAAATGTCTCAGTAATATTTCTCAGTCATATAAGCAGTACTTGTACCAAATTTTATATGGATATCTTACTTTAGTAATGAGTTATGCGCGTTTAAGTGATTTTCGAGAGGGGACCTTGTATGGGAGCTATGACCAATTATGGACCGATCGGAAAAAAATTTCTCAGTAATATTTCTGTACAAATAAGCAATACTTGTACCAAACTTTATGTGGATATCTGAATTAAGTAGTGAGTTATGCGTGTTTAAGTGATTTTCGGGAGGGGACCTTGTATGGGAGCTATGACCAATTATGGACCGATCGGAAAAAAATTTCGTAGTAATATTTCTGTATGTGAGAGCAATACTTGTACCAAATTCTATATGGATATCTTAATTTAGTAATGAATTATGTGCGTTTAAGTGATTTTCGGGAGGGGACCTTGTATGGGAGCTATGTCTAATTATGGACCGATCCAGAAAATGTTTGCTCTGAATGAATTCTATGGACATAAGATTTTAATTTGTATAATTTTGTGAAGATATCGACATTGCGACGGAAGTTATTAACAAAAAACTCATTTTCCGGGAATATGTACTTTTGTATGTGAGGTATATGAAATTGTGGACCGATTCTAACAATTTTCAGCAGGGATTAAGTTCTAATGTAGGAACTTATGTATGGTAATTTTCATGAATTTATCTTGCATAGTTTTCGAGAAAATTACATCCGAATGTGCAAAAAATGCTTATTTTTTTCGAGGTTGTTTTAAATTTTGATTCATAACTTTTCACGGTATGAACCGATTTTGCTCATTTTCAATGTCAAACTGCTTAGGATAACAGTGAATATTTTCGGTGAATTTGGTGTACTTCCTTTGCTTAGTTTTAACGTGAGGGTTTTTTAGGCAGACAGACAGACAGACAGACGGACAGACAGACGGACATAGCTAAATCGACTCAGAATTTGATAAGGACCCAGAATATACATATATACTTTGTTGGGTCTCAGATGAATATTTCTTGGTGTTACACACGGAATGACAAAGTTATATATACCCTCTATCACCACTGATGGTGGTGGTGTGTATAAAAAAAAACGAATGCCCAAACGTTGATCTGCAAAGTGCATCGTAGATAATAAATTTTTATATTTTTTTCAAAAATAATCGAAACTACATTAAATATTTTATTGACTTCTACTCAATTCAATTTTAAGTTGCAGCTAAATAATTAAATTTTTTATGACACCTTACGAAAATGAACTGTTAAATCCATGCGCAACAACAACAAACAAAAAAGCTTACAATATAAAAATTTAACTACTGGAATTTTTATAGACTTACCGTACAGAAATGTCAACGATCATAAATCAGGATCAATGATAAAGCGATCATGGGGATTAATCAATGAAGTAGTGAAGAAAAAAAAATCCACATCAATCGAAAGTAAAAAATAATAAATAATGAAGGCTCAACTTAAACTAAATCCCTGAATGATATATTGTATTAGGTAAGCGAAAGAAATTGCCATTAATAAAGTTTTAGATTTAAAAGATTAAAATCATTCACATAAAATTCAAATAGAGTCATTACAATGGGGAGTGTCAAAATACTGAACGACATATTTAATATGAAAACATGGTCTACAATAATAATAAAGATAAATTTCAATTAACAATGTAAAAACATAAACCAACCAAAATAGATAATGAGGGCCGACCACACGTACTACTACCAATTGACGGACCGCAGCATGTTTGTTAACAAGAAGAGGTGACCAGCAAGTAGAAAAGATGCTGGTGGTGGTCGTCAACATAATGTTTCGGTTTCTTGTCATATTTATGTTGAATTGAGTTTGAAATTGAAATGTTTAAAAATATAAATAACAAAATTTAACCCTTAAATGGTTAGAGCTATTGATTGGACTATAATATTCAAAATGGAGGTACTCTAATTGCACCCAATTATCTGCATTTGTCGAATTTTTCCATTGCAACACATATTTTGAAATAAATCTGGAAAACCAAATCGCTTAATAGAGAGGTCTGACAACAAATTATATGCAAACCAATAAAAAGGCACCAGATAGAGTATAGCCAACATACACCAAGTTTTAGCATTTCTTCAACTGTGGCCCTGATAGCCGTTCTTTAGTGTTCTATAGGATGGCAATGTTGTCGCCCGCCGGCACCACCATCCTCCCTAGTTTATCCATGTTGGTATTAGGTTTGATTTTGTTGTTACAATTTGAGGTTTCAGAGTCGGAACCGTCGCATTGACTTCTTCATATTTTTCAATGTTATATTGTACACTTGATGCATTGTCTGCCACATAAGCCCCGACAATCACTTTCATAGTATTATTTTACTCAATTGTGATCGTGATGGTAGGATGACGACATATGATTCGCGAGTAGATCAACTCTTGCAACCAGTACAGGGTTATTTAGGCTCTGCACCATAACTTTACTATTTATGCATTCCATTATTGGTGTTTGTGTTTCTTGAAGGATAACACTATCTTAACAGGCAAGAAACACTACCGATCCTCTAGAGTCAGACATAGACCAGGTTGTCAATCAGGAGGTATGAGGTATACCTAAAATTCGAAATACAAAACCGATTACAACATCTAGTCGCCCATGTTAGTCAGGGCCTCAGTAAAGCAATCGAAAAAAAATTTTCATATAACATGATCATATTAAATGATAAGTGTAAAAAATTTCGTGCATTAAAATTAACTTTGACCCATTTATTTTCAACATGCAGGAATCTCCCAATTAACGAAACTTTCAATAAAAATATATTTATATTTTCATGGATGCATATAGAAAAGGAATTATAAATTTTTTGATTTAGAAAGAAACCCTTAATCTACAAGAACTTAGATACCTTGGTGCAAACTTCTAAACTGAAAACTGACTCAAAAATCAAAGTACTTATCCGTTCACGGAGCTCATTTTCAACCACTGGGTGAGCTTTTGTGACTACATACCACCGCCCCATTGTACTTCTTGCACTCAAGTGACAATTTACGTGCCCTTTACTCAAGTACTTGGGCTATCTAGTATCTGACCATTGCTGCTCAGTTGCTTAACTTTGGAGTTGCAAAAACATCACTTTCGTTTACAACCACAGATGGGATGGCCTCTGTTGAGTCGGCAACAGCACCTAGAGACGTAACCGGTAGACCGAATTACCAATCCATCAAATAACCTGAGACATTTTTCTTACCATCACACAGTGGGGCAGAATGGAAATTTTTTGGAAATAAATCTGGCATTTCTAAACGGCTGATCCGATCGGGATAAAATTTGGCGTGAGCGTAGCCGAGGAGTATTCGAGTTTAAGTTTTGAAGATGAACCCTGCAGATGCCCCAGGGACGGCGCTGTGGCGGCTCAAAGTAGGGTACCTACGACATGTAAAATTTTTAAACTCGTGCCATTTTTTTGTTTTTCACCCAAATACAAAGATTTTTATATTTTGTGAAAGCGCTCGACGAGATCTTGAAAAAACATGCTTGGACATACTACTTATCTCTTATAATATCCGAGTTATAGGCATTTAAAAATTTAGTGATACAAAATTTACCATACCTTGGTCCGCCTTTTTTTGAATACCGGGCGTAATTTTGGACCAAATGGACTCAATTTTTTCTTGTTAGTTAGACAACAAAATTTCCAATAATATACAAAAAATTTCAGATCAATATTGTTTACAGATCCAAAAATATACGTTTTTTAATTTAAAAATTCAAAAAATTTTAGATTTTTGGCGTTTTTTTGCCAAAACTGTGTCTTAACTCTTTTATTAATAAAATAAAATTTTTATTAAGAACATATAACAATTTTATAGTTTTCTAAAAGATATCTTTACGCAGAACGCTTTGGCGTAAAAAACTTGTCCTATTTTTTGAAAATGTTGCCACTGCGTCCTTCCGAATATGACCTATTTTTTATCAAAACTTCAACTTTGGGCGACATGTTCTAAAATCCCAAAGCTGGGATCAGAAAACTGAAAGCAGTTTTGGAAACCTCAATATGTTTTCTATTTACTCCAAAAGTATTTTCCCAGCCCTGAAAGAAATGTGGACCCTATGGGCAAAAAAGTAAAAAATCCCATTTTTGGGATTTTCATTCCTATTTTTGGGAATTGCGGGATGCCCTTTGACCTTTTCAATTTTTTTTTTGCATATTCTTATTTGAAATGACAAATTTAACAAGCGTTGAAAATTTCATTGAGTTTTGTTCATAAATAAAGATTTTGTCATATATTACATATTTGTTTAATTTCTAAAACTATGATTTATATCAAAATTTTAATAGGATCGCAGATAGCTACAACAATTTAGTCCATATTTATCCCTTAATATAATTTTTTAGTTAGATATGGAAATTCTCGACCCTTTACAAAAAATTTCAAGCCAATATCTCAATTACATTCAAAAATATGTTCATTTAAACCTGTGTCCTTTAATTTCATCTTTTTCATATTTTAGTATTAAGTATGACAGCACATATTTAAATCTTATATTTACCTATTTTCTATTTGTTTGCTTATCCTTATAATTGAAAGGTCCTATTATGCTTGTATTTTCAAAAATTTATAACCATTTTTTACCTAAATTTTTTCGACAGATCATTTCGTTCTGTTTCGTTTATGATCATGTAGGTAAAAATATACAGGTAATGATAATTTCGATTCATTCACTAATAAGAAATATCAATGACTGAATTACAGGTTATAGTAATATAGTCCTAAATGTTAATAGGTAGACAATTCGTAATTTTTTACTTTGGAATAGCTGTATCGGAAATGACAAGAATTGGTATATAAGTAAACTTCTCAGATTTTAAGTACCATATTTAATAAATCTACAATTAAGATTACATTAAAGTACGAAGAGTTGTGTTCCGTTTTATGGAGTATATCTTCAAAAGGGCCAGAAAGAATTGAAGACATTTCAAATTATATAAAAACTACATATAGTAGAAAAGTAGACAAAACAGGCATATCAAAAATTGAAAACTTTTTAAAACTTTTTGATGTAAAAAGTAAGTCTGTGGATGGAAATCAAAAGAAATTTCGATTAAAATTTTGTAGTTGGATGGAAACTACTACGGAAATCTCAACTTACAACACATCAACAGGAGCGCCTTGCAAGTCATACGAAGATTTATGTTCAAGGTAAAAAAAAGAGGGTCACACAAAAACTTTTTTCAATCTCAAATGAGGAAATTGCTGATACATTTAACGAAATGCTGAAAAAGGAAAACCAACATATGGATGTCGTACATATTGCAACTATTCTTCCTAATGCATCACCAAAACGACTTAAGCGAATTGTGGAAAGTATACCAACTCCAACATCATAATCAAATTTTACTGAAGAGGAAGCAATAGCGCTTATGTTGGAACTGGGTCTCAGTCGAAATAAGTACCAAATATTAAGGAAAGCTCTGCATGAAAAAGGACACAATATATTACCATCATACAAGGCGATCCAGGAAAAAAAAACTATCCTACTAAATCAACAAAAAATAATGAAGAATTGAAAGAACTGAGAGCTGCGGAAAAAAGCAGAATCCAAGAAGAATTTAAAGTTCAGATGGGATTAAACATCGACAAACCACTTTCAAGTTGCGGTAGTACAAATGACGGTAATACGTCGAGAAGGTTTTTTCGTGATTTTGAAATTACTTCAAAAATAACTGGAATCGACAAGGAGTTGCTTCGAAGAGTTAAAACTATTTTAATGGCACTGAATAGTAAACATAAAATTAATGAAAATCGATTTGGGGAATACACATCTGAAATTTCTAAATTACTTGTATCTCTGTATCCATGGAGGGAACTAACACCAACAGTACACAAAGTATTGTGTCATGGTCAAATAATAATTGAATCGAATATTCTTCCACTTGGAGAGTTAACAGAAGAAGCCCAGGAAGCGAGGAATCGAGATTTTAAGCATGTTCAACTATTCAGCTCAAGAAAATGCTCCAGGCAATCACAGAATGAAGATATTTTTAATAGTTTACTTCTATCTTCTGATCCTGTTCTTTCAACTATGCGAAAAAGATGGATTTGTTATGAAACTCTATCATCTCAAAACAAGGAAGATTTAAAGGACTTATATTACCTTCTGGATATGTATACCGATATGACAGATTATTTTATAGAAAATAAGTAGTGTTAGGAATTAACTATATAAGTAGGTTGTAAGAATTAATTGTATTATGTTTAAGATAAACAGTTCAAATAAAAAAAGCTATTATACTAACTGATGATATTGTATTAAATTGTGTTTTATATTTCGGTGGGCGGGAAAGGTAATTTGTGTGGGGTGATTTAGGTGTTGTTGTGCGTGGCTCATAATAAAATTATAATTTTTTTATTTTATATACAATATTATAATAAAATAATTAACTAAATAATTTTTAAAAATTGTCCAAATATTTTATTCAACAACAAATGTATGTTCTGTCATACTTAATACTAAAATATGAAAAAGATGAAATTAAAGGACACAGGTTTAAATGAACATATTTTTGAATGTAATTGAGATATTGGCTTGAAATTTTTTGTAAAGGGTCGAGAATTTCCATATCTAACTAAAAAATGATATTAAGGGATAAATATGGACTAAATTGTTGTAGCTATCTGCGATCCTATTAAAATTTTGATATAAATCATAGTTTTAGAAATTAAACAAATATGTAATATATGACAAAATCTTTATTTATGAACAAAACTCAATGAAATTTTCAACGCTTGTTAAATTTGTCATTTCAAATAAGAATATGCAAAAAAAAAATTGAAAAGGTCAAAGGGCATCCCGCAATTCCCAAAAATAGGAATGAAAATCCCAAAAATGGGATTTTTTACTTTTTTGCCCATAGGGTCCACATTTCTTTCAGGGCTGGGAAAATACTTTTGGAGTAAATAGAAAACATATTGAGGTTTCCAAAACTGCTTTCAGTTTTCTGATCCCAGCTTTGGGATTTTAGAACATGTCGCCCAAAGTTGAAGTTTTGATAAAAAATAGGTCATATTCGGAAGGACGCAGTGGCAACATTTTCAAAAAATAGGACAAGTTTTTTACGCCAAAGCGTTCTGCGTAAAGATACCTTTTAGAAAACTATAAAATTGTTATATGTTCTTAATAAAAATTTTATTTTATTAATAAAAGAGTTAAGACACATTTTTGGCAAAAAAATGCCAAAAATCTAAAATTTTTTGAATTTTTAAATTAAAAAACGTATATTTTTGGATCTGTCAACAATATTGATCTGAAATTTTTTTTATATTATTGGAAATTTTGTTGTCTAACTAACAAGAAAAAATTGAGTCCATTTGGTCCAAAATTACGCCCGGTATTCAAAAAAAGGCGGACCAAGGTATGGTAAATTTTGTATCACTAAATTTTTATATGCCTATAACTCGGATATTATAAGAGATAAGTAGTATGTCCAAGCATGTTTTTTCAAGATCTCGTCGAGCGCTTTCACAAAATATAAAAATCTTTGTATTTGGGTGAAAAACAAAAAAATGGCACGAGTTTAAAAATTTTACATGTCGTAGGTACCCTACTTTGAGCCGCCACAGCGCCGTCCCTGGGGCATCTGCAGGGTTCATCTTCAAAACTTAAACTCGAATACTCCTTGGCTACGCTCACACCAAATTTTATCCCGATCGGATCAGCCGTTTAGAAATGCCAGATTTATTTCCAAAAAATTTCCATTCTGCCCCACTGTGCATCAGTGACACAGTGGTAATTCTGGTATGAACAAAGTTTACTCTGTACATACTAGGGTGATCGACTCGATTTTTCAACCGGTTTTAAAACCGGTTTTTTCTGCTTTACCAGTGTCGGTTTTTTCTTAATGTTGATTTTTCGAATATCGAATAACCCGGTTTTTTCATTTTTTAAAAACCGGTTTCGAATACTTTTATTTGCTTTGTATTCAAAGATTATTTAAATGAAAATTTTAAGTAAATAGTAATACAGCCCGTCTAAATTTTAAAAATATTCGAGTCGAAGAACTAGCGTATATTTTTCTACAGCTCCTTTGGTTAAACTTTTTTGATTTTCCTAATTAATTAAAAAAATTTATTTGTAAAATTGATAACTGTTTGATAAAATTTTATCAATCTTAAGATAATATTCCAATTACAATAATTAATTTACGGCTGAAATTTTATGGAAGTGTTGGAATGCCTAAACAGGGCTTTAAGTTACTAAACAGGGCTTTTAAAATAAGCTAGGATTAATTTTTTTATATTAAAGAAATAATGTAAATCAGACGACTAGATCTAAAGTTATAATCTTTTAAACTGTTAAAAATCATTTCGGGCCATGTTTTATTAATCAAATTTAAACATAAACATTAAGTTTTTCAAATTAAAATACATATATATTTTTTATTTATAATGAAAAACCGGTTAACCGGTTTTTTCTGAATTTGAAAAATATCAACCGGTTTTTTTTAAATGTCAACTATTCGAACTATTCGAAAACCGGTTTTTGGAAAATGTCGAATAATCGATCACCCTAGTACATACCTGGACAAGGAAGGAAAATTCAGTGGTATCACTTATATAAGATACCTTTCAACCATCACCATTCAACCCAGCACACTTCTTATTTATCCGACACACTCATAAGAGAACAACTACCTTACTTTAGGTATACGGGCAAGGCGTGTATACATCATCCTGTATCATATACAATTAACACCAACTCATTTCCAACGCTTAGACCCCCAGTCACTCCATTGTCATTCGGCAACAGCACCGTACTTATCCCGAAATAGAGATTTCACCATGCATCAGTCTTTTAACCGCCTCAAATCATACCAAGGATTAGGCGAGGAGTGAAGTGACATCACCAGTTTATAGTCCCGGCAGACTAGAGGTACTGGTAGCACCTCTTTACCCCGGGATTTCAATGCAGCAAGATGAGGGTCTTTCATCAAGGAATCATGCCTTTGGGGGCGTAAAATAGTAAGTGAAATGCACTAAATAACTAGAGCAACTATCCTAATCTAATTTAACCAATAAATCTTGGGGATCTATATAAATGTGATCTCCAGCTAGAAAACACCATAACTTAAAACAAATGCTGGTAAAGGGTTAATATTAAAATCATACCCAATCACTATTTTCTATTTAAATGTCTCTAGTTATACGAACATTTTAATGTTACGATTTACAAACTAAGAAGCGAAAGTGTTCAATAATCGATTTTGTTTTATCACTCACTCTTGTTTTATATGTCTTTTATCTTCTAGCTTTTACCTCCACCAGCAAATATACCACCATGCAACCAGCCAACAACAACAACCATCATTATCATTATCCCCGAAAGAACAACTTGTGTGGCCTTTAACACTACAACAAAACAGTGTTTGTTTGACCGCGTTTTGACACTTTAACTGTCACATAAACTAGAGCTGCTGATTAGTACAAGACATACTAATTCCAATATGAATATAAAACATGTGTGTTGTGCCTTGGGATTCCCTTGTAGTATTTTAATGTTTGGGTCTACATATTATCTAGTATTTAAATGAAAATCTTTGTGTATTGAGACGCGCGTGTGATAAATGACTGTTAAGCAATTCTCTTAATATTGTATTGTAATCGATATTGATGGAGAGTGTCTTAGTTATTATTTAACGAGCATTTTCATTTTAATATCATTGAAAAATTAATGATGGTTTTATATAAATAATATTGAAATCTTTAAATAGTATTTTCATTTTTCTTAAGAGCAGAGAATTTGCATAAATTGTAGACACTATTTTGTTGCATCACCTGGGTGGTCCTTATGGACCTCACACACGCTAACGGTGGATTTGATGATGCGGTATTTCTTGCATCATACACTCTACTCATACTTAGATTAAGTGTTAAAAATGAATGGTATTGTATTTTGTCACTCTAGTAAAGCGATTAAATATTGTCTTCTTGTTTGTAACTTTTTAAGTTGGTCAGTTGCTGGTTTGTTTGAAAATATTACGACGCACAGTGGTATAGGAAAAAAAAAAGAGGGAAATAATTCGGTAACTTCTACTTTTGAATTTGGACCTTATAGGCCAACCAGGGGCCCGGTGGGGGGTCCTCAAATTAGGACACCTCGGCTATGTTAAATTTTTAAAACGATCCTATTTCTTCATTTGAGTTCCGATTTAAAAAAAATTTCGTATATAGAATCTCCTCATCGAGCACTATAAAAAATGTCGTCGTAGCAGTAAATTATCTCTTATAGTTTAGGAGATATTCGCATTTGAATATTAAAATTTTAAAATTTTTACCGTCCTTACTTTAGTTTTTTTGATAATAGCAGGTCCAAATATTTCCGATTTTCGCCATTTTTTTTTATTTGCTTAACAACAAGTTTATATACCAAGCAGTGAAAGAATTATGTAAAAATCATGACTGAGTCCAAAGTTATAGGCATTTAAATTTAAAAAATTAAAAAAAGGCGATTTTTTGTCATTTTTTTGGGAAAAAAGTATCTTTTTCTTTTTAAGTTATCTAAAAAGTTTCTAAGAAGATGTATATAGAATTTATACGTTTTGGAAAGCTGACTTTACATAAAATACGATAAATGAAACAAAACCTAAAAATTTTTGATACCGAGGGGACCAGGTCCATCCAAAAAAACCCTATTTTTTATGGAAAATTAAATTTTGAGCAAAAATTCTCAAATCGCATAGTCGATATATAATTATAGTGACCTGTTTTATATGACCCAATAAGTTCTTAATCATTTTGTAACGGGTTTCGATAACCCCGCCCCTGGTATGGATATAATAGGCAAAAAACCAAAAAATCCCATTTTTGGGATTTTTTAAAACTTTTTTGGGAATTCCGGGATTTCTAATAAGAAAATTCGAAATTTTTATTTAATTTTGGATTTTGAGTAAAAAAATCTACCTAACTGTAAAATTTCATCAAAAAATATTCATAAATAAAATTTTTATTGCAATTTGAAAAATTTGTATCTTCGCAAAAACTGAATAAAAAACATTTTTTAATTTTTTTTTAAAAAAGTATTCCGCGAATTTTTTAATTTTCAAAAATTATATACAGTTTTGAAAAATAGACAAAATTACCTTTCCATTGATATATAACATGCCTACCTAATGTTTTTTAAGTGACAAATTAATTAGGGAAAACTCAACATCTTTTAGAAAATTTACCTAGCACTATTATTTTCATCCATATATGTAACAAATTTAAGAGTTAACCTTATGGATGAAAATAATAGTGCTAGGCAAATTTTCTAAAAGATGTTGAGTTTTCCCTAATTAATTTGTCACTTAAAAAACATTAGGTAGGCATGTTATATATCAATGGAAAGGTAATTTTGTCTATTTTTCAAAACTGTATATAATTTTTGAAAATTAAAAAATTCGCGGAATACTTTTTTTAAAAAAAATTAAAAAATGTTTTTTATTCAGTTTTTGCGAAGATACAAATTTTTCAAATTGCAATAAAAATTTTATTTATGAATATTTTTTGATGAAATTTTACAGTTAGGTAGATTTTTTTACTCAAAATCCAAAATTAAATAAAAATTTCGAATTTTCTTATTAGAAATCCCGGAATTCCCAAAAAAGTTTTAAAAAATCCCAAAAATGGGATTTTTTGGTTTTTTGCCTATTATATCCATACCAGGGGCGGGGTTATCGAAACCCGTTACAAAATGATTAAGAACTTATTGGGTCATATAAAACAGGTCACTATAATTTGATATCGACTATGCGATTTGAGAATTTTTGCTCAAAATTTAATTTTCCATAAAAAATAGGGTTTTTTTGGATGGACCTGGTCCCCTCGGTATCAAAAATTTTTAGGTTTTGTTTCATTTATCGTATTTTATGTAAAGTCAGCTTTCCAAAAAGTATAAATTCTATATACATCTTCTTAGAAACTTTTTAGATAACTTAAAAAGAAAAAGATACTTTTTTCCCAAAAAAATGACAAAAAATCGCCTTTTTTTAATTTTTTAAATTTAAATGCCTATAACTTTGGACTCAGTCATGATTTTTACATAATTCTTTCACTGCTTGGTATATAAACTTGTTGTTAAGCAAATAAAAAAAAATGGCGAAAATCGGAAATATTTGGACCTGCTATTATCAAAAAAACTAAAGTAAGGACGGTAAAAATTTTAAAATTTTAATATTCAAATGCGAATATCTCCTAAACTATAAGAGATAATTTACTGCTACGACGACATTTTTTATAGTGCTCGATGAGGAGATTCTATATACGAAATTTTTTTTAAATCGGAACTCAAATGAAGAAATAGGATCGTTTTAAAAATTTAACATAGCCGAGGTGTCCTAATTTGAGGACCCCCCACCGGGCCCCTGGTTGGCCTATAAGGTCCAAATTCAAAACCTAAACTCGACAACACCTCCTCTTTGTGCACACCAAATTTCATTAAAATCGGATTAACCGTTTAGAAGTTACCGAATTATTTCCCTCTTTTTTTTTTCCTATACCACTGTGCGACGTTTATCATTTAATAGAGACAACATTGTTGTGTGAAATTTATTGATATTTTTTAATCTTTAAGGGAATTTGTTTATTGTGTGGTCTTTAAATAAAAAGACCACAGTTTTCGGTGAAAAATAGGGGTTATGAAAAGGAAATTGTACGTTTTATGTCTATATTTATTGAAGACTTTCAAAGCTAATCTTTGAAAACTGGTAATAAACTTACTTAGAATCAGATTCTAGAAATCAAAATAATGTTTGGATATTCTGAAGGTTAAGTTTACAAGATCTCAATAATTGGCAACCACATATTTTTTATGGTTTTATTCTGCATTTTAAAGAATGCGAACGTTTTGAGTAATGCCCATGACATATATAGGAGAGGTTCTCGTTATGACCAAATCAACATTTTGCAAAAAGTGGTGTTGTTCGGTATTGGCTCTATTATAATAGCGAAGATTCAAAATATTATTTTCAGTTTTAATCCACATGTTGTACCAAAGAAGCCTTTGATACGCATATAATATCCTCTTTTTAGAGTGCATGACCAAGCTGTTTCGAATATTAAATAGTGATTCCCTTAACAAAACATATCATTTGTCTGCACTTTTATCATAATACTCAACATTTGGAACCGATAAACTGTTTTATATAAGGTGGATAAGATCCATTAAGAACCGATGCTTATAAAAGTAGAATTTGTCGAATTCACAGTTGTAATGAGCGCCATTTTCTGAAAAACATCTGATATGGAGGTGAGAACCAATTTTTAATATGGATCGATCATCATAGATCATGTTAGAGAATTTTTGGTTAATATAAAACTTGTTTTTGTGGAATATCATCGTTGTATTGGTGTTTTAAGCTAAACAGACGGTCGGACATTCTTAGATCGGTTTACAATCTCAAAAGCATATTCATATGTATTTGCTATTGGGTGGTATCCGGTTGATTAGTGTTCTAGTCTGGTAGACCGGAAGTGGTGGGTTCGATGGCACAGATTAAGGAGCCCCTAGGTGCATTTCTTCGGATTTGATGTACATACAGCCTCCGGGCAAACTAACGAACGAACGAACAACGAACGAACGAACGAACGAACAAGAACGAACGAACGAACGAACGAACGAACGAACGAACGAACGAACGAACGAACGAACGAACGAACGAACGAACAACGAACGAACGAACGAACGAAGAACGAAACGAACGAAACGAACGAACGAACTAACGAACGAACGAACAACGAACGAACGAACGAACGAACGAAACGAACGAACAACGAACGAACGAACGAACGAACGAAGAACGAACGAACGAACGAACGAACGAACGAACGAAACGAACGAAGAACAACGAACGAACGAACGAACGAAAACGAACGAACGAACGAACGAACGAACGAACGAACTAACGAACGAACGAACGAACGAACGAACGAACGAACGAAACGAACGAACGAACGAACGAAAACGAAACGAACGAACTAACGAACGAACGAACGAACTAACGAACAACGAACGAACGAACAACGAACGAACGAAACTAAAACAACGAATAACGAAAACGAACCGAAGAAGAAAAGAACGAACGAACGAACGAAAGACAACGAACTAACGAACAACAACTAACTAACTAACTAAACGAACTAACTAAAACTAACTGAACTAAAAACAACTAACGAAAACGAACTAACAACAACACGAACTAAAACAACTAAACAACTAACTAACTAACTAACAAACTAAACTAACAAACTAAACTAACAAACGAACGAACGAAAGAACGAACGAACGACTAACGAACGAACTAACGAACGAACTAACAACTAACTAAACGAACTAACAACTAACGAACTAACTAACGAATAACTAACTAACTAACAAAACTAACAACGAATAAACTAACGAACTAACAACGAACTAAACAAAACTAACTAACTAACTAACTAACTCTATACAACTAACTAGCTAACTAAACTAACTAACTACTAACTAACTACTAACTAACTAACTAACTAACTAACTAGCTAACTAACTAGCTAACTAACTAACTAACTAACTAACTAACTAACTAACTACTACCTACCTACCTAACTAACTAATTAACTAACAAAATTAGTATAAGTACGTCTTTTGTTGATGGTGGGTATAAAAAGTATTAATTTTAGTTCAAAGTCTTGTCGCTCATTAAGTCTCAGAGATCTCCGCCGTGTAAATGGTGCAAGAAAAGGTTTTAGACGGATGGTTTTGACGATTGGTGGGTCTTACGTTAACTATTCTAAATCCGAAACCAATGTGAAATCTTTTCTCTCTGAGCTTGAAAAATGATTTAGGTCCCATTACAAAGTAATTTTAATAGTATTACTTTTACTGAGCCGGTTAAAAACTTTGCAGTATTATACCTCCTCATTTTGACCAATAATGAGTTACATATCCTCATCGTTGGAGTTTAAGGGTTTTTATGAAGTATCAAAACAAATATTTCAGACGTATCAGGATATCCCATGTTGGTTTAAAGGAAATCCAACAAGACGATCTATATCTGCATATAGGAAGCTTGGATCCCTTAATTCAGTTTTTAGTGCAACTCCACAGTAAAGCTGAATAGTTTTAATGTTCTCTTTCAGGGTTGAGCTTTAATTGTCTCCAGCAGGTTATATGGTCTTCTATGGTCTCCGCCAGTCAAAACACAACATTACTTCGAGGTAAAACGAAGGCTTCGAGGTAAACCGAAGTTTGGAACTCAATACTATGTTTTATTCTATCTTTCAAATTAAATAATTCTGTTTGACCCAAAACTTGTTACAATTAATATGATATAATTTGTTGTTAGCAATAACAACAATAAAACTTTATTTTAAAATTCTCATGACCATGTAATGTCAACATAAATTTTCAATTAATTGAAGCATTAATTAAATAATTAAATTTAATTAATTTCTAATACACAAAATTTCATTTCTAATTGTGATCATCAAAATATGTATATGTATGTATGTATGTATGTATGTATGTATGAGTGTCTCATATACAATTAATATTTTCATCAATTGTCTACCAATTTTCCCAGACACAAACACTATCATATGGTGGAAAAAATAAAACATAATTCCTAATGCTTTTCAAATACGACTAGACTTTCTTAAATTTCAAAAACTACTTAAATAGAGATCTTTGTCATCCATAAAAGATGACAAAGATCTCAAAAAGGCGTATTGTAAATATTTTTATTTAAAAATGTTTTGTTTTTCTAAATATTTTAGGGATTTTTTGCAAACGCCTACAAATATGGAAATTTTTTCAACATATAAAAAGATTATTAAATATAAAGAGAACAAAAAAGAAACTACCTGCTGTTAGTTTAGAGAAAATATTTTCTTTGTATAAAATTTCCCTTTAAATGTTAAAATTTCCCAAAATATTTACACTCAAGAGAGTGTTGACATTAATTTCTCTTAAGAATTTTACTCATAATTTTCACTTTCATATTGAGCAGTGTGAACGAATGAAAATAAAGTCACTCAAATTTAATTGAAGATTATAATAGATTTTTATTATAAACAGACCCTCTTATAAGATCATCATAATGATGAAAATTTATTTGTGGAATTATTGGTAATGGTGATACAATTAATGCCCTATGTTTTATTTTAATAAATATTTAATTTCAGTAGATTTCTAGTATTTTATGAAAATAAGTATCGAAACAATGTTTGTCTTTTCGAATCAACAAGGCACATCGGTGCTGTGCGATATGTAGGAGAACTATAGGCATGAAATGGGGTCTTTGTCCTACTATGACAAATTGGCTTTATAAAAGTGTAATTAAACCAATTCTAGCTTATGCTTCAATAATCTGGTGGACTGCTTTGGACAAAAAGTGTAATATCAAACTACTACAGGGAGTTCAGCGTACATGTTGCTTGGATATAAGTGGTGCCATGTGTACTACTTCAACCAAAGCTCTGGAAGCGTTGTAGATATTCCAGCCATTGAAACATATTTAAGATACGAGGCGGCGCTTACAGCCGAACAACTCTTTACTTTAGGAGAACTTGCCAAAAGCGCTTATAGAACACGTCATCAATGTATACTGGACACATTGGAAGGTTATACACAATCATCGGACATGCCTGATCGCATACCAGACACAGAATAAGTCGGAAACCTTGAAAAGCTGATACCAGTTAGAATGTCTTGGTCAAGCGAAATCTGTTGCTACACTGATGGCTCTAAATTAGGGGACAAAGTGGCCCTGAACTCTATATTAGAGACCCAGAAACAAAAATATACCACCTATTACCTAATCATAACACAAGCTTCCAAGCAGAAGTCCGAGCAATAACGGAATGTGTAAATTGGATTAGAATAAATATGGCGCCCACAGGGCTTAATATATTTACCGACAGTTAGAAGGCAATTAGGGCGATATCAGATGATAGATATAATTAATTTTTTTGGATTGTAGGAAAGCCTTAGCTGAATATTCTTCCAGAGGTAAGGTTTGCATCATATGGGTACCAGGCCACTCGGGAGTAGTCGGCAACGAATGGGCGAATGTAGTAGCTTTAAAGGGAAGGTAGCTCGAGGTAGTTAATCTTGAAAATGTAAAACCATTCGACGCAACAAAATCTGAATTTAAAATATGGGTGAGAGAATCCCATGAGTCCTCTTGGAAGAATAAAACGGCGGGTAGAACCGTAAAGATCCTATGGGGTGACCCTGATGAGAGCAAGACGAAAAATCTCCTCAAAAAGTCCGAAATTAGTATGATGATACGTATTCACAGGATTACGAGCACATCTATACAAAATTGGACGTGCGGATTCAGACGAATGTGAGCATGTGGAGAAGACAGTGAAATTCTGGATCACTTTTTTTGCCACTGTCGTCGAAGTTAGATCCAAGTATATTGGAGGTGATATTATTCCGGAAATAACATTTGTGATTAACACTGATTGGAAAATTCGTAGGAATTACATCCAGGAAACTGAGTTTCTGAACATTGAAAAATAATACATTCAGTGAATTTTTTTCATGAAAAGGAGCGCACAACAGGCCCGATAGTGGCTTAGGTGTATTTCTTCGGATTTGAAGAAATACACCTATACATCCTCCTATCAACCTAACCTAATTTATTGAACTTACCTAACCACGTGGTAATCAGAACCTTAACTGAAGAGCAACATAGCTTTACAACACCACTGACCTTAATGTTTTCTACAGATTGAACAGTTAAACCTCTTTTTGATAGTCAATCATGGAATCCGAGTACATATTTGTTTAAAGTTTAGAAATATCACAGATATATTAACAAAGTCTTCCTGCAATTTGAGTTTCACCCACAACGTTACTCACGAATAACAAGACACTGTCCTATATACTGTTTTTCTGGACAGTATACTATGGCAGCCCTATTAGACATAGAAGTTGCTTTCAGTGATACTTCTGCAGTTCAATTCGATCTTACTAATCTAATTAAAGTATTGAAGAAACTACTTAGTAACAATGTATGTAAGAACCTAGTATAGTTACTACAAGTCTTGCTAACAGCTTTAAGTCCAAGCTAGTAGAACGAGAAACATTACATGGTAGCGTAATATTTCCAATACTTTGGCTCATTGCTCGAATCTTATTGAACTGGTCAATAGAGGGATAAAAGTTGTTGCATAAGCGAAATTATCCTAGACTCCATACCATCATGAAAAGTGAACATCGAGTATAGAGTAAAAAAAAGCAACGGTCGTCAACTACACTAATTGTTCGGAATAAATTGGAGACTTAGACCCAACATATATTAATGCATATTCGTCATATTCTTACATATGCATCTCTACTATGGTGAACTTCAAACAGATACTATTCAAAGTTTAGGGGTTTTTAGACACTGGAATGATAATTGCTATTCGTTTTGTAGTCCTGAACAGTATATTGAACAGTATATTGAACACTCTACCTACAGATTTTCACTTTTCACTTCAATCTTGCACAACCAACCACACACGGAGACCGTTCCAAGAATCAGTGCCATATAGATGGTTCTAAAATGAACTCAGGTGATGGTTCTGGTTCTTTTGCAAAGAAACTGGGATAAGTATTTTTCAACGGGACTACTATGAAATATAACATGGTGAACTAGACAGAACGTGTTCTGCCCAACTCCGTGGGGTTTTATTAACAGTAGTGTCCTCCGGTTCTTTTTTCAAACGTCCGAAAACACATGGAATAATCGGGAGTCTAGATTATATACACATTTGTTGGAGCCAAGCGCACTAGGCAACTTATAACCCGACAGTAATAACTGATAGCCAGACATGTAAGTCAGATTGGTCTCCCCTCAAACGAATTTTATAGAAGCTGCAATGTTGGGGATAACGAGGAAACTGTCTGCGAATGTCTTGCCCTAGCTGTTAAGAGGAATAAATTTCTGGAAAGATACACTACACCCAACCTCACTGAACTATCTAGGTCCAAACTCAACGACCTATTAAGATATCTTATTGCTGGATTGAATACTACATAAAATACACTACTACATCAGATGAGTGGTGAAGTGTTTTCAAAATGGGGTACTTTCGACTCTACTTGAAAGTTTACGCCTAGTAAACTACCACGTTAACCTAGCAATATCCTGGAATTGCAATAACTATATGAACATAGACGATATCTACATAAGTAGTACCATCGTATTATACAATAACTTTTGGCGAAAGACCCTATACTTGGTCGTACTCTATAGATATCAATCCTATAGTGGTTTGGGGAATCAAAAAATAATAATTCGATTACGTGTCATGTATAGCTTATTTCAGTTCGTTCTTTACCAATCAGGAATTTTTTCCATGTTCTATTTAAATGGATGCTACTGGTGAAGATAATAATGATTGTTTTTGCAAATGTTCTTCTTTTAAACAGATTTGGATTAAAAAAAAAAATTGTGTTTTTTTTAATTTTATTTTGTGTATACGAGTTTGTTTTTAATTTTTATTCAGATACACACATTATACAGAATCAGAGCATCATTTTTGTATTTATCCATTCAAGCATCAAGCCAACATATTCTTATAATCCAAATCATTTCATCCCATGATCAAACGCAACTCATTTAGAACAATTTACGGCAGCCGCCACCACCACCGCCATCTCTTTACACATGAGTGGGGGATACAGAAAGTTTGTTTCTGATTTCAATTGCAACATTTTGTATCGAGCGTCTATATAGTCTAGCTGCTGACAGCAATCACATCTGATCAAGCCTACGCGTACGCCGTCAATATTTTTTTAATAGCATTTTAGGGTTAAAAATAATTTCAGTGTTTTCTTGCTTTTTTTTTTTTTTTTGTTCTTAATGATTTCAAATTTGTGTTCTACAACAAACAATTCAAATGAATTGATTTTAATAAGTGAATTCTGTTAAAAATTGTGTTTTTATTCTAAATAAATATTAAAAATTGCAGTGTTTTTCGTTTAAAAGAATTTTTTTCCTTTCAATTTCGTTCTACATGTGTTTTATAAATAATTTTACAACAAATAATTATTTCAATTTTTCATTAAATTAATAAAATAAACAAATAATAAATTTATTTAGCACTTGTTCTGGAATTTTTATGGTTTCGAGTAAAGAGCGAAAAAAAAACAAACAAACGAATTTTGAAATTGATATCAGTGAAAAAATATAATATTTTTTTTATCATCAAATAAAAGTGAAAAGTGCATAAAACACGTACAATAAAATTTAAATATTTTTTTGAACTAATAACAAGTGTGGGCATAATTTCATTCGATACATTTCATTGGATATTAATAACATGATAAAAGCTATGACGAAGATCTGTGAATAATTTTGGGTAAGTGAAATTATTAAGTGATAAGAATTCAGAAAGTATAATCTAGCACGACCAAATATGTATAAAATTAATTATTAGAAGGTTAGGTTGAATCCGCATGGCCAATTTTGTATAAATGTGCTCGCAATACTGTGCGTCCACTCAGAATACGTACCGTCATACTAACTTCGGATTTGCTCATTTTGTGGAGATTTCTCGTCCTGATCTCATCAGATTCATCCCAGAGGATCTTTGTGGTTCTACCCACCGTATATTATTCCAAGAGGCTTTATGGGATTCTCTCACCCATATTTTTAATTTAGCTTTTGTTGTGTTGAATGGTTTTGCGTTTGTCAGGTTAACTACATCGAGCTCTCTTCCCTTTAGAGCTACTACATTCGCCCTTTCGGTGATATATTTCTGTTTCTGGGTCTTCAATATGGAATCCCAGGCCCACTTTGCCCCCTAATTTAAAGTCATCCGTGTAGCAACGGATTCCCACAAAGTTTCCGACTTATTCTGTGTCTGGTATGCGATCAGGCACGCTCGATGGTTGTGTATAACCTTCCAGTGTGTCCAGTATACATCAGCGATGTGTCCTATAACCGCTTTTGGTCAGTTCGCCTAAAGTAAAGAGCCGTTCAACTCCTTGTTTCAATGGGTGTAATATTGTACCACTTATACCCAAGCAGCATGTACGCTGAACTCCCTGTAGTAGTTTGATATTACACTTTTTGTCCAAAGCAGTCCACCAGATTATTGAAGCATAAGCTAAAATTGGTCTAATTACACTTTTATAAAGCCAATTTGTCATAGTAGGACTAAGACCCAGGAAGCTGGGTTCAGTGTACGTAGAAATGTTTGTATTTCTTATGAAAAGACAGATTTCTGTCTTCGCCGGGTTAACATTGAGGCCTTAAGGTTGAGCCCAGCTCAAGGCCGAATTCAGAGCCTCCTCAGCTCTTTTACACAAGTAATTTAGATCCTTTCCCTTTAAAAGTATTACGAGATCGTCTACATAGCAGTCAGGTCTAAGACCTTTATCGGTTAGGGTCCTTGGGAGGATATTAATCGTGTTAACCCAGAGTAAAGGAGACAAAATGCCACCCTGTGGTATACCGCGAGACACCTTTTTCCTGATAGTTATATCGTACATCTCGCAGCTTATCCATCTGTTCCTTAGCATGTAGTTGATCCAGTTATGGAGCAGCCGGTAAACATAAAACTGGTCTAGGGATTGTATAAGAGTATTGGTGTGCACGTTATTGGAGGCGCCTTCGATGTCAATACATACCTCCAGTTTTTAAAGTTTGCTATCGAAGGATTCACCTATGTAGTGGACAACTTCGTTTAAAGCGGTTTCCACCAATCTCCCTTTACATAATCATGTCGCTTATATTTAAAGTCGTTGTGTGGTATACTGCTTTTAACCATACTAACGACTATCCGTTCCTAGGTTTTAAGTAGGAAGGACGTAAGGCTTATCGATCGATAGGTTTACCTGGTATAGGTATAAAATTTACCCTCGCATCCTGCAGATTCAATATCTGTGACAGATGTATGGAAACCAGTCCCGCCTCCATCTTTATAGGGAGCAAAACTCTTGATTGTCCCTTTAACCATGTCAGATGTAATAACTATTTCCGTATTAGGCTCCCCTTCTTCAAATATCGGGTCATCTACGTTATTCGATATAACTGGTGGGAAACGAGAGTGTATTATGAGTATTATTGTCTCCTCCAGCCTCCTGTATGTGTCATCGATTATGGATTCCGGTTGAACATGAGGATAGGATTTTTTTATCTTCGATACGTCATTTACGCTATCTACCTGTTCACAGAAAAGTTTCCAGGAGTCTCGTTTGGCTTTTCGAACGATTTTCTTATATTCACCAAGTTTATTTCGACACTCATCCCATTATACTGCGGTCTTTTTGCGCCGTGCCCGGTTAAATAGTTTGCGAAGAGTCTTCCCAAGGTTTCTCCCCAGTTACCCAGATCTCCGCTCTCGCAGCAGTCCTCGAACGATTCAACCAGGGCACTTTTGAATGTTTCTGCTTTGGCGTCTATATCCGTTTTATTTCGACATTGAAAAGTGTCCTGAGCTAAACGGTTCTTTAGTAAGGTCCCAAATATTGTCCAATTAGTTTTAGACTTATTCCGAAACTTAATCGGCTTTGGTGGTGGTCTTAGTATTTTGAATCTCCAATCCTGAATTTGGTTTATAAGCTCGTCTGAGCATATAGTTATATAAAATACTTCTTCTCTGATTCTATTAACGAGGGTAGCTTTATTACCTAAGTTCAATGTGATCAAGTCTTTAGTATTAAGGAAATTCATAAGGGCTTGTCCCCTGCGATTGGTGTTTGTACTACCCCAAGCTACATGGTGAGAATTTTCATCACAACCTATTACAACTTTCTTATTTTGACTTTGTGCCTTTTCAACCAGTTTCATCAGTTCCGACGTTGGTGGTAGTGTCGGAAAATCGAAAGGCAGGTAAACGGTTGCAAGGTAGATGTTGCCACGACCTTGCTTCAGTACCGTTGCATCCGATGTGGATAATTCTGTTGATAGGAGAAAACATAAGTTCTTGTTACATAAGATACATTTTGCGAGACCCTGTATTGGCGTAGAAAAGTTGGAAATTTACTTGATTTAATGCAGAATCATCCAAGATTCCTGGTTTAAAGCTATATGTATCTGATGCTGTTCTGTCTTCTGGCGAGTGAGTTATTTTCCCCTTGCTTTTAGGACTTGCTAATGAGGCTTTGGGTACCGTATTAGGTGTTTTAGAGTCATTGTCTGGGCCGGTTTTGACAGCCCTTTCAATCGGTGCCTTCCCAATTTTGAAAAAGTTAGCTGCACTTTCTTCTGACAAATTAGTGGTAACTTCATGCTCTCTATTGGTTTCTTGCCCTTTGAAGCGATTGTGTGGTCCAATATCTTATTGTTGGCCAGATCTTCTATCTTATCCTGCTGATCTATTGGAAATTTGCCTGTCGGATTACCGGCATCGTAGACTGCATAGCAGAGATCGTCCCGATGTCTTCTTCATGCATCTTTGGCGTAAGATGGCGGCTCTTTTCCTTTTCCACCATCTAGGTTCTCCTTTCTAGCTTTTCGGGGCTTCTTTTGAGATACCCTTACCTTCGAGGTTGATTTCGCCGACGTGTTCATCTTCGGAATATTTGGCTTACTCGCAGGATTCTGACTTGAGGTTCCTTTGAGTGAAGTATGGCTTGGCTTCGACTGTATATTAGAAGCTCTTTTTTCTTAGGTTTATTGGGATCCTCTGATCCTTTTTGCCTCAGATCTTGTGAGAGTCCGATTTTTCCTTTGGAGTGTCCTGGCACTGACTAACTATGATTTCCTGAAGCATCTTTTTCAACTTCCTCCTCTGTGCTCCAGAAAGTATTTTATTAGTAATAGGTAGTTTATTGCTCTACTTCATCCCTTTTGCTATAATGGTGTTGTTATTATCATCTGAGGATTCTGAGTCGGAGCGCTCACCTATGAGTGAGTGACAGAGATAGTGAGAAATGAGTAAAAAATATATTTCAATGTAATATACTATTAACGGCTCGAAAATGAATTCACAGTAATTAAAAAATCCAATTCATAAAGTCACATTTCGCTTTATTTATGTATGTATGTATGTACATTGTACAATATAGGAGATACATTCATATATAGATTTTTTATGAATGGCATCGCAAAAATATTCGCTACATCTGATTCCTATAATCTACTTTAAACAAGAAACATGCCAATAATTGAATTGACCCACAGAAAGTGAATTTGCGAAGGAAGACAAAACAAAATTTTTGACGTCACAGACAAAAAGAAATTTTCAATTAAGACAAAAAAAAAATAGATTTAAGAAAAACCGCAACAACAAAATTGTCAACTGTGTTGAATATGATTTTGTATTTAAATTAATTTTTTTTTAATTTAATTATAAACAACAAATGACGTGCACATTTCGATGATCGTTTTCAATTTCTATTTCTAATTTTAATACTCACAACTCACGTGATAAACAATTTATAATAAAATATATTTCTATTGAAATAAATTAAACATGTTAAAGATTTCTAGATTCTCTCTCTTTTATCTTTAGAAGACTATTTGTCAACGATTTGCGACATAATAAATTTATAAAAAATGTCTTGGTCGTTATTGTTATTGGCTTTTCTATTAATTAAATATTAACACGCACATCTAATAATAATAATAAAGAAATGAAAAACAAATTAAATATTTGCTAAACGATGAGAATAAATAAATAAATTTATAGATCTAATAGACTAAATGCTTAATAGACTTGTAATTGAGTAACATACATACATACATATGTAGTTCTTTCTGTTTTTGTCTAAATAGAAATTGTCTACAACAAGAGGCAAATCGTTTATATCGAATTGATTTGTTTGAATAAGTCTCTTCGTTCTCTTTTACCCCTTTATTTAAAATCAGTGGTAACCAGAGTGAGAATACTTATAATGAAATAGTGCTTTTTCAGGGTGCTTTTTCCACCAACAACAGGGTGAGCCACACGCAATATTGGTTAATGGCGAACACCACACTAAGTAGGAGCACTGTGCTCACGTACTAACTGCACCTATGCAAATATGCATATTTTGAGTCCGCCAATATCTGCCATTTCAATATTATATATAATCTATATTTAATATCACTTCACTGTGGTGTTCCTGGTGTTCCGTTCTTTGGACTCATATGTCCTCAATATTCATTTCACTTCTCTATTTTATACTCTACAAATTATTGATTGAATTATTGATCCTTGTAGGTAATCCCATAACTCTTCCCCTGTAAATATTATTGGTATACATAACCTGTTCATTAGTCCTATTTAATGCAGACATACATAGGTCCATAGCTTTAAGTACATATGACCATGTTGCGGATCATATACTCCCATATTTAATGCAGACATACATAGGTCCATAGCTTTAATTAAATAGGACCATGTTGCGGATCATATACTCCCATAATTTTAGCAAGGAACTAGTTTAGAGATTATTCAAATGTTAAGCATGGATAGATTACGTGGTCCTCACCTCGGACATAAATAACATTGCTAAATGGAGTATGTTTTTTAGTTTAGGACCAGTCCTTGTCCTTTGAGGAGCACTCTTTACACGTATATGCGGAGTAATCTAAATTTTTGGAGGATAGTCGCAGAGCTACTGGTAGCTCCTTTTTACCCCGGCATTGCAATATTATAAGGGAAGATCCACAAAAAAAACATGCCTAGGGGGACCTTCCATCCTATGAGAAGTTTTAACGAATTCCAAGAGCGTTAGGAATCATTCATATTAGATACTGAGACCATGTCAGTATAGACTAATATCTTGTTGTCCCGAAAACTTCGTGAATGTGTGTAAACTGTCCTGGGGTGTTGAGCTCACAGAGCCGCTAATGGCAAGTCATTCAATTGTGTTTTGGATTCCAGAACCAGATAGGTCAGAATATATTTTATATCCTTGTAAAAGTAGCGTATAAACCCCAACTATTTCTGAAAGCTTTATACAATTATACGACTCTAAATCTTATATTTCATCGAGAGCTCTGAGTCCAAAAGTAATTTAAATAATGGATGGTCTGTGATCCTCGTTGGTTAACAGAAGCTATATTTGGATAAAAAGAATCCTTTAACATATTTACTGCCCAAAATACATATATATAAATTCTCAGATTCTTCTTGCGGTCTTATTAATAGCGTAAATTGCAGTCTTAATACAATGGATGCAATTTGAGATTATTAACCTTAACAGTTTTTTAAAACGTCTGTGTAGACTGAGATCGTGTCGTCCGGAAGAAGATTGTTTATATAGCAGTCATCTCCTATTGTTTTTCTTATAGGGAAGGTTTTGTGTAAACTTCGTTAATGTTTATAAACTGTCCTGTAGACCAAAGCATTCATGCCTCAAAGAGCTCGACTCTCAAAGTATTCGGAAAGCCATAGGATGTTGAGCTCATATATCCGCTGATATAAAGGCAAGACATTTTTGCACCTTGTACAAAATGGACAAATGTGGATTCTAAAACCAGATAGTTCAGAATATATTTTATGATCTTATACAAACAGCGTACAAACCCCACCTATTTCCGAAAGCTTTATTGCAAAAATATAAAGCATATGGCACCTTAATTATTCGACTCTAAATCTTACAATGCTACGAGAGCATGGATGGTTGGTGATCGTCGTCGCTCTAGTAATACTACCTTTAGTTCACAGAAGCTAACTTATTGAAGCCAAAACTAATGAATTCAATGCTCCTGACTCTTTGACTCAACTTCCATGGCACCGAACTCTACCATCCAACTGAAAATATCTAAATTCCTAAATTATCATATATTCGCCTGGTGTGCGTTCGCAACTATCTATTCCAGTGTAGTAGCTCCGTTTTTCTCTTCGAATTTCCGTAAAAAGGTACAGTTTAAATTTTCAATTAAGAAATCATTAATACTACCATTTATCGGACGTACAAACTCAAAATGCAGACGGTGCTCAATGGCCGCCTTTGTTATAGAGAAAACGCGCTAAAGTGCAAAAATTTTGGAGCATTACATGCCTAAATCGGTCTAATAATAATCTCAAAATATCAAGTTGTTCCCGAATATCTTGTACTTATAGACTGTATATTTTCCGTAGTTGGTGTAGTAGACACCTTTTATGAATTTATTAAAGAGTATTGAATATTCGACCCCACCTTTAACTCATAATGCTCACATTTGTTTAATTTAAAAGTCTTACAAAAAATACATTTCTATGATAGAATCATCCTCATGGGCATTGTCTGTTTGTGCTTCCACATCTTCGACAATAACAATGAAAGATATTTATTTGTTTATTTAAACAAGAAACTTGCTGTTAATCAGTACAGAGTTCCATATATACTCACAGCATATCAACGCCATATAAACTTTTCTTTTAAATGGAACCTAAACGTTTCGAAATGAATTAAAGTGAATTGAATGGCATCGAAAGCAACTCAATTTTCGATATTGAGTAAAACAATAGAATTTCTTTAGGTCTGTATCTTATGATTCTTTTGCTTAAATGATTTGGAAGTTCTTTGTCGATCGTTTCATCATTTTTTGTGTAAACTTTTTAATTGACGTCGTTGAGACGTTGTAAAGAATGAAAGGCAGAATATACTAAAAAGACAGATTGACAAGTGTCAGTTGTGGAGGTCAGTTGGTGTTAGCTACTCTATGAAAATAGTAAATGTTGAAATTTATATGTAAATATTTATTTTATTTACTAGAGAAACGATAAATAATGTGAGAAAGTTTTTTGGAGAAGTTTTTTTGAGAAGTTTGTTTTACCTTTTCCAGATAATTTGATAAATTTTAAATAAAATTTTTTAAAAATTAAATCAATTAAAATTCTTCAAATTCGCATGAAATTATACTAAAGTGATATGTGACATCTTTCATGTTTTTCCCTTTTTTTTGTCAAAACGATTTATGACATCCACCATTTCGTACTTAAAAGTGTGAAAATTACGCTCCTAAAAAAACAACAACAACAACATCAACGTCTACTAAAATGTCAAACTGTACATTAGTAGCATAAAACTGAGTGTGTATGGAATAAAATTTAAAAATAAATTTCACAAAAAAAAGAATTTAAAAATAAAATAAATTGTTTTTTAAAAAGGGGTAAAAAGATTCTACATATGGCCATAAAACAAAAAGATGACAACTTTTTGACATTTACCACAAGTGAATATTTAAATTTGAAAACGAAAATAAAAATATCTCGGCATAAACCACACTTTTTCGCTTAAAACAACAAACATTTACACACGCACACACACATTCGCTCTCGCTAATGAAAATATAAATTTTGTATTCAAAACAAAACGAAATAAAAAAGTAGACAACAAAAATAAAAAATATTAAAAATAAAAATAATGTGTAATAAGATGGGTTAAATTCGGAATAAAAAACATGAATAAGAACTGGGATTCTCTTTTTAAATGTGTACATTAAAGCTAAGAAGTCTGCTCAACACATGTATAAATACACTTACAGCAGGGATTAAAGAAGTAGCACTTTGTAAGAACTAATTACTACTTTTAAGATGAACACATTTAACTGAAATTATTTTACTTGGAAACAAAAGAGGAGGTTTTAAGGATAGTGTTATTTTTCCAGTAACGGTCTTTCTGATTCCCGGATAATCGGTTTAATATACTTCCACCCTAAAAGAAATATTAAGTTACTTAAAGTTTCTTTGTTCTAAATGGGTGGAATTTTTTAACAACAAAATCAATAATTTTTCTACTTATTCAGATACTTAACAAAGTCGATGGTCCATATTGAATTGTACTTCAGGAGTTAAATACTGCAGCTTAACGGTCCTACTATACATTGCACAAAGTTCCATTGTCTCAAGTTACCTCCCCCCGGACATGTTTTCATGATGAAATGTCTTATCATGGTGTATTGCAATCCCGGGGTAAAGAGGTGCTACCAGTACTTCTAGTCTGCCGGGACTATAAACTAGTGATGTCACTTCACTCCTCGGCTAGTCCTTGGTATGATTTGACATGTGGTTTAACTAGAGAACCACATAATTTGGTACTACGGGTGGCCTGTTGCCCGCAGGACTATGTCCTGACTGGTCAGTTGGTTGAGGTTCCTTCGGGATCCACGTAGTGGCTGTGGTTTAAACCCAAATTCGTGGGGGGCGTAAGTGGCAGTTCAGAGTAAACTCTGTTCATATCAGATTTACCTCAGTGTGTCACTGTGAGTAAGAACAAAGTCTCGGCTTATTTGATGGATTCCTACTTCGGTCTACCGGTTACGTCTCTAGGTGCTGTTGCCGTAAACGGAAGTGATGTTTTACATCTCGGAAGTTAAGCAACGGGGCAGCAATGGTCAGACATTAGATAGCTCGAGTACTTCAGCAAAGTGCTTGTACATGGACAGGCTTAGCCATGTACAAAAATTGACACCTGATTTCTTCATTAAAGATTGAAGGGGCGATGGTAGACCGTTCTCAAGGCTCGTTTGTCTTAAGTTACCCCCGGACGCATATTAGCTTGATGAAAGACCCCATCTTGATATGATTGCCGGGACTACAAACTAATGATGATCAAATGTATCCTCAGCCATTCCTTGGAATGATTTGACATGTGGCCGAACCAGAGAACCACATAATCTGGTAATACGGGTGGCCAGTTGCCCACAGGACTTTGTTCTGGTCGTTAATTTGGTTGAGGTTCCTTCGGTTAAAACCCAAATTCGCGGCAAGAGAATGTCGTTTAAAGGACTGATACATGGTGAAGTCTATAATTTGGGATAAGTTCAGTACTGTTACCCAAGTCAAAAGATAACCCACCGAGGAGTGACTGTGGGATGAAGCGTTGGAAATTATTTGCTGTTAAATGTATATGATACAGGATGAATGTAGAGGTATAGGGGCCTTACCCCCTTACTTGCTTATTTTGAGGAGATTGCACTTAGTTTTCTTGTTTATACAAACGATGCAAGCTCAACAAGTTACGTATAAAGCCGCGTGATGTTATTGTTTTTTTAATGCCAAAATCAAAGATGGAAAATTGTGTGTGGGGAAAAAATAATTTTAAAAGTTAAATATACCAATGGAGTTTTATTTGTAACTATAGTACCAAGGACGTTTTTGGAACTTTTTCGTTCTTTAACAGAAACGTGAAATTAATTAAAAAACCTATAAAAGGGGACATTTTCCTACTTTTCTTCTTTAAAGGATACTTTTTGAATTTTCTATTATATTGATCCTAGAAACATAAAATTAAACAGGTAGAGCCCGTAGTAAATATGAACCTATAAACGGGAACCTTTTGAAACTCGAAACTTCGAACCCTGAACCCGCTGATGACTCAAATCTTTGGGGGACCTAAACAGCATAGACTTCACCTATTAGAAGTCTATTATTCAAGTAATTCCTTGCCGATCCGTCTTAAACAGAAATATTAATATAGTGCACTACTTATTTAATCACAGTTGTACATTCGCCCATTCGAATATCGAGATTCATATGTACAGAATATTTTTTTTAATATAAATGCAAACAATAAAACAAACTAAACGGTGAAACTAAAATTAAATGTAAACTAAAACAAGTAAGAAAGTATAGTCGGGCGTGGCCGACCATATGGTACCCTACACCAGTTATGAATATTAAATATGATTTATTTTTCATAATAAAGCATTTATCTTCAATATTCCCTTGTTCCGAAACATTTAAGCAATTTATGGATGAAAAACTAATTTTCTGAAAGAGGCTTTATATGGGGGCTAGGGGCAAATATGGACCAAGCCCGATACAATTTTGTGAATATATTTATATTTACATAATATTTTATTGTGCTGAATTTCATCGCGATATTTGTGTTTATAAGATAATTTGGGACATTCAAGTAATTTTCTGAAGGGTACTTTGTATGGGAGTTAGGGTCAAATGGGGCCCGATCTTTATGAAATTTGGCAGGGTCATCAAGACTTCTATAAAACTTAGTTGTGCCGTATTTTATCGATATATCTGTATATTTAACATAATTATGAGCTCAGAAGCCCTTTTCGGGGGGTTCTGTTCTATGGGGGCTAGGTGAAATAATGGACCAATTTCAATAGGCTTCGTCCTTGGGTCAAATAAAACGTGCGTGCCAAATTTCATCCAATTATCTTGAAAATTGCGACCTGTAGCTTGCGCACAAGGTTTACATGGACAGCCAGCCAGCCAGACGGACGGACGGACATAGGTTATTCGACTCAAAAAACTACTCTAAGCCGATTGGTATACTTTAAGGTGGGTCTAGGACGAATATTTTTGTATGTTACAAACATCAGCACACATCCAAAATACCCTCCCCACTAAAGTGGTGTAGGGTATAACTATATGAGAACAAATAAAATATAGTTCCTTTTCTTTACATGTACTAGTGTAGGTATGTATTTATAAAATGAACATTTTCAAATAAAAAACGAGTGCGTTCATTTCACTGTACCCACAAACAAACATATTTATGTACATATGTATGTATACAAAACGGTTTGTCTATCTGTCTTTTCGTCCGTTTTGCCATTAACACTCTCACACTAGATTGTTCATTCAACTATGCGTAAGCAGATAGATATGTAGTTATGTCTGAATATACGATGTATTTATGAACTAGTCAACTAGAAGAGGACAAGACCCTAAAGAATTGGAATATAAGATCACTAGCAAAGTACTAAATTTACACTAAAGTACGTTTTTACACATCTAACGACTACATACATATGTATGTGGAATTACTTACAAGTACATTCACATTAAATTACTTTTTATTTATGTTTTGTTCTTGTTTTCGTGTGTGTTTTTTCGTATTTAGGAAAATTAAATATAATATGTACTGAGGAACGGTAGACAAACATAAAATAATATTTGCCCTTGTGTCTTGTGCCATCATGAATGTGGAACCAAAAAAAAAAATAAACTTCTACACTTACTCAAATAAAAGTGACTAAGTGTAAAGAATGTCGGCATTGTGGAACGTTAAGCGTCTTGCATTTGACTATCAATGCCGGCATCATGAAATGCTGCCGCAATGTTTTCAAATGCAGTGAAGACTGCCTTTTCACGTGAAAGACAAAAATTCCTGCATCTTGTTTTCTGGGAAAGACTATACCAGTGAATGACAGAGTTAAGCTTGTGTGGAAACGATGCTAGATGTTTCCCCAACTGGGATATATAAGATATAAGGCGGTACTCAGAGCCGACTGTTTTCTTTAAACGAATTAACCAAAGATGTCATTAATTGAAACTGAACACATTGGTCAGTTATATAGAAACAGCGAGCGAACATGGTCGCATACCAAAGACAGAATTTCTCGGGAATTGTGAGGAATTTGTTGTTACGCGAATGGCTCTAAAATGGAAGACAATATGGGTCTAGTGATTCAGATTGAGAACCCAGGAATCGAGAAATACTACTGTCGTTTAATGCAACGAATGCTCAATTTATTTAATTTGGAGTGTTGGAACTTTGTGTAGGACTAATTATCTTCCTCGGAATGAGAAAGTCAGAGTTTAGTATGATGATATGTATTCTGAATGGACAGATAAGATTATGGCATAACTATGCAAAACGAACGGATTCAGAGGATTGTAGAGCTTTCGGAGAGGGCAGTGAAATGCTGTGAATCCTTCTCTGTCATTGCCAGGCTTTTATCGGAATTAGATTCAAATAAATAAACAACTACGCCATATCACAAAGGGATCTATTTACTGGAGCCAAGTGCGTCCCATTGCGAGAACGACCTGCTAATCTAACAACTACGCCCTTGAAGCTAATTTGTAACCATTGGACTATAATTCCTTTCATACTGTATAAGCTTTGGACTATAATTCCTTTTATACTATATAAGGTTTTTCCAACAAAATTTGCTGTGTAAAACAAGTCACAAAAGATCGATAGTGACCTTGAATCTGATGGAGTATACATCTTCCATTTATCCTAACAAGATTCCACGAAAAATAATTTAAGACAATTCAAAGTTATCATTCGGAATTCACTTGACAATTGAAACTACTCCCCTAAATGAAAGAAGACCCAGCTGATTGGTTTATATACTGTTAGCTCTATTAAACGA
Source organism: Lucilia sericata (assembly GCF_015586225.1). Taxonomy (NCBI): domain Eukaryota; kingdom Metazoa; phylum Arthropoda; class Insecta; order Diptera; family Calliphoridae; genus Lucilia; species Lucilia sericata. Next base: position 125,278 of record NW_023994340.1, on the reverse strand, counting down.
ATGATTGGCAATTGTGGAACTGTTACAAAAACAATTATAATTAGGGACATAACAATTTATAAAGGGCCAATATAAGCACACACCTCTAATACTAATGCTTGTTTCAAAAACGCCTGATGTAGGGTATTTTTTGAAATTATATATTCAAATATACTTATACATGCATGTCCATCACCTAAATCAACCAAATACACATTTAGTATAACCAAGTATCTACCCCAACAAGTTGTTTGCAACAGAGAAAAATTATTCATTTAAAATTATGTTTACGGTTTTTATCTGTATTTCTTCTTCTCGATTCAAATGTTTTAAAAGTTTTTTTTTTATAATTCTGATGTCAATGAATTGCGAGGTAGACAAACTAAATAAAAAGTAATTTTATGTTGTTTTGTTTATTGTTTATTTTTTTCTGTTAATTTAGTTTTTAAATAATACATTCTACACTCTACAGTGGTATTAAATGTTTGAGATAAAGTGACCTTAAATATATTGGTTTTGGAGGAAAATATATTTGTGATCATAAATGATCCATTTAATCGGGTTCCCGATTGGGTGATTGTCTCCAACTATGGTTTTTGAAAAATGGACAAGTATCGCAAACGGTTAAGTAGAGTCGAAAGGATTCTCACCAAGATTGGATATGAAGTAATCTACTAAAGCAGGCTAGTAGCAGAGGGAATAGTAGACAATTTATACCCTTTTCCCTATCTTTACGACAGTATTCATTAATGGAAAGCTGAAACCGAATTGCATACCTGCAATTCGGTTATTATTGCCAGCAACTTCGAACCTTAAAAAAGCTAACCTGCCAGGTATAATTGATTAGTTCTATAATTGTACTATTCAAACTCGGTGACAGTAAAATGCTAATTTAAAAGGTTTAAGAATATTTATACCAACAAAAATTTATCATGAATCAGGGGATTAAGAATATTTTAAGTGTCGAGCAGACAAGTATATTTCTAAAATTAGGTAGAAGGTCTCCTTGTTTTTAGTATTTCCTGAGGATTTGCCAAGACAAAAAGTGACACGAGGGTTGAATCTGAATATTCTCGCCACTAGGAATCCATACCAGGGCTCAGAACCGTTTTATAACGCTTTAAAAGAGAAAATCCAAAAAGATAAAGACGATCAAATACTATTCTTCTTGCAGATTCTGTATAGAGGAAACCTTAGAACATATACTGTGTAATTACCCACTACTAGGGTCCCACACTGCTAAGATATTGGGTGCAGCAATACTTGCCCCAAAGACAGCTTCCTCTACCAACTATGTCAGTCATCTTCAAGCGTGAACTTAAAGTATTATGGAAATCCGCACCAAAGTTCTACAATCCAAAAACATATTAAATAAAATATAAGGGAAAGAAACCGAATACTCTTTCATTGGTAAAATCTGCATCACTTGTTACCCAGCCTCTCGGCAATAATCATAAATGAAAGAGCGAATGTTATAATGGGAAGGTAACTTGAGAAGTTAACTTCACAAATGCAAATTATAATCACAGAATCCCATGTGGTCACTTGGAATAGTGGGTGGGACGGCAAAGATACTATGGGGTAACTCACGATGAATGTCAATGTGCTTAACGAGAACATCTGCCTTGATGGCCTTATTTCACGGTGTATTTTTTATCAACTGTGTCGACTTAAAAGCGGTCCACCACTCGCCCCGGAATGTCTTCTATGAAGAACACTCAGGTGGTAAGTTTTTGTACAGGGCTGTGTCGTTTCAGATGTGATCCAGGCAGAAGTCGAAAAACATCTGTCGCACTTACTCTAGGTATACGGGTGGATAAGATCCGCATAGCCCTACATTCATCCCATATCATATGTACTTAACACAGACTCATTTCTAACGCTTAGTCCCACAGTCACTCCTATCTGTGGTACCTGTTGTCTTGGCAATAGCACCGAACTTATCCCGAATTATAAACTTTACCGTGCATTGGTTTTTTTACCGACATTCATTTCCCTCGAATTCCCACAGCCACACCGAAGTGACCTCTCCAATAACCGGGACAAGACAAAGTCCGAAACTCTGCCTTGCGAGCTACCGGTTCTCGTGGTACCAGATTATGTGGTTCTCTGGTTCGGCCCCATGTCAAATTATTCCAAGGAAAGTCCGAAGATACATTTTATAGTCACGGCAAACTAGAAGTACTGATAGAACCTCTTCTCCCCGGGATGTCAATAACACCAAGATGAGGGTATTTCATCAGGGTAACATGCTCCTGGAAGAAAAAAAGCCTCTTCAGAACGCGAAAGTTCGAGGCTAGTAAGCTCATTCATATCCTGAGTGAACGGATTCAAATGAATATAAACTTTCTCTGTCATTGCTTGGCAGCGATGTTATTGAATAATTTTACTACTGAGTTCTGCATATTAATATATGTTTATTTTTTTTTCATATAATGGATCGTTCAACAATAGCGATCAAGTTGTATACATTCTTCCTCCTACCGACATCAGAATTAACAACTCTATGAAAGCATTGATCATGTTAAATATCAGATTATGTGGTTTTCTGGTTCGACCCCATGTAGAACCTCTTTTCCACGGGATTACAATTACTTCAAGCTGAGGATATTTCATCAAGGTAGCATGCCCCTGGGGGATCGACTCAGGAAGAAAAAAGCCTCTTCAGAATGCGTTAGTTCGAGGCTAGTATACTCATTCATATCCTAAGTGAACTCACCGGATTATGAGCATTTTCATAGCTCGTCACACAGTTCTAAAACAGAACTAAAACCAATAGAGTCCTAATAAAAGGACGACGTCTTGTCACCACTCCTGTTACATTACTACTTATCTAAATTCCAGCACATCCCCAAAGAAAGATGATTAGTACTATATGGCGATCAGGCACGTTAATCATCTTTGTGGTCTGGTGAATGGTTATGTCGAAGTAAAACAGAACCACTTATATGAGGAAAGGGAGCTTTCAACTTTAATATCAAATTTATAAAAGCTCCTCCAGAACATTTCAGAGAGGACCTTGAAGAGAATAGGAAAAAATATTAATAAATATGAAAAAATTAGAAGCAGAAATTCAGAGACGTTACCACAGAAGTGTAGGGTATTATTTGATCAAATTTGACTGGCCTTAATTTTCTTAAATGTTATAGTTTATTATTTATTTAGTTTTGTGGTGTGTTATTAGTTTTTTTTATATTTCTTCTCTAGTTTAAAATACATAAAAAACATAAAATCATAAAAAAAACATTTTTAAATTAATATGGGCTTGAGGACGACATAGAAAATTGTACGCAAAAAAAAACCCATCAACAAACATTTTGGGGGAAAAACTGAGTTTGTTAAAGGCAGATGTGCTCAAGTACTATTGTGGAACTAAATATAAGTATTTGACTCCCCCCGTATTTAAAAAAGAGATGCGGGTAAAAATAAATAACAGAAATTATTTTATTATTCTATACAATAAGAGAACAACGAGATCAAACGAGTGAATGAGTGAAAATAAATGGAATGAATTTAAATGAGAATTTGTATGATTTTTCGCCGTTATAATTTTACAAATTATTTTTGTTGAGTGAAATTGTTTCAGATCTTCGGATTTTTTCACAATTTACGTGATTTAGTGCTCTACATTAAAATTGTTTGTATTCTGTAAGTCTGTCCATACATCCATTCCATACATATGTTTTTAAATGAACATTCATTTATGTTTATTTCGACTCGCATTGTGAGCAAATGCTGCTGGTTGTTTTGTATTTTTGTACTTTTTTTTCATTACAATTGAGTACAAGAGTATAATAAATTTCACAAAAAAAAAAAAACCTAAAAAGATGCGTATCTCACAATTTCATATGGGGATGTGAAATATTGACGATGTTCTAAAAGATCTCGCCGTTTTGAGTAGGAGGCCGCTATAAATGATCAATTTGAAACAGTTTCTATTTTGCTCTAGACATATTAACAACGCGAAATTCGTTTTGTAATAGGTGTAATACAGTGTTGCCATTTAATTGAATAAAATTAAAAAAAATCCAATAGAAAATTTTTAATGCTCATATTGTTTAATTAAATAAACAAACCAAAAGAAAAAACGAGAGAGTTTTTTCTATTTTCAAAAGCAAGAAAAAGAGTAAAAAAAATATACGATTTTGTATAAAAACGTAAAAGATTTTCCTCCATCTGGATTTGTGAGTCTCTAACACCGAGTGTATGTGTAAAACAGTGATTTATAACGAAATTATATGGAAATTTTCAAATACGTTTCAAAAGGTATATATACCAAGAAAGAAAATAAGCATAAATAATAACAAATTTAAAATAAATTAAAAATTTTAAATTATAAACAAAGCAAATCGTAAATAATATTTAAAGAAAAATATCTAAAAACTAATATTTGGATAAGAAAAAATAATAAAATTAAAGAAAAATATTATTAAGAAATTTCGGTGAAATATTTAAAATTTTTCCTTGGTGCTAATAACAGTGTGATAAGGAATAATTCATACATTTATGTAGGTATATAGCAATAATTATATATAAATATTAAATGATAAAATGATTTTTATAACTGAAAATTTTGTCCAGAATGACACTACTTTTCTTATGACACAACCCTTAAATACCCATCAAACAACAATAGTTTCTTTGTTTTCAAATTCAAATTTTCTGTCGTTATTTCAAACAAAGGTAAAAAGTGTTTTTGGATCGTTTTTATAACGTTATGAAAATAATGTGACATATATGTGACATATAATAATTCATACAAGTTTAACATTTTTTAAAATTAAGAATTCTCCTCAAATCTCAACTGTACCTTTATAAACTTTTGCTAAATTTAAAATTCATTCATAATAAAATGTTTATTTTTGCAAATGTTTATAAAGCAAATCTTTCATGATTTTTTTATAAAATAAATATTTCTATTCTATTGCTATCTATTGCTATCTAAATGCTATTGTATACATATTTTAAATCGAATAAGAAATCGTATATATTTTCGCAAATTCGCTTCAAATATAATTATATTCAAAATGAAATGTTTTGAAACTTCTATTATAATTTTTAAAGGTCTTTAGTATAATTTTAGTTATACATATTAACAAGTAAAATTTCCACTATAATTTGTGAGAATATTAATTGAATCATAATCAGAAAACTCTAAAAAAAAACAAAATTTTCCATAAATTTTGCAGTATTTTTAGTGATTTCTTCCATCCCCTTGTAAACCTTGTAATCAAACTATAGGTCGTAATTATCAAGATAATTTGGAAAATACAACCGTACACAGAGGGAAAAGGAAATATACTCGCCTGTTACCAAATTGACACCAAATAGTTTCTAATTTTTCAATAACATCTGTTGTCAAAGTATATACATACGTACGACAAAGTATATACATACGTACGACAACACTATGTAATGTTGACAACGCAACGTTGTCAACATGCTTTTCAATGACTACTATTTACCGTATGCATTATTTTCAAGTACTCTTATAATGACTTACATATGTATAATCATATATGTAAGTACTTTATTTTGAGATCTCACCTCTAGTAAAGGCGACATTTTTAGAGAGTACAACGATCTCTTTGAAAATTTGTTTAATAAGAAAAAATTATTCTTTACCATAATAAGACAATTTAAATCGCCAAGAAACATATCGATCAGTTGAGTTATATATCGCTACCCCAATCAGCTCCAGATTCATTATACTTAAGCTATAGTTTTTTATTCCCAAGCATAAAGCTATAAACTGGAAGAAATGCTAAATACAGCATTAGCTTTAAGCCACAAGTCCATGCTATCAATCATGCCAACTGATTTATAACGACGACGTATTGATCTGTAAGAGACCTTACTCTTCCAGTTTTAAACTTTTCATTATATGTGCTTCAGGACACATAGGAATAATTAGCATTGAAAGATCAAATATACTTACTATAAAAGGAAGGGATCTTGATATGGACGTTAGCATCCCATACGTCGACTAGTAGTAGTGGGTAGAGCGAGAAGTAACCTCAAAATGTGTACAAATCAGCATATTCTGGAATCCTAAACGCGATCGGTATTTCTTACCGAATTGTTTACCGGTCGTGTAGTAGGGAGCCGGTGTATGCTGGAGAATTGTCAGGTTAGCGTTCAGAAGTTGCCTGTCATTCCGTAGAAAGATCTTTATGATGATGGGAATGGAACTGATGCAAAAATTGGTGAAAGATTGAAAAAGTCGCCATATATTGGAGACTAGTACTGATTTAGTATGACTTTTTACGCTTCGGAGAAGTTTCATGCTACGCGACTATTTGTCGGGGCAATTATTGGGTTCAGTTGACTTTGGAAATTCTTACATCCTTTGTTACAGATCGGTTCATGAAGGGGGATCCTGATTTATTATCTTGGGTATTTCGGGCTACCAAATACGTCTCTAGGTGCTGTTGTTAAACCAATAGAAGCCATCTCAGTAGTGTGGTTGGGCCACTTTAAGAGGTCCAGGAATGCGCTGGGGTGAATCTTTAGATGATGAGAATGTTTATAGGGACAGAGCATTCCTCATAACATCAATAGGGTGTTTTCACCTGATGTTGGGTACGCCCCTTCTATTGACTCTAACCAGTGATTGCCTTTTCCTTTGTCGGGGTTAGATTGAGCTTACTCAGGACACCTGTCCTTCCCCAACGGGGCTACTATGGCAAGAGATTAGATAGCTCGAGTACTTCAGCAAAGTGCTTTTACATGGACCGGCTTAGCCATGTACAAAAATTGCAACATGATTTCTTCATTGAAGATTGAAAGGGCGATGTTAGACCGTTCTCAAGGCTGCCCAGTGGAAGAAAAAGACCACCGTGAGATAGGAGGCTGTATATCACATCAAAATATTTTGTTAACTGAATGTATTATCCTTTAATGTTCAGAAACTCTGTTTCCTAGACGGAATGTTATATCCGGAATAGTATCACTTCCAAGATATTTGGCTCGTACTTCGACGAATGCCTGACAGTCGCAATGAAAGTGTTCCAAAATTTCACTGTCTTCTCCACATGCTCTACATTCGTCAAAATCCGCACATCCAATTTTGTATAGCTGTGTGTCCACTCAGAAAACGTAGCATTATACTAACCTTAGACTTACTCATTTTAATGGGATTTCTACTCCTGCTCTCATTTGGGTCACCCCATAGGATCTTTGCAATTCTACCCACCGATTCCATTTTCCAAGAAGTCTTATTGGATTATCTCACTGTCGGTAAATATTTTAATCCAATTTACGCATTCATCTATTGCTCATTTTTCTGCCTGGAATATGGTGTTTTGATTAGGTAAACGGTAGTATATTTCTGTTTCTGGGTTCCCAATTTAGAGCCCTAAGTGTAGCAACAGATTCCTGCGGGTATTAACTGTAATATTGCGCTTGACCAAGACATTATATCTCGGATCAGTGTTTCAAAGTTTCCGACATATTCTGTGTCTGCTATGCGATCGGACACATCCGATGATTGTGTATAGCCTTCCAATGTGTACAGTATACATTGATAACGTGTCCTATAAGCCCTTTTGGGTAGTTCGGCTTAAGTTACGAGCATTGGTTGACGTAGTACTCATGACACCACTTATACCCAAGCTTGAGTAGCTTGATATTACAACACAAAGAAGTCCAGCAGCAAGATGCATAAGCTAAAATTGGTCTAATTACACTTTTATAAAGCCAATGTGTCCCATTTTATGCCTAGGTAGGTAGGTAGGTAGGTCGATAGGAGGATGTATACTACATCAAATCCGAAAAAATACACCTAGGCCACTATCGGGCCTGTTGTGCGCTCCTTATCATGAAAAAAAAAAACTGAAAGAATTATTTTTCAGTGTTCAGAAACTCAGTTTCCTGAACATAATTCCTAAGAATCTTCCAATCAGTGTTAGTCAGGAATGTTATTTCCGGAATAACATCACTTCCAAGATACTTTATACTTTTATGCCTATAGTTCTCCTACATATCGCTCAGCACTGATGTGTCTTGTTGATCCCATCCTCTATGTGGTATTTCTATTTTAATTTCCGGTCAAGGATTACACCTAAGTACTTAACTCTGTATGTCACCGGTATCTTCTTGCCCAGAAAATAGGGTTCAGTATACTTAAAAATTTTGGTCTTTCTTTTGAAAAGAAAGATTTCCGTTTGCGGCCGGTTAACGTTGAGGCCTCTTGGTTGAACCCAGCTTAAGGCCGTATTCAGAGCCTCCTCAGATCTTCTACAGAAGTAATTTGGATCCTTTACCCTTAGAAGTACTTATTACGACATCGTCAGGTTTAAGTCCTTCCTTGGTTAGGGTCCGTAGGAGGCTATTAATCGTTGCAATCCAGAAGGAGACAAAATGCCACCCTGTGTTGTACCGCAAAATACCATTTTCCTGATAGTTATATAATACATCTCACAGCTTATCCATCTGTTCTTTAGCATGTAGTTGATCCAGCTATGTCTGGTATACTGCTTTTAACCACAGTATAGACTATCCATTCCAAGGTTTTAAGTAGGAAGGACGTAATGCTTATCGGTCGATAGGACTAAGGTGTCGCGTCGCTAGGTTTTCCATGTTTGGGTATAAATATTACCCTTGCATCCTGCCGTTTAATTGGGGTATATGTCAGTTTCAAGCAGGCCGTGAAAATCTGTGAGAGATGTACGGATACCAGTCCCGTCTCCATCTGCAAAAGTGCTGGGAAAATGCCATCCGGACCTTTATAGGGTGCAAAGCTCTTGATGCCAGATGTAATAACTATTTCTGTGTTTGCATCCCCTTTCTCTAATACCAGTTGGAAAATGAGAGTCTATTAGGAGTTTCATTGTCTTCTCCATATCCTCCAGCCCGTGTCACCGACCATTGATTCCGGTTGGACATGAGTTTTAAATAGCAATTTTTTATCTTCGATACATCATTTAGGCTATTTACCTTTTCACAGAACAGTTTCCAGATGTCTCGTTTGGCTCTTCGAACGATTTTCTTATATTCACCAAGTTTACTATGATACTCATCCCAGTATACTGCGGTCTTTTTACGCCGTGCCGGAATAATCAGAGCTCGTTCCAAGACCCACTAAACCACGATAATGATCATAAAATTAAATTTATCGAAAAAATAATTTTTAATGTATGTATATAATTAAAAAATTATTTTATACATAACCGATGATCAAATACCTAATCACCCTGTAAATTTCATTACTATCTTTAAAAAAAGAAACAAATTAACATTTTATTCTTTAAACGATTTGAAAACGCTTAAAATGTCATTGGCATTCTAAAGTGAATTACTCTCTATACAAAAAATTCAACATTGACTACAACAAAACAATACAACTTGTACTTAAACGCAAAAATTCCTTAAATCACAGTAATTTTTTTATTAAATGATTTAATAACTGAAAAACTCTCAGACAAACAGATACACAACACAAGTAAAGCCGGAAATCTGTGCGACATTTTTAATTAATGTCAAGTTAAAAAATAAAATTTTACAAACTGCTGTTTTGTTCAATTAACCAAAAAGAAAAAAAAAAACTACAATAAAAATATAAACACACTCAACGAATCACCAAGATACAAATGCCATGGAAAAAATATTCTGCAAACTATTAACATGAAATTATCCTGAAAAAATGCCACAATAAAACCAAAAATAAATAATAAATTTATATTTGACCATGCAACACCACACTGCAACACACACTCTACAAATCAAATTAAATAAATTTTTTTCTTAAAAATTTGCAATCGAAATAAAAATAAAACAAAAACAAAAACAGCATTTAAACTGATAAACACCATAAGGAAGGAAATAACATTTAAAAGATACAAATAAACAAATATGTATCCGAAATACGAAAATAATAAAATTTAAGAAAAAAAGATACAATCAACTACTACAACTTGTTTAAATCATTAATGAGTGATTTTTCTTTCGATTTGTTCTATTCGTACATACTGCTTGACCACAACACACCCCCCACCCCCACAAACAATGATGATGAATTGTTTATACAAAATGTACCACCGAGTACAAATAGATTTTCAAAATTTTCAAAAGTTCTTCTTCCGTTCGTTCATTCACTCTCTTAGTTTGTATCTACTATATATATACTTGTGTTTTATATCTTTCGAATTTTCTATCTAGTATATCACACTCGAAAAATATTATTGTTTTTGTTTTTTTCTTATAGTCCAAAATGAAGAATATTTCTTTGTATGTATTATAAATCAATTTCTAAGAAAATACACTACAAATATCTTTTTGCTTGTTTCATTTTTAACAAAATTTAAGAATTTTTTTAGTAAATAAATTATAAATATTTATTTGTGAATGAAAAATCTCATATGTTATACAGTGTATGACAATAATAAATGGACACATTTTGCTAAATAAACTAAAGGTAGATTAGATTATGCTTTTGAGTAATAAATTAAAAAAAACGTATTTCATAAATATTACGAAATAGTCATACACTGTATGACAGATTTGAAATATTTTGAAGAATAATTTCTAGCTGACTGACCTGTTTAATCATGGCTGCCACTTAGAAAATATCTAGATTTTAAATAGAATATCAATAGTACTACAAGCTACAACTGATTAGTTATAAATTGTAGCCAGCCGATCATACAATACCCTACGACTTTAAGTAGTTTACACAATTCACAACCGGCTTGTGATAACGGCCTGATGATGATTATTGAAAGTAAGCAATACACAAGATGTCGAAGCGCCTTCAAGGCAAGTGTTCAATGTTGTCTTTTTCATCCACAGACATATAGACTAGACTATAGACTAGACTATAGACTAGACTATAGACTAGACTATAGACTAGACTATAGACTAGACTATAGACTAGACTATATACTAGACTATAGACTAGACTATAGACTAGACTATAGACTAGACTATAGACTAGACTATAGACTAGACTATAGACTAGACTATAGACTAGACTATAGACTAGACTATAGACTAGACTATAGACTAGACTATAGACTAGACTATAGACTAGACTATAGACTAGACTATAGACTAGACTATAGACTAGACTATAGACTAGACTATAGACTAGACTATAGACTAGACTATAGACTAGACTATAGACTAGACTATAGACTAGACTATAGACTAGACTATAGACTAGACTATAGACTAGACTATAGACTAGACTATAGACTAGACTATAGACTAGACTATAGACTAGACTATAGACTAGACTATAGACTACGATAGACTAGACTATAGACTAGACTATAGACTAGACTATAGACTAGACTATAGACTAGACTATGGACTAGACTATAGACTAGACTATAGACTAGACTATAGACTAGACTATAGACTAGACTATAGACTAGACTATAGACTAGACTATAGACTAGACTATAGACTAGACTATAGACTAGACTATAGACTAGACTATAGACTAGATAGACTAGACTATAGACTAGACTATAGACTAGACTATAGACTAGACTATAGACTAGACTATAGACTAGACTATAGACTAGACTATAGACTAGACTATAGACTAGACTAGACTATAGACTAGACTAGACTAGACTAGACTATAGACTAGACTATAGACTAGACTATAGACTAGACTATAGAGTAGACTATAGACTAGACTATAGACTAGACTCTAAACTAGACTATAGACTAGACTCTAAAATAGACTATAGACTAGACTATAGACTAGACTATAGACTAGACTATAGACTAGACTATAGACTAGACTATAGACTAGACTATAGACTAGACTATAGACTAGACTATAGACTAGACTATAGACTAGACTATAGACTAGACTATAGACTAGACTATAGACTAGACTATAGACTAGACTATAGACTAGATTATAGACTAGACTATAGACTAGACTATAGACTAGACTATAGACTAGACTCTAAACTAGACTATAGACTAGACTATAGACTAGACTAGACTATATACTAGACTATATACTAGACTATATACTAGACTATAGACTAGACTATAGACTAGACTATAGACTAGACTATAGACTAGACTATAGACTAGACTATAGACTAGACTATAGACTAGACTATACACTAGACTATACACTAGACTATACACTAGACTATAGACTAGACTATAGACTAGACTAGACTATAGACTAGACTATAGACTAGACTATAGACTAGACTATAGACTAGACTATAGACTAGACTATAGACTAGACTATAGACTAGACTATAGACTAGACTATAGACCAGACTATAGACTAGACTATAGACTAGACTAGACTATAGACTAGACTATAGACTAGACTAGACTATAGACTAGACTATAGACTAGACTCTAAACTAGACTATAGACTAGACTATAGACTAGACTATAGACTAGACTAGACTATAGACTAGACTATAGACTAGACTAGACTATAGACTAGACTATAGACTAGACTATAGACTAGACTATAGACTAGACTATAGACTAGACTATAGACTAGACTCTAAACTAGACTATAGACTAGACTCTAAACTAGACTATAGACTAGACTATAGACTAGACTATAGACTAGACTATAGACTAGACTATAGACTAGACTATAGACTAGACTATACTAGACTATAGACTAGACTATAGACTAGACTATAGACTAGATTATAGACTAGACTATAGACTAGACTATAGACTAGACTATAGACTAGACTCTAAACTAGACTATAGACTAGACTATAGACTAGACTATAGACTAGACTATAGACTAGACTATAGACTAGACTATACACTAGACTATACACTAGACTATACACTAGACTAAACACTAGACTATAGACTAGACTATAGACTAGACTATAGACTAGACTATAGACTAGACTAGACTATAGACTAGACTATAGACTAGACTATAGACTAGACTATAGACTAGACTATAGACTAGACTATAGACTAGACTATAGACTAGACTATAGACTAGACTATAGACTAGACTAGACTATAGACTAGACTATAGACTAGTCTATAGACTAGACTATAGACTAGACTATAGACTAGACTATAGACTAGACTATACACTAGACTATAGACTAGACTATAGACTAGACTATAGACTAGACTATAGACTAGGCTATAGACTAGACTATACACTAGACTATAGACTAGACAATAAGACTACTAGACTATACTATAGACTAGACTATAGACTAGACTATAGACTAGACTATAGACTAGACTATAGACTAGACTATAGACTAGACTATAGACTAGACTATAGACTAGACTATAGACTAGACTATAGACTAGACAATAGACTAGACTATAGACTAGACTATAGACTAGACTATAGACTAGACTATAGACTAGACTATAGACTAGACTATAGACTAGACTATATAGACTATAGACTAGACTAGACTAGACTATAGACTAGACTATAGACTAGACTATAGACTAGACTATAGACTAGACTATAGACTAGACTATAGACTAGACTATAGACTAGACTATAGACTAGACTATAGACTAGACTATAGACTAGACTATAGACTAGACTATAGACTAGACTATAGACTAGACTATAGACCAGACTATAGACTAGACTATAGACTAGACTATAGACTAGACTAGACTACTAGACTAGACTATAGACTAGACTATAGACTAGACTATAGACTAGACTATAGACTAGACTATAGACTAGACTATAGACTAGACTATAGACTAGACTATAGACTAGACTATAGACTAGACTATAGACTAGACTATAGACTAGACTATAGACTAGACTATAGACTAGACTATAGACTAGACTATAGACTAGACTATAGACTAGACTATAGACTAGACTATAGACTAGACTATAGACTAGACTATAGACTAGACTATAGACTAGACTATAGACTAGACTATAGACTAGACTATAGACTAGACTATAGACTAGACTATAGACTAGACTATAGACTAGACTATAGACTAGACTATAGACTAGACCTATAGACTAGACTATAGACTAGACTAGACTAGACTATAGACTAGACTATAGACTAGACTATAGACTAGACTATAGACTATAGACTAGAACTATAGACTAGACTATAGACTAGACTATAGACTAGACTATAGACTAGACTATAGACTAGACTATAGACTAGACTATAGACTAGACGATAGACTAGACCTATAGACTAGACTATAGACTAGACTATAGACTAGACTATAGACTAGACTATACTAACTATAGACTAACTAGAGACTAGACATAGACTATAGACATACTAGACTAGACTATAGACTAGACTATAGACTAGACTATAGACTAGACTATAGACTATAGACTAGACTATAGACTAGACTATAGACTAGACTATAGACTAGACTATAGACTAGACTATAGACTAGACTATAGACTAGACTATAGACTAGACTATAGACTAGACTATAGACTAGACTATAGACTAGACTATAGACTAGACTATAGACTAGACTATAGACTAGACTATAGACTAGACTATAGACTAGACTATAGACTAGACTATAGACTAGACTATAGACTAGACTATAGACTAGACTATAGACTAGACTATAGACTAGACTATAGACTAGACTATAGACTAGACTATAGACTACTATAGACTAGACTATAGACTAGACTATAGACTAGACTATAGACTAGACTATAGACTAGACTATAGACTAGACTATAGACTAGACTATAGACTAGACTATAGACTAGACTATAGACTAGACTATAGACTAGACTATAGTCTATAGACTAGACTATAGACTAGACTATAGACTAGACTATAGACTAGACTATAGACTAGACTATAGACTAGACTATAGACTAGACTATAGACTAGACTATAGACTAGACTATAGACTAGACTATAGACTAGACTATAGACTAGACTATAGACTAGACTATAGACTAGACTATAGACTAGACTATAGACTAGACTATAGACTAGATATAGACTAGACTATAGACTAGACTATAGACTAGACTATAGACTAGACTATAGACTAGACTATAGACTAGACTATAGACTAGACTATAGACTAGACATAGACTAGACTATAGACTAGACTATAGACTAGACTATAGACTAGACTATAGACTAGACTATAGACTAGACTATAGACTAGACTATAGACTAGACTATAGACTAGACTATAGACTAGACTATAGACTAGACTATAGACTAGACTATAGACTAGACTATAGCTAGACTATAGACTAGACTATAGACTAGACTATAGACTAGACTATAGACTAGACTATAGACTAGACTATACGACTAGACTATAGACTAGACTATAGACTAGACTATAGACTAGACTATAGACTAGACTATAGACTAGACTATAGACTAGACTATAGACTAGACTATAGACTAGACTATAGACTAGACTATAGACTAGACTATAGACTAGACTATAGACTAGACTATAGACTAGACTATAGACTAGACTATAGACTAGACTATAGACTAGACTATAGACTAGAATAGACTAGACTATAGACTAGACTATAGACTAGACTATAGACTAGACTATAGACTAGACTATAGACTAGACTATAGACTAGACTATAGACTAGACTATAGACTAGACTATAGACTAGACCTATAGACTAGACTATAGACTAGACTATAGACTAGACTATAGACTAGACTATAGACTAGACTATAGACTAGACTATAGACTAGACTATAGACTAGACATAGACTAGACTATAGACTAGACTATAGACTAGACTATAGACTAGACTATAGACTAGACTATAGACTAGACTATAGACTAGACTATAGACTAGACTATAGACTAGACTATAGACTAGACTATAGACTAGACTATAGACTAGACTATAGACTAGACTATAGACTAGACTATACACTAGACTATAGACTAGACTATAGACTAGACTATAGACTAGACTATAGACTAGGCTATAGACTAGACTATACACTAGACTATAGACTAGACAATAGACTAGACTATAGACTAGACTATAGACTAGACTATAGACTAGACTATAGACTAGACTATAGACTAGACTATAGACTAGACTATAGACTAGACTATAGACTAGACTATAGACTAGACTATAGACTAGACTAGACTAGACTATAGACTAGACTATAGACTAGACTATAGACTAGACTATAGACTAGACTATAGACTAGACTATAGACTAGACTATAGACTAGACTATAGACTAGACTATAGACTAGACTATAGACTAGACAATAGACTAGACTATAGACTAGACTATAGACTAGACTATAGACTAGACTATAGACTAGACTATAGACTAGACTATAAACCAGACTATAGACTAGACTATAGACTAGACTATAGACTAGACTATAGACTAGACTATAGACTAGACTATAGACTAGACTATAGACTAGACTATAGACCAGACTATAGACTAGACTATAGACTAGACTATAGACTAGACTATAGACTAGAATATAGACTAGACTATAGACTAGACTATAGACTAGACTATAGACTAGACTATAGACTAGACTATAGACTAGACTATAGACTAGACTATAGACTAGACTATAGACTAGACTATAGACTAGACTATAGACTAGACTATAGACTAGACTATAGACTAGACTATAGACTAGACTATAGACTAGACTATAGACTAGACTATAGACTAGACTATAGACTAGACTATAGACTAGACTATAGACTAGACTATAGACTAGACTATAGACTAGACTATAGACTAGACTATAGACTAGACTATAGACTAGACTATAGACTAGACTATAGACTAGACTATAGACTAGACTATAGACTAGACTATAGACTAGACTATAGACTAGACTATAGACTAGACTATAGACTAGACTATAGACTAGACTAGACTATAGACTAGACGATAGACTAGACTATAAGACTAGACTATAGACATAGCTATAGACTAGACTATAGACTAGACTATAGACTAGACTATGACTACTAGACTAGACTATAGACGAGACTATAGACTTAGACTAGAGACTATAGACTAGACTAGACGATAGAACTATAGACTAGAGACTAAGATATAGACCTAAGCTATAAGACTAGACTATAGACTAGACTATTAGACTAGACTATAGACTAGGACTTATAGACCTAGACTATAGACTAGACTAAGAACTAGACTTATAGACTAGACTATAGACTAGACTATAGACTAGACTATAACTAGACTATAGACTAGACTATAGACTAGACTATAGACTAGACTATAGACTAGACTATAGACTAGACTATAGACTAGACTATAAGACTAGACTATAGACTAGACTATAGACTAGACTATAGACTAGACTATAGACTAGACTATAGACTAGACTATAGACTAGACTATAGACTAGACTATAGACAGATATAGACTAGACTATAGACTAGACTATAGACTAGACTATAGACTAGACTATAGACTAGACTATAGACTAGACTATAGACTAGACTAATAGACTAGACTATAGACTAGACCTATAGACTAGACTATAGACTAGACTATAGACTAGACTATAGACTAGACTATAGACTAGACTATAGCCTAGACTATAGACTAGACTATAGACTAGACTATAGACTAGACTATAGACTAGACTATAGACTAGACTATAGACTAGACTATAGACTAGACTATAGACTAGACTATAGACTAGACTATAGACTAGACTATAGACTAGACTATAGACTAGACTAAGACTAGGACTATAGACTAGACTACTAGACTAGACTATAGACTAGACTATAGACTAGACTATAGACTAGACTATAGACTAGACTATAGACTAGGGACTAATAGACTAGACTATAGACTAGACTATAGACTAGGACTATAGACTAGACTATAGACTAGACTATAGACTAGACTATAGACCTAGACTAGTAGACTAGACTATAGACTAGACTATAGACTAGACTATAGACTAGACTATAGACTAGACTATAGACTAGACTATAGACTAGACTATAGACTAGACTATAGACTAGACTATAGACTAGACTATAGACTAGACTATAGACATAGACTATAGACTAGACATTGGACTAGATATAGGACTAGAAGACTAGACTCTATAGACTAGACTATAGACTAGACTATAGACTAGGACTATAGACTAGATATACGGGATAGACTAAGACTAGGATATAGACTAGACTATAGACTAGACTATATACTAGACTATTAGGACTAGACTATAGACTGACTATAGTAGCTATAGACTAGATATAGACTAGACTATAGACTAGACTATAGACTAGACTATAGACTAGACTATGACTAGACTATAGACTAGACTATAGACTAGAGCTATAGACTAGACTATATACTAGACTATAGACTAGACTATAGACTAGACTATAGACTAGACTATAGCTAAGCTAGCTATAGACTAGACTATAGACTAGACTATAGACTAGACTACAGGGTAGATGGTTCTGCCGGTCCATGTACAAGCACTTTGTTCAAGTACTCGAGATATCAAATCTCTTGCCATAGTTGCCCTGTTGGAGAATGACAGGTGTCATGAGTCAAATTGAGAGTCAAGCTATGAGAAATGAAGGAAAATCAGCAGGCATGGGGGATAATGAGTACACAAAGTAATTCATTACATGATCAAATACAATTACTTGTAATGTGTAAATGTGCAATAACCAATTACAAATACTTGTAATTGTAATTGAAGTTTTTCCAATTACAATTACTTGTAATTGTAATTGAAGTTTCCAATTACAATTACTTGTAATTGTAATTGAAGTTTCCAATTACAATTACTTGTAATTGTAATTGAAGTTTTCAATTACAATTACTTTTAATTGTAATTAAGGTCTTACTAATGACAAATTACATGTAATTATAAGGAACAAAATTCATAATTACAAGTAATTGCAATAGGAAATTCTTCAATTATAAGTAAGTATAATTGTCAAAACTTGAATTACAAATTTAAGTAATTGAATTGTCAAAACTTCAATTACAATTACAAGTAATTGTAATTGGTAAAGCTTCAATTACAATTACTTCAAATGTAATTGTAATTGAAAATGTAGTCATTACCCCCCAAGCCTGAAATAAATTAATCATGTAAAATTTTAGTTATACCTAGCTTTACCAACCATCTCATGGTACATCAACTCATACCCTTTGCATTATCAGCCCAAATCTAACCTTTTATTAACTACAGCAGTGCCCTCTGTCCGTTCCACAGTGGATCTCGAAGAACTCTCAACCAATTGACTGCTAGGACAAAGTCCTGCGTTCAATTGGCCTCCTATAGTAGTGTAGATTGTCTGGTGGTCTAGTTCGATCCCATATCAAAACATTCCAAGGAAGGCCGATGATACATTTGATCATTATCAGTTAATAGTTCCGACGGACTAGAAATATTGGTAGTACCTCTTTTCCTCGGGCTTAACGCCAAGATATGAGAAGGCCGCTATTAGTTATCTTCGACACGTAAAATGTTTAATTGCAAGCTTAGAAATGCCAAAGTTATTTCCAAATAATGTCCATTCTGCATTGCTCCATTGTGCCATGCTTGAATGAACTGAATTCCGCGATCACACGAGCTTTTCATGCTTTGCTCACAAGCCTCGCTTAATCGTGTAATAGGAACACATACATACATATACTTGATACTTCTAATTAATGTATTTCGGTTAAATTGAGAGTTAGGGACACTGAAATATATAATGACATTGGTCATGGTCCCGCCCTACAAAAAGTAGGTAGGCCAAATCTAAGGCAACAGGCGGACTATATATTACATGTACCAAGCTCTTTTTTAAACATTCCCTATTAGAATACCAACAAAAGAAGACTGTATCGCTAACACTGTCCTTCGCAAGATGCTATATATAAAACTGTTACGGGTAATGGCTCGGAGCTGGGCCTCAAAGTTCCCATCACATTGCCAAATGCCTGCCCTGTTTCTTAGGGTGAAATTTTCGCCATCGATATGGCAGCGAGAAACATCTGAGAACAAAATCTCAAGGCGTCGATCAAAACGTCTAGCCTAGAAAATGATAAGGTCGAAATGTGTTCTCAATACAACTCCGAAAAGATTTTAGTTAGAGAAATCAAATTATCAACGAATGCGGAATTAAGGGAACGACCTGAGCAGAAACTTTTTCGCAAGAGGCTTTATGACTCATGTGGAATACTATTAATCCTTGCAGAATATCGAAAATACTCTGGCCAGTTTTTCGTGGAAAAAGGACCTTGATTCCATTGGCTCTTAATATAATATTTTCAAGGTTTCTTAACGCATGTATTTCAGATCGTATAGAATACCCAAGTAACAGTTATTGTAAAAGTTTTTTAGACAAGGAGGAAGAACAATCGGTACTGCATCACTCTACAAAAGCACTGAGATATCTTGATACAAGCTACTGTCATGAACTGAACTATTTTAAAAATGTATTACTGACAACGATTGTCTCTGAGACCAATGGAAAAAATAGTGAATCAAGTTAGGTAAAGGTTTTATAATGAGTCCTTGAGTTCTCCCACGAATTCCTTTAATCCAATTTCAACTGTGCATTGGTTTAAACAACTTTTTTAAATAATTGGGGATATCGTGGTATCTCATATCCATAGCTCCCATATAAGACCCTCTTCCGCGATAAAAGATATATGGTAATAAGGAAACATTTACAGCAAATAACAAAAGTATCTATTCGTAAAACACTTTTACTTGTACATACATTTTTATTTCAAGACCCACATGACATTTGAGGGTTAAATATTTTTTTTTTAAATAACAAGCTAAATGAAATTTTAAAACAAGTACGTGCTTTAAAAAAAATATTTGTTTAATACTAATTAACAACAATTTTAAGAATTAAATTACATTTTTATTATAAATCATCACATTAAAAATATTTTTTTTCTCTAAATGGAGAAAAAAAGAACATTTAATAAAAATAATTTTATAATTTTTTTAATGGTCAATTTTAGTCGTTTTGTTGTTGCTTTCTCTAAGTATAGGATATGAATTGCGATCATTATTATTTGAATATCGCAGTAATAATACGTAATAGAAAAACAAGAACATATTTATGAATAAAATAAAAAAAAAATTTTAAATATGTATGATCAAGCACTTATACTTGAATGAATGAATGAATTGACTATGTATAAACATACAAATGGATTTATGTTTAAACTTTTATAACACGCCGGAAGTGTACACCATCTACGCCATCATGATCATCAGTAGCACTCGCACTATCATCATCATCATCGTCAACATTGCGTTCGTTGTTATTATTATCATTGTGATCGTCATCATTGACTTTAGTTACGGTAGAGAACAAGCTATAGAGCAAATAAGAGATCTTTTATAGAAATCATCAATAAAATCGGTTGTAGCAAACAAGTACATTTATTTGTTTAAAAATAATGTTTCATTTTACTCGAATCTGTTTTCGTATACAATTTTTTTTGCTAATTTATGGCAATTTTTTTTTCATAATTTTTGCGTTTTCCATTAAAAATTTTTGTTTTAACATAACGCGTGTTCTAAAGTGAAGCAAAAATTTGTTAAATATGTAAATTGATACACTGATTATAAAGTGCTATAAACATAATTTATATTTATACATATGAAATTATTGTTAACCTTTGTTAAAGGAAGGAATCCACCCACACCCCCCCCCCCCCCCCCCAAAAAAAAAGCTAAATCAATTTGTTAAAAACATTAAAGGGCTTGATAAGCCGCCAAATATATTTATAGAAAATGCACTGTCTAAAGTTTTTAATTAATTTTTAACTACTTTAAGTTATATTACGCCCTTACTGCATAAAATTGTAATTAAAATCACTGCATCAGTTTACAATGGAAACACTTGTGTTTTTAAGAACTCGAGTTTATATTTAAGAAACACTTAAAAAGTATTTATGAATGGAAAAAACGGAGGGAGGGAAACACTTGAGACAAGACCTCGTGCTAAAAATACAAGAAGAAAAACTACCTGACTTTAAAACATGTTTATGAACATTTGAGTGGCTATTTGAAACTAAGTATGGTAATAATAACACAACACAAACCCAAAAAAGTCCATAAATCTTTTCAAGTACGAGTGTTTTTCAAATGGAAAATTTCAAGGAAATTTTGCTAAATGAAGGAGGGATGTATAATTTTGGAAATATTATATTAACTATTGGAAAAAACATTTGTTTTCTAATAACTAAACTTTTTGGAAACATATTTGTTTTAGTAAAATGACAAAATTACAAATTTATAGGTTTTTCTTACAACAAATTTTCGGGATTTGATCATACTGATCTGAATCTTATAACCGATTTCGGAATATTGGATGTGAGGTGTCTATAGACACCACAATTACCGAAAGCTTGATGCTAAAGATATTGAAGCGGTAATGGGATTGAACATTAGAACATGAATATAAAACTATGAGGTTAATGTATCATTGATTGATAAGAGGGATTTCTAGGATTTCTGAAAGCAAGAGAAACATAGATGACATTATTTACTACTAGATTCCACTGTAAACTAAAGAACATATCTGGCTAAAACCTTATCAATCTGTTTTTTTTTTTTTTTTTTTTTTATCAAGGGAATAGGTTGGTTGTATCTAAGTTTGTTATTATTAACTCCTCTTTTTCCGATGTATAAAATGAGATCTTCACTATTTCTTAATCAATCAATCTTTTTAAAATTTTTCCTAGTTTTCGATTATTTTTGGGGTTTTATTTAGACTAAACTAATCTTGTTTGAAGCTTTAAAACGATATTATAGATCATATATCTAGCCAGCTATGTATGCCCGAACAAAGTTTTGATTCAAAATATATGGTCCAACATAATTTTATCATTTTAGTTATATTGTCTATATTTAGTTTAGTTTAGTTTGAACACTGAACCCTGCGAAAATTGAGACTACTCCGCACATGCATGTAAAGAGTTCTCCTCAAAGAACTAGAACTGGTCCGAAACTAATCCAAATGTATGAAAAAACATACTCCATTTAAAATTGTGAGGTCCTAGCTGAGGATGACGTAATCCATCTATGCATTACATCAGACTAATTCCAAATGTTGCTTTTTAAAAATTTTAAATATGGTCGATAACTCACCACATAGAACTACGTAGCGGACCATATATTCCAATAATGTATATGGGGGAGTAGATTTTCGATAAATGAATCTTGTACTCCAATAATTTTTGTAGGGAACTAGTACACGTAGGTCAGACCTGCTGAAAGTACAGTATACTATAATTTGAAGAGGAAGAGCAATCAAAAAAGGTGTAGAAGGAGGAGAGTCAAAGACATATTAGCTGCAACCAGAAGTTACCATTTTTTAACCAATTATATAGCTCTGACAGATCGTCAACAATGCACTGTCTTTGAAATTTAAAAGACGCATCTCCTAGCTTATGGCAGAAGTCATTATAGGGTAATCGCAGTACTTTAGCAAGGAACCAAATTTTCAATATCCGGTGATAACAGTAATCATATGCCTGACTTGGGGTCAACTTAGTTTGAAGAGATCTGATTATAGTTTTCTTTCCAAGAAGTCTAAAGACCCACTAAAGCAGCGTAAATAGAGTTTTATGGAAGGTATTCTCAATGATTCTCTTATAAGGATTCATTTTTTTTTTTTAAATTCAATTTGCAAGAGAATCCAACCCAACAAAAACTTATATTGAACAATATCATTACATATCATTTTCTTCTTCTTTCATGTATAATTCAACATAGAGTGACAGGGAAAAAGACACAATGGCATTTAAAGTCATTATTTTAATACAGTGATGATATTGGAGGCGAGTACTTTCCACGCTCGATTACAAGTAGGGAGTTATATAAGTATCTAATACCTATGAGTTACTAAGATACATCCACTGAGCCTACTTTTGCTGGGAAGTTCCTGAGCAAACAGTTATTGTCAAGTTTCTTAAAAGTGGTAAAAAGAAATGAGCATTTTTTTGCCATTCTTCAGATTATTGTAGTTCCCATATTCGAATAATTGCGAACTGGGTTAAAGGTGTTATGAAAAAATGCCTCCTAAAACTAGTCGAAAAGCAAATTAGAAAGACGGCAAACGAAAACATAATTATTTTGGAAATTCAGCTCTCCAAACTTTAGTTTGGGCCCAATAGCATTTTAATGGGTTTCAATCTGTTGGTAGTTTTCCTCTTTGGCCGATTTCCATTATTAAACATTTATGATCAATATATGAGGAACATATTGGATAAATTCATAGAAATATTGGCATTGAATAAGAATCCAGTTTTTTTTTTTTTTTTTTTTTTTGATTTTTTTAAAGCTTTTTGTCTCAAATCGTCAAAATATTTATGAATTTTACACAAGACTCTTTGGAGAATAACGTAGGACTTGAAAAATTTTAGTGAAATGTTGACTATGTATATGTTTTATTCAAGCCGGAAAGTAATATTCTGAATATTTTTTCAGAATTAAAATAATTAATCTTGCGTTTCTTCTCCTAAACAGAGGAAAAAAGAAATATACACGCCTGGTACCAAATTGACACCAAACTGTTTATAATTTTTCAATAACATCCGTTGTCAAAGTTGACAACATTGCAACAATTCGTTGACGAAATCTAAATTTTATACACATCCGTTGTCTAAATGTTAACAGACGTGGTAAGCTCACTATTGGCAACGGATTGTTTGTCAACGTTGCGTTGTCAACATTACATACACAGAGGGAAAAAGAAATATACACGCTTGGTACCAAATTGGCACCAAAGAGTTTGTAATTTTTCAATAACAACCGTTGTCAAAGTATATACATACGTACGACAACACTATGTCGCAACGTTGTCAACATTGCAACAATTCGTTGTCAAAATCTAAATTTTATACACATCCGTTGTCTAAATGTTAACAAACGTGGTAAGCTCACTATTGGCAACGGATTGTTCAAGTTCTAAATAAAACTATGTTGTTTTTTAGAATTTGATGTCACACATGCTAAAAAGGATATTATCCTGCGATATCCTTTGAAAAAACTTTTTCCATATTTCATCAAAAGTGATGAAACACTTCAAAATAAAGTGTGAAGTGAAGTTATATCAATTAAAAGTCCAGCGGTTTAGCTTTATTCATGAAAGGGTGGAAGAATATCGATATTTATTCCCTACACCACTGTAATGGGGAGGGTATTATGCGTTGGTGCTGATTTCAAAATTAGTATTCTTTTCAATTTCCATACAAATTAGCTAAAGACTTATAGCACGTAGGTGGGAAACTCTATGTACTTTCCTGACTCTTATATCATTAAGGACAAATTTCTTAAATTTTGATGCTGTTTTAACTACTTAATCAGAATAATTTTTAGTTTATGATATTTTACATGAACATCCAGCCAATTTATGAACCCCCAAACAAACATTTCAGTAAGTTATCTACAAAATGATTATATTCATATTTATGAAATGGTAAAAAGGTGTAAAAGAAATATTTATCCACTCGATTTAACATAAACATTAAGGGGAAATTAACGAATTCCGTTGAATTTTCTACTTCAAATAATTAAAAGAAATTTACAACAAAAATATGTCAAAATACCATAAACTATATAATCCTAAAGAAGAAAAATTTTTTTATCATATAGAATTTTAAGTATTTCAAAATTTTGTGTACAAATACATATAATAAATATACTTTTGTTTTCCCTCTTTTTTGTACAGATTTGAAATTGGACAAACGATGCTGTGGATATAAATCACATAAAACTACCAACAACAGAATAAAACAACTAAAATTATTACCGAAAAAAAAAAAACAACAAACCAAACTAACACCTTTAAAAGTTTTAAACAAAAAAACGAAGAAAAGAAAATGTGGGCCTAATAAATTTATCAGCGCCTAGACTATTTCTATCTATGCTCCAGAGGAATTATGGGAAAGATGATGAAGATTGATGAAGATATTATGCTAAAAATGACACAAAACCTAATTAAAACACATAAATAAATATCACATTTTAAATGATCATAACACAAAACGAAATAAGAACATTTCCGTTGCCAAGAAAACAAAACGAAATATTTACCTTTAACGTAAAACGAAAGGTGATCATTATCTTGTAATAACATCATCACCCGCCCAAAAAAGTATCATTTGTATTATTATAATCACAGAAATTCTTTACGCTTGCCACATCAATCATCACTGGGAAATTCTAAAGCAGGAGTTCGTACAATCGATCGATCGTACAACAAGGCGGCAAATGAGACACACAAACATTTATGGATTTTAATGATTTTAACATCAAACATTTAAAATTAGAAATTTAAATATAAAGACAAAAAGATACATATACACATATTATATTTTTAGATTTGTAGCCCCAAAAGAAACACATGTTGCTACAGATCATTAGACTAACAAATCAAACAGCTACAGTAACAACAGCAACAACAACTGCAACAATAGAGATTTTCAACTAGAAATAAAGTTTTGAGATTTCATCTTCTTCTCCTTGGGCTGAACAGCAAAAGAGGCGCATCATTTGCTGCGTTTCTCCTTGGGCCCAGTGCATTTGAGTTTTGAATGGATTTTCAATCTTTTTGCTTTTAAGTGGATTTCCGGTACAACACACCACAACACGACACAATAACAACAACAACCCAAAAAAAGTAATAGAAAAACATTTATTTTGAGGATCATTAAAAGAAAAGTGAAACTTAAAGCAACATACTTGCAACACATGTGTCATAAATGAAAACGGCAACAAAAATACCATGTTGTCATTAAAAGAGGCACAACCAAAAAACCCTTAAACAAACCCTCTTAAATTTTACTCAAAATCACATTGAGAGAAATCGAGAGAGCACGTGACAACAAGAGTGCTCAAGGAATAAGAAAGAGAGCCGAACTATCACTGATTGAGTGAACTTTGTTAAAAGGCCTATTGCCACATATATCACAGATTGTTGCATTCATTTTATAAACAAACATCATGGTGTTAAGATCGCAAAGTGCAAGACATAAAACTCCTTTAGGATACATTAATTACTTTTTAATATTGGCCGTCGCGTTAATATATATTACCGTCATTACAACAACGCCGGTAACGGCTATGGCTAGACGATTTTCTCCCTCGGATGCGAATGATTATGACTATGGCGGCTACACTTCACAAGTGGAAGTAAGAAAACGTAGTGGTGGTGCAAGTGGTAGTAATACAAATGCCAGCATATCTCCATATCAATTTGATGATACCGAAGCCGATGAGGAGAGAGCTCAGGAACGTGATCGTAATGATGATGCCGATGACGAAGAGGACAATCATCAACAACAGCCTCAGCAATCGGATAAATTGCCCAAATTTAAAAATCCCAAAAATCTACGTAATATTTATTCCAAACCCTCTGGCAGTTTTATACAACTCTCTTGCCCCTCCATAGGCAAACCGGATCCCAATATAACCTGGCTCGTTAATGGCACTAAAATATTACTCAATGGCAGTAAAATACGCCGCACTAAATGGTCACTTTTTATGGAGGATCTATTACCCACTGATTCAGGTTTATATACCTGTAAAGTTTGCAATCCCTATGGCTGTATAAATCACACCACAAGTCTGCATATTAGTGATCGTGTCAATCACAAACCTATTAGTCTGATATCACCGGCCAATTTAACTTTATTTATAAATGAAAGTGGCGAAATGAATTGTACCTATCTATCCGATCTATTCAGTTCGAAAAGTTGGACTTTCACCCCTTGCAACTCCACACACGGTTGTTCGCCCAATAGCACAGTACTCCAAGATGTACAAGATGTTTTGAGATTTGAAAATGTTACTAAAGATCAAGAGGGCTGGTACACCTGCATGGAAATAAATGGTTTGGGTAAATCTCTAAAAAGTGCTTACCTAAGAGTAAAAGATCCCAGCGAAACTAAGGTTACCAAAGTAATAAGATCACAAACTTTATGGGAAGTGGTGGTGGCCACAGTAATTATATTAATGTTATTGTTATTAGCCATTTTCATTTACTATGTATGGCGTAAAATGAAGCATGAAAAGTTGCTGAAACAGCGCATCGAAACGGTGCATCAATGGACTAAGAAAGTTATAGTATACAAACCCGCCAGTGGTGATTCCTCGGGATCCATGGATGCCATGATTATGCCAGTGGTGAAAATTGAAAAACAGCGTACTACCGTCTTACAAAGCTCCAACTCAGAGCCAGTGCCTTTTAATGAATATGAATTTCCTTTGGATTCTCATTGGGAAATACCACGCAACCAGCTGATACTGGGAGCCACCTTGGGTGAAGGTGCCTTTGGCCGAGTGGTAATGGCAGAGGTAAATAATGCTATAGTAGCAGTCAAAATGGTCAAAGAGGGCCACACTGATGATGATATTGCCAGTTTGGTGCGTGAAATGGAGGTTATGAAAATTATCGGCAAACACATTAACATTATCAATCTTTTGGGTTGTTGCTCCCAGAGTGGTCCTCTGTATGTTATAGTGGAATTTGCTCCTCATGGCAATCTCAAAGATTTTTTGAATAAAAACAGACCTGGCAAGGAATACGATAAAGATGGCAATCTAACCTCTCCGCAACATCATCTTACCGAAAAACATTTAATCTCTTTCGCCTTTCAAATTGCCCGTGGCATGGAGTATTTGGCTTCACGCCGTTGTATACATCGTGATTTGGCGGCGCGTAATGTTCTGGTATCCGATGACTATGTCATGAAAATAGCCGATTTTGGTTTAGCTCGTGACATACAAGACACCGACTATTATCGTAAAAACACCAATGGTCGTCTGCCCATCAAATGGATGGCTCCTGAATCTCTGCAAGAGAAATTCTATGATTCTCAAAGTGATGTCTGGTCCTACGGCATATTGCTGTGGGAAATAATGACATTTGGTGCCCAGCCCTATCCCACCATTATGTCAGCTGAGGAGTTATACAGTTATCTGATGTCTGGTCAGCGTATGGAGAAGCCCGCCAAATGTTCGCTCAATATTTATATGTTGATGCGTCAGTGTTGGCATTTCGATGGCACTGCTAGACCCACATTTACCGAAATAGTAGAGAATTTAGATAAACTACTGCTAACGAATGAAGATTATCTAGATGTGGCGGTGGCGAATCTAGAAACACCGCCCTCTTCCAGTGATGAAGAGGATTCCGATGAGGAGTCCTTGCGTTATCATTATAAGTAACGAGATTATCGGTAGGTTTAAAGTATTTAGAATAATTTAAGAGTTAATATCATAAACTATGGTTGTTTGTATGTATGTATATCGTTAATTAGTTTGAAGAGTGTAAATAGTGAAAATTTGTTAACTAAAATATAATTTATTGAATTTAAAATATGAACTTAAACTATGTACTAATTAACAATAATTTTAAAGAGATTATCACAAATAATTAATTTTGCAATTTATAATTTTATTTTATATTTTTTTTCAAATCTGTAAATATTTAATTTTAATTTTGTCTCATTATTATTTTCCCTTTCAAAAAGTTTATTTTGTAGTAAAACTTTTCGTAAACCAGCTAAAAAATCCAAAGATGTATAATTTTAAGTTTATAACTTTTTTAGTTTTTCCTACTAAACCAAAAAGTCTGTATAATATTTTTCCAAAGATTTAGTACCAAAAAATTTAAAATAGAAAATATGATTAATTAATGTATAAATATAATCTTAATTATAATAATGTAAATTATTAATTATAATATTTTTATAATATTTAAATACAATAAATTAAAATATACTATTTTATACTATAAATATTAAAATAATGAAATATTGTTTAATTAATTAACTACTTTGACGGAATCTAAAAAAGTAGGTGTATTCACATTTACCAATTTTTAGAAATTATTTCTTTTTTTGTTTTTTGATCCGAAATTATATGTCGGTTCACCTTTCAACCATACAAGTTAATAGCCTGGAACGTGAACATTTAAAATATATTCCCAATTAAATTCACTCTCTGACCCAACTTGGATGACATTCTCTTGAATTGATATGATTCTCAAATTAACCTTACAATAAATGCGCAATTAATGAATCGGCCTGTCTGCGGTATTGAACAAATTCGACATCTGAACGATATACTATTGCCTCTAGCTGAATATCAAATAAAATCTCGCTCTACAAGAGCACAGAAAGAGATACCATATTAAAGTACCGGAGGTTTCATCCTGTAACCATTGGAATAATTTATTTTAAAATTATAATAAGGTTATAACAATGGGCCAAGTAACCTGTGAGTGTTCTCGCAGTTCAGTTCTAGTTTACTTCTAGGTCAGTTCTAGCTCAATTCTAGTTGAGTTCTACTTCTATTCCGGTTCAGTTCTAGATCAATTTAGTTCTAATTCAGCTCTGGTTCAGTTTAGTTCAGTTCTTGTTCAGTTCTAGTTCAGTCCTAGTCCAGTTCTAGTTCAGTTCTAGTTCAGTTCTAGTTCAGTTCTAGTTCAGTTCTAGTTCAGTTCTAGTTCAGTTCTAGTTCAGTTCTAGTTCAGTTCTAGTTTAGTTCAGTTCTAGTTCAGTTCTAGTTCAGTTCTAGTTTAGTTCAGTTCTAGTTCAGTTCTAGTTCAGTTCTATTTCAGTTCTAGTTCAGTTCTAGTTCAGTTCTAGTTCAGTTCTAGTTCAGTTCTAGTTCAGTTCTAGTTCAGTTCTAGTTCAGTTCTAGTTCAGTTCTAGTTCAGTTCTAGTTCAGTTCAGTTCTAGTTCAGTTCTAGTTCAGTTCTAGTTCAGTTCTAGTTCAGTTCTAGTTCAGTTCTAGTTCAGTTCTAGTTCAGTTCTAGTTCAGTTCTAGTTCTAGTTCAGTTCTAGTTCAGTTCTAGTTCTAGTTCAGTTCTAGTTCTAGTTCAGTTCTAATTCAGTTCTAGTTCAGTTCTAGTTCAGTTCTAGTTCAGTTCTAGTTCAGTTCTAGTTCAGTTCTAGTTCAGTTCTAGTTCAGTTCTAGTTCAGTTCTAGTTCAGTTCTAGTTCAGTTCTAGTTCAGTTCTAGTTCAGTTCTAGTTCAGTTCTAGTTCAGTTCTAGTTCTGTTCTAGTTCTGTTCTAGTTCAGTTCTAGTTCAGTTCTAGTTCAGTTCTAGTTCAGTTCTAGTTCAGTTCTAGTTCAGTTCTAGTTCAGTTCTAGCTCAGTTCTAGTTCAGTTCTAGTTCAGTTCTAGTTCAGTTCAAGTTCAGTTCTAGTTAAGTTTTAGTTCAGTTCAGTTCATTTCTGTTCAGTTCTAGTTCTCTTCTAGTTTAATTCTAGTTCAGTTCTAGTTCTGTGCAAAACATATTCTAACCTGTTCAATCTAAAATAGCGTCACAGTTTCGAAAATTTTTTTATTTGATCGATTATACGACTAATGTGAATACTCTAAAGATTTACTCCGGTTAATATTACTTAGGATAAACCTATATAATACTCTTTGTTATTTAAAGAAATAAAAATTAATAATTAATTAAAAAATTATTGACTCAATTAAGCATTTAATAAAATTTATTATGCTTTAGTATTTAATAACTTTTATATTTTTAACAGTTATGTGTAAAAAAGTGCCTTTTCGGAATACAAAACATATCAAATATTTATAAGATTAAGTTAAATTATTTAATGTAAGTTTTATTATAATTTAATGTAAGTTTATTGCTTAATTATTTAAGTTAATTTTTACACAAATTACGAACATTATAAGTATTATATATTAAATAAATAATTATTAATAACTTATATTTTATTATTAAATTGTTTTCAGTGCCTTTAAAGAAGAAATTTAAAAAAAAATCCTTAATAAACGAGTTTAATAAAATTTTAAATATTTATTAAAAGTTAAAACTAATTTTTGCACTTATTTGGAAGGAATGTGTAAAATTGCAATTGGATGCGTACAACAAATTAATTATGACCAGTTTACATAAAATAAATTTATATTTATGTACAGATCCTACATCGCTATTATACGTTTGCGATAATGTTAGATCCCGTATAAAACCTCTTTCAGAAAATCAGCCTTTCCTCAATAAATTGCTCGAAATATAATATAAATTATTGATAATAAGAAAAATAGTTTTACCAAACTCTGAGAGTTTGGTCCATAGAGAGTATATTTATAATATTTATTTTGTAACAAAATTTAATTCAAATAAATTTGTAAGCAGCTATAGGTAGAGCGGGACCTACTTATTTTATGTAGGGAGGTAGGTAAGTTGACAGGAGGATGTATACTACATCAAATCCTAATATTCTGATAATGTTGACCGATTCGAAATATGAGAATCATTTTTTTTAAATTGAGTAAGTCTGGTTAGATCCGACGAAATACACATAGATCATTATCGAACCTGTTGTGCACTCCTTTAAAGATTTTACCCTTCGATGGTCATATACTCAGTTTCCTAGATATAATTCCTTAGAATTTTCCAATCAGTGTTCTTGAGAGTTTAAATATATGGAATAAAATCGTCCTCAAGATAATGGCAAAGAAAGTGCTCCAGAATTTCCCTGCTATAATTCCCTGTTATAATTACATTCGCCTGAATACGATTCAATTATATAAGTTGTGCCTGTAATCTACTGTGGCTGATTGGAGTAAGTATCATCATACTTATCTCGAACGTGCTCATTCTGAAAAAGCTTTTCATCCTACTTTCAATCCTTAACTTCCTCGAGCTCCCATTCATCCGACTATTCCCGCATAGGCTCTTAACCATAAGATACACCGATTTCCTATGGGAGACTATACGGTTAGGACATATTTTTAGTCCAATACGATCTTAGAATAACCTTGTAAACTCGCCCAATTCCAATCCAGTTTACTCATTCCGCTGTTACCCAGAGTCTAGTGTTGCGAGTAGGAAAAGGTTTAGTATATTTTGTTTGTACATCACCAAAGTTTAGATGTTCATGTATGAACCGATTCCGTATATTGGATATAATGTTATGGACAAATTCTGTTTGTTTTTCCGCTATTTCACAGAGGATTTTTGTTGCTGGGTTTTCAATATACATATTCTCTCTTGAGTATACGTTCGTGTAATCGTGATTTTATAAAGTCAGTGTGTAATAGTAGGTCTAAGACCCTATGATTCTCATTTTTACATTTGGTCAAGGATTACACCTAAGCACACAACGCTGTCGGTTACCAGTATTTTTATTTTTATTCATATCTCACAGTTGAGCCCATTATAAGGCAATATTCAGGGTTTCCTAGGTATTTCTATACAAGTAATTTGGATCTTTTCTCTTTAGTAGTATTACGACATTATCTGTATGTCATCGAGAATGTCTAAGTCCATTCTCGATGAGGGTCCTCAGTAGCCTATTAGTCTAGAGTACAAAATTTCTGAAATTTGCTGATAGATATAGCGTACATCTCTCAGCTTATACATCAATCCCTTAGCATATAGTGGACGAATTCATTGATTGCGGTTTTCCCTGATTAGACCTTAAAATTAGCATGTTGCTTATAGTTGAGGGCCTTGTCTGATATTCTGCTTTTAACCGTTATAATGAAATCTTCCCAATACATATAAATATCCTGGTAATATCGATGTTCCAAATTCTAACGATACTATAAATCTTATAAAGTTAATCGTTTTACAAATTTCCTACAAAATTACATAATTAATCCCAACAGTCCAGCTATCATTTGATATAGTGTATCCCAGGGTCTATCCCTGCCTGGCATTATAAAATGGTGAGCTTTACTTACGTGTATCTTGCATATTTGTAAAACTCACTTGCAAAATAAAAATCAATTAACGATTTCTTTTAGACATACAATTAATTAAACAAGCCGGACCATTATATTAATGTTAATAATTTGCAAAAATAAATAAAAATTATGCTTTAAGCTATAAAATCTAAATTATAGTTGATGTATGGACTGGTTATTAAAATAATTTTAATTATAATGAAAATAAAACGTTAAATATTAAAATCGATTGCTTCATAAAGATGGATTAAGGCAAAATTTATATTAAATAGAAACCAGAAATCTTATAAGACACAAATACGATAAAGTTAAATCCTGTTAAAAGAAATCAGAAATTAGATTGAATTTATAAAAAGTTATTAAAATTATATATGCATTTGAAACACAAAAAAATTTTAGAGAAAATATGTATTTATTAGCTCAATTAAAATTTCGTAAGCACTACCCAAAAACAAAAGAATTCCATTTATACAAAATTTAAATTTTTTTAAATAAATTTCAAGTAATAATTGAAGCTTAAATTAATATCTAAATTAAACTGACTTCATTTACATTGATCTAGATTTTATGTGTTGTATTAGAAATCGTAACAAATTGATTGGAAACAATTGGAAGACAAGACAATGGGTTTGGCGCTTAAATAGTTTTTTGTTTTGTACGTTTATTTCGATTTCTACAGTTGTTTTATTGAAAATAATCCATATTTATTAATCATGATAACACCTTTCAATTAATACAAATTTGTAACGTATTTAAGCGTGTTTAAATAAACAATAAATGACTTCATAGTTGTTATTAAATAACAACAAAAAAATTATTATTATTCTCAAATAGAAAAAAAAGCGACAACAAATGAACGTTAGAAATATTTAGTAAGACGTGAAAAGAGAAAATATCTGTGCATGTCGTTTCAAATGAAATCAACCGCAAATCTAATATTGTCGTGACTTAGTAATATCTCCTTTTTGGCGGTAGGTAAATTGATAATTGAGTAAAAATTTGTTAGTGGAATAAATATTGGTTTAAAATATAAAATTTATTAAAGTCAGTAGTAGCATCATTGACCCATTCTAAACCGATACTCACAAAATTCAAAAGAATATTATAACAAGTTAGAGTGCTATATTCGGCTATGCCGAATCTTAAATACCCTCCACCAGCCAGGTACTTTTTATTAAAACCCATTTAACTAGATAACTTGACAAAATTTTTGTTTCCGTAGTGAGGGTACTAACATTTTTGCATATGTGGAACTAATTTTGATTAGGTCCAGAAAAATTTATATTAATAGGTCAGTTCGAAAACATTTTAATAGAATTTATACATACAAAATACACCTTTATGTCGAATTTTATCCAGATAACTTTGTCAATGTGCGTTTAAGTAATTTTCGGAAATGGACTTTATATATGTGAGCTATGACCAATTAAGGGCCTCTCCGGAAAAATTTCGTAGAGTGATTCATATGTATGGATACAAAACATACATATTTCTGTCGAATTTTATCAAGAAAGCTTTATTTGATAATGAAATATGATTTTTTTGAAGTGGACCTTATATAGCTGCTATTACCAATTATGGACTGATCCGGAAAAAAATTGGTAGAATGATTTATATGCAAATAAAACATATACAAGTCGTACTTTATCCCGATAGCTTTATTATTCAAAGAAATATTTCGGAAATGACTCTATATGGGAGCTAAGACCAGTTACGGGTCTTTCCGAAAAAAATTTAGTAGAGTGATTCATATATAGACAAAAGGCATTTGTGTCGAATTTTATTAAGAAAGCTTTATTTGACAATGAAATATGTGAGTTTAAATGATTTTCGGAAGTGGGTGTTGGTAGCTATGACTAATAATGTAGCGATCCGGGGAAAAATTAGTAAAATGATTTATATGTACACAAAACATATTCAAGTTGGTTTTTATACCGATAGCTTTAGAATTCAATGAAATATATGCGTTTAAGTGATTTTCGGAAGTGGACCTTATATGGGAGCTATTACTAATTATGGACCGATCCGGAAAAAAATTTGTAGAATGATTTGCATGCAAACAAAACATATTCCAGTCGTACTTTATCCCGATAGCTTTATTATTCAAAGAAATATATACGTTTAAGTGATTTTCGGAAGTAGACCTTATATGGGAGCTATAATAGTATGATTTCTGTTCATACTATATTTCCATGTACAAAATTTTGTGTTGATACCGATATATTTGAGGGAGTTATTACCGATAAACTAATTTCTGGGAATATACACCTTTGCATGGGGGCTATGGGGAATATTGGATCAATTGTTATGAGTTTGAACATACTTTGCCCTTGGTAGAAAAAAATAACGTGTGACAAAATTCATCGAAATATCTTTGGTAGTTTCTGAGAAAACTACTTATGAATTGGGAAAAAAAAACGTTATTTTTTCGAGGTAGTCTGAAATTTTTACTCATATCAAATTACGCCGTGAACCGATTTTTTAATAAAGAATGTTTTGGGAGAATTTCGCGAATTTATATGACTTCGTTTTAACGAGTGAGCGTGTTTTACACAGACGGACGAACAGACGGACGGACAGACGGACATAGCTAAATCGACTCAGAATTTCATAAGAATCAAGATTATATATACTTTGTCGACTAAATAGACTACACTCCAGACAAGACTATTGACTAGACTATATACTAGATTTAGAAGACTATAAATAGAATATACTATAGAATAGACTATAGACTAGACTATAGGCTAGACTATAGAATAGACTATATACTATACTATAGACTAGACTATAGATTAGACTATAGACTAGACTATAGATTAGACTATAGATTAGACTATGGACTAGACTATAGACTAGGCTATAGACTAGACTATAGACTAGACTATAGACTAGACTATATACTAGACTATAGAATAGACTATATACTAGACTATAGACTAGACTATAGGCTAGACTATAGAATAGACTACAGAATAGACTATAGACTAGACTATAGACTAGACTATAGAATAGACTATAGAATAGACTATAGACTAGACTAGACTATAGACTAGACTATAGACTATACTATAGACCTAGACTATAGACTAGACTATAGACTAGACTAGACTATAGACTAGACTATAGACTAGACTATAGACTAGACTATAGACTAGACTATAGACTAGACTATAGACTAGACTATAGACTAGACTAGACTATAGACTAGACTAGACTATAGACTAGACTATAGACTAGACTATAGACTAGACTATAGACTAGACTATAGACTAGACTATAGACTAGACTATAGACTAGACTATAGACTAGACTAGACTAGACTAGACTACAGACTAGACTAGACTAGACTACAGACTAGACTAGACTATAGACTATAGGCTAGACTAGACTATAGACTATAGGCTAGACTAGACTATAGACTAGACTAGACTATAGACTACTAGACTAGACTAGAGTAGACTAGAGTGACTATAGACTAGACTAGACTAGACTATAGACTAGACTATAGACTAGACTATAGACTAGACTATAGACTAGACTAGACTATAGACTAGACTAGACTATAGACTAGACTATAGACTAGACTATAGACTAGACTATAGGACTAGACTATAGACTAGACTATAGACTAGACTATTAGACTAGACTATAGACTAGACTAGACTAGACTAGACTAGACTAGACTACAGACTAGAACTAGACTAGACTACAGACTAGACTAGACTATAGACCTATAGGCTAGACTAGACTATAGACTATAGGCTAGACTAGACCTAGACTAGACTAGACTATAGACTAGACTAGGACTATAGACTAGAGTAGACATAGACTAGACTATAGACTAGACTATAGACTAGACTATAGACTAGACTATAGACTAGACTCTAGACTAGACTATAGACTAGACTATAGACTAGACTATAGACTAGACTATAGACTAGACTATAGACTAGACTATAGACTAGACTATAGACTAGACTATAGACTAGACTATAGACTAGACTATAGACTAGACTATAGACTAGACTATAGACTAGACTATAGACTAGACTATAGACTAGACTATAGACTAGACTAGACTAGACTATAGACTAGACTATAGACTAGACTATAGACTAGACTATAGACTAGACTAGACTAGACTAGACTAGACTTAGACTAGACTAGACTATAGACTAGACTAGACTAGACTATAGACTAGACTATAGACTAGACTAGACTAGACTATAGACTAGACTATAGACTAGACTATAGACTAGACTATAGACTAGACTATAGACTAGACTAGACTAGACTAGACTAGACTATAGACTAGACTATAGACTAGACTATAGACTAGACTATAGACTAGACTATAGACTAGACTATAGACTAGACTATAGACTAGACTATAGACTAGACTATAGACTAGACTATAGACTAGACTATAGACTAGACTATAGACTAGACTATAGACTAGACTATAGACTAGACTATAGACTAGACTATAGACTAGACTATAGACTAGACTATAGACTAGACTATAGACTAGACTATAGACTAGACTATAGACTAGACTATAGACTAGACTATAGACTAGACTAGACTATAGACTAGACTAGACTATAGACTAGACTAGACTAGACTATAGACTAGACTAGACTATAGACTAGACTATAGAGTAGACTATAGACTAGACTATAGACTAGACTATAGACTAGACTATAGACTAGACTATAGACTAGACTATAGACTAGACTATAGACTAGACTATAGACTAGACTATAGACTAGACTATAGACTAGACTATAGACTAGACTATAGACTAGACTATAGACTAGACTATAGACTAGACTATAGACTAGACTATAGACTAGACTATAGACTAGACTATAGACTAGACTATAGACTAGACTATAGACTAGACTATAGACTAGACTATAGACTAGACTATAGACTAGACTATAGACTAGACTATAGACTAGACTATAGACTAGACTATAGACTAGACTATAGACTAGACTATAGACTAGACTATAGACTAGACTATAGACTAGACTATAGACTAGACTATAGACTAGACTATAGACTAGACTATAGACTAGACTATAGACTAGACTATAGACTAGACTATAGACTAGACTATAGACTAGACTATAGACTAGACTATAGACAAGACTATAGACTAGACTATAGACTAGACTATAGACTAGACTATAGACTAGACTATAGACTAGACTATAGACTAGACTATAGACTATATAGACTAGACTATAGACTAGACTATAGACTAGACTATAGACTAGACTATAGACTAGACTATAGACTAGACTATAGACTAGACTATAGACTAGACTATAGACTAGACTATAGACTAGACTATAGACTAGACTATAGACTAGACTATAGACTAGACTATAGACTAGACTTTAGACTAGACTATAGACTAGACTATAGACTAGACTAGACTATAGACTAGACTAGACTATAGACTCGACTATAGACTTGACTATAGACTAGACTATATACTAGACTATAGACTGTACAATTAAACTAATAGTCGGTAACAAAATATAGTTTTTGCTTACTCTTCAATGAAGCCTCGTTTCAATTTTTAATTCATTCAGCTCGCTACAACAGGTGACTAAGAAAGTACATCAAACTTTTAAATGTCTGTCTTTAAATATGTACAATTTATAGCAGAATTTGTTTTGTTGCAGTTGTTTGAGCATTTTTAAAAAAATTATAAAATTTTATTTAATATTTTCTTTGTTTAGTTTTTTCACAAATCCCGCAAATAATTACGTACTGTTGGGATCCATTTAATTGGAAGAACAAAAATTAAGCACGAGCCATAATAAACTGAAACTATTTAATTCATATGCTTGAAAATTGAAACAGCAGAACTTGTACATGATGGAGTCATTAACAGAAAGAAAAACGATTTTGAATGTTTTAAATAATGACTGTATTTTTAAGGCAATGGACGGACTAAAGCAGTAGCACAGCAGCAGTAATAGTCATATAGTTGTAGCAGCAGTAAGTGATACAATCCTGAGTTTATTTGTTAAGTGGCGGTATTTGTTTTCTGTTGTTGCTGGTGGAGAGTTACGTATAGAAAAAAATAATAATTTTAATGTGAATATTAATAAATTAATAAAACTTTTGTTATTGTTGCATTTAGCAATTTTGTTGTTCATACATAATTTGTTGTTGCATGTCTTTGGTGGGTGGATTATATGTTACTCTGCAAAATGTGTTAACGGTTAGAAAATATATCAAAATTTTAAATTAAAGTTGAGACTATAATGCAGACATTAGTCAAAACTATACAGCAAACTACAATCGAGACTATAAAACTTACTATAGTCGAATTGTAGAGCACACATTAGTCGAGTCTATAAGCTGACTATAGTCTGGTCTATAAAGTAGACATGAATATAGTCTCGAGTAATATCTAATAAGTATTGCCTACATTAAAGACTATACTATAGTACTATTTATAGTATACACCCGACTATAGAGCAGACAGTCGTATCTCGACTAATTAAGTAAACATTAGTCAAAACTAAACAGCATACTGTAGTCGAAATTGTTTATAGACTAGACTATACCCGAGACTGTAGTGCAGACAATTGACCTTCGACTTATAGAGCAGACATATGCCGAAACAATAAAACACACTTAAGACTATAGAGCAGACATACTATGTGGAGATAGATCAGACTGTTGTAGGTAGACCAGAATATAAACCAGTCTATGTATGAAACTATAGACCCGACTATAATCGGTTCTATAAACCGTTCTTTAGATCTGAGTATGGACTGTTATAAAGACTAAAGAGAACACTATATTCGATACAACAGAATAGACTAGATAGTCTAGGCTAAATCAGACCATAGTGAAAGGTAAATCTGACCGGCACTATAGTCTAGACTTATCCAAATAATCCACACTTTAAATCAGACTTCAGTAGAAATTATA
This sequence comes from Lucilia sericata, assembly GCF_015586225.1. Taxonomy (NCBI): domain Eukaryota; kingdom Metazoa; phylum Arthropoda; class Insecta; order Diptera; family Calliphoridae; genus Lucilia; species Lucilia sericata. Next base: position 84,642 of record NW_023994340.1, on the reverse strand, counting down.
ACTACACTAGACTATAAAAAAGATTATAGTCAATACTAAACCAGTATATTTGACATACATACATTAGATCGAACTTAATGTCATGTTTTAAAATTGTATTAGTTACGTGGTGTCAACCTTTATCAGCCATATTTTTGTATATTAATTGCAAAAGTATTAACAAATTCAAATTATTATTACAATTTAATTAAAAAAATTGTTTTAAACAATAATATTACTATTTAACAAACACATAAAATTCGCATTAAAATATAAAAGTGTCACAGTCTATTAGGCTCGTAGCAAAAATACAAAATCCGATAGCACCAAAAAAATTGTGTATCTAAATGTCTAGTTTTTATCATTTCATTCATTAACGTTCAATTTCATTCATTCGACATTAATTAATTAAAAACATAAACAAACCCACACGATACTAATACTAAATATAGTATATGAATGTATGTTATATATTAATCTACTCTCTGGTTCCACTCTCTATACAACACTGTGACTTTTTACACCAGACAAACAAACATACGGCAACTGCATCAAGATTTAATAATTTTGTTTTTGATTTTGTTGATTTTTTTTTATTTTACTAGTACGAGTATTTTATAATACGTGTTTCATAGACTTTGCGGTTAATTTAAATATTATTAACACGAAAAGCATAAAATGCAAAAAATAAAATATTGTATATTGTATAGTTTATAGTTTATACTAAATAAATCCATCTAAAAACAAACAAAAAGAAATCCAGTTTATTTATTACAAAGAATGCACTGAAAAAAACATTTCAGCATATTGTAGGATAACCCAGTTATCGGGCTATGGCTTATGCATTCCTAGGATTTGAAAGATAGCTTAAAATAAAATATCCCATCTTTTTCTACTTCATGAACCTCTAGAAGATTGTATTTAACATCGGGGATGCAGTAGACGTAAAATAACTACTTGAACCAAGCATCCGAATAAGAAGACAAGATAGGACTAGGCTGCAAACACTAACATTCGTGACGACGAAATCTCAGTCAACATTGCCGGTTTCAATGAATGTTACGGCTACTGGCTCTGAAATTTTCACCGATAAGCTTGATCACTTAGTTTCCATCAGATTGCTTAATGCCTGTACTATTTTTCATTCGGAACGTACATACAAGACCTACGTTATAATGTCGAAATGTATTTTCAATTGCATTCAAACCCTGTCCCAGCTCAGACACTTTGTCAAATTGTCAACAGTTTCAGATCATGAGAACTACTTCACGAAGAGATATTCGTATTGCCCGGGAACAGAACCTTGACAGACATTCGCATATTAGGTCGTATGGGTAAGAATTGTCTCAATATTGTGTCGACATAATTTTTATATTATTATTGTAATTAAAAGGATTGAATGTTAACCCAAGGGTTGAATGTTAACAGGACGATATCAGTGAACAAAAGCATTAAATACCTAGTCGTAAACCCTGATCGGAAACTAAAGGAAAAACTACATAGAGTATAGAACCAACAAAGCATATCAATGCTGGTTGGTATATGGGACAACCATAGGCCCGAAATGGAGCTAAGTTCATTAATGACACATTGAATTTTAGAAGCGTAATAATATTAATTCTAACTTACGCTTCTATAATCGCTTCTGCAGGTTTGGTTAGGTTAGGTTAATAGGAATATGTATAGTACATCAAATCCGAAGAAATACACCTCGGCCACTATCGGGGCTGTTGCGCGCTCCTTTTCATGAAAAAAATTTCACTGAATGTATTATCTTTCAATATTTTAGTTTCCTAGACGTAATTCCTAAGAATTTTCCAATCAGTGTTAGTCAGAAATGTTAATCCGAAATAACATCACTTCCGTAATAACATCACTTCGACGAATGCCTGACAGTGACAAAGAAAGTGCTCCAGAGTTTCACTTCTATTTCAGACTTGCTGATTCTGAGGAGATTTCTCGTCTTGTTCTCATCAGGGTCACCCCAAGAGGCCTTATATGATTCTATTACCCATATTTTTAATTCAGCTTTTGTTGCGTCGAAAGGTTTTGCGTTTGTCAGGTTAACTACCTCAACTACCCCTTCCCTTTAAAGCTATTACATTCGACCTTTCGTTGCCGACTACTCCCGAGTGACCTGGTACCCATATGATGTAAACCTTACCTCTGGGAGAGTATTCAGTTAAAGCTTTCGTACAATTCAATACATTCTTAGATTTAATTCTATCACCTGATATCGCCCTAATTTCATCTGGCTGTCGGTAAATATGTTAAGGGCTGAGGGCGCCATATTTATTCTAATCCAATTTACACATTCCGTTATTGCCCGGACTTCTGCCTGGAAGCTTGTGTTATGATTTGGTAAACGGTTGTATATTTCTATTTCTGGGTCCTCAATATAAAACACCAGGCCCACTTTACCACTCAGCTGATAAAGTAAAAACTAAGACCGTATTAGACTCTAAGAGAACCATAACCGATCTGTAGATAGATTTATGTTCTATGTGTAGAGTCAATTATGGTCCAATGCCCGCCATAATTCAGAATTTAATTTCGGGAGACAAAAAACTGACTTATGCGAAATTTTTACATAATCAATTTGTGACTTTGAAACTTTTACACAATATTCCGGGCGCACATTTGTATGGGGGCTATGTGAAATCGTTGACCAAAATTTTCTGATCAATAAAGAATATTTTAGGAAAATTTCATCTCCCTATCACTTTTTTTGTGGACGCTATCGTGCCAACAACAGACAGAAGGACGGACATAGCTAAATCGTCTTAGAATCTTAGGAGGACCCTGAATATATATACTTTATGGGATCTATGAACAATATTTCGATGTGTTACACACGGAATGACAAAATCAATATATCCCATATTTTTTGATGATGGATATAAAAATATGGGCAAGATATGAAATGAAATAATTCAGTTGGTCACTTGAAATAATTAAACCCTCGAAAGCAGGATGAGAAGTCTGCTTGGAATGAATAAGTCTGAGATTAGTATTATTGTACATACATATTGCATACAAACATGGACGACCGAATTCAGACTAATACTATCCCGTCATTGCCAGACTTTCGTCGAAAATAGATCCAAATATATAATGGGAGTGATGTATTACAAATCTTACAAATCTCCTTTCAACCCAAGTGGCCTCCGAGCTTCAAAATAGATTGTTTATTTATTATTTATTATCGAAATTATACCTTTTTACTCCCTAAACGTTTAATTCTTAACTATAGTGGATTTACTTGGCGGATGACTCAAATTTCTATAATCAATATTTAGGGTTTTTAGTTTATAGTTGAACGCTTGTATTTATAAAAAAATCTTATTTTGCTTTTAATGCACTCAATAGTTAAAGCACACTTTAGCCTTAAAAACCATTAATAAAATTGTGATATTCATAAACAAATAATAAACGTATATTAACTATTGTGCTGATTTATGTTTAAGTTGGCAGCACTGTACAATATGGCTGTCATTTTATGTGTTAGTGTTGCGTACAATTAGGATAAAATATTCGTTGATTCGGTTTTCTTAATTTCATATTTTTGTTTATAATAGATTTTTGACAATAAAAACAAACTTTTAAGAAAAATAAATATATATATGGCTTTAATAAATGTCTATTTAGTTCAGATGTATAAATATAACATATAATTTCTAATTATTATTAAAAGTATCCGAATAACGGATATTTTGCGACAAAATATACATCACTATTTCACATTTTCTTATTTTTACTTATTTTCCTTGTAATTTTTGATAAATTTTTGCAAATATTGATAAATTTCTTTGATATTTGACTAATTTTAATGCCGGTGAATATATTTTGCATTAGTATAACACTAATCAATATAATTTACATGGTTAATTACTTTATGGCATTATATTTAACCAAATTGCCTAAAAATAGTGCTGGACAATTGGAATATTGTCAAATATTCATGCATTAATCCAATAATGCCTAGATTTGAGTTTTTTCCTCAAAATATAATCGTTTAAAAATTTTCTGGGATTTTATTTAGAAATTTGTAAACGTTAAAATTAGAATTTTTAGATTTTATTTTAAAAGAAACCATAATTAGTTTTCGCAATCAACCTAAAATTACCGGAAAAATCTTTATCTGAGAAAAAAATTGTTAAAAATCAACTTATTGTTGGCTTAAAGAAGGGTCGAGCCTACAATAAAATTCTTCTAATTGTCAATGGTTTATTGAAGGTGTTTTAAGCTATTTCACGTTTATAAATACGATTTTCCTGAATTTTGCCTAAAATTGTTTAATAAACCTAAAATAAGTTTTTATAAATACAGCCGGAAGTCTTTAAGTTGAATTTCTTTCAGAGTCCTAATACTATTAGACTAAAGGTGGATGTTTTGCATGTTTTATAACGCCAACTCTACTGAATAATGAGTCATTGCTACGTAAAAGTTCAAACGGCTCATAAGGCTTCCATTATCTTGCTTAGAATAAAACCATTATCTAAATGCACTTGACTCTAATAGTATTTAAAAAGTAATACGTAAAGTTCTTAATCATTAAATGCATTATAGAATTACTCATTTTTTTAAGTGTACTACCAATTTTATGAATGAATTGATTTTATTTAATGAATATTCAAGCAACAAATTAATGGTAACTAAAGCAACAAACTATGGAACTGAATTTTACGATACATGTAGACAAATAAAATAAAAAGACATACAAATGGACGGACAAATTAATAGATCGATAGATGGATGAATGGTTGGTTGGTTGGCTGGCTGGAGAAACATGTCTACGCTGTAAAAATCTTGTTTCTTTTAAGACGATTAAAAAAATTATGCAAGTGTTAAATTTCAGTGTTTAGAAACATAAAAGAAAATAACAATTTTATGCACAATTAAATATAATGTTAAAAATATAAAAAAACAACTCAAAATAACACCAATAATCTTAAAAAAATAAAAAATGTTAAGTTTTAATAAAAATTCCATTATAAATATAAAACGAAATTGTAGTGGAATTTGTAGCGACAATCAAAATAAATTTTATTAAATTAGTTCCTTCAAAAGGTATCAAAACACTTAGAAAACCTAATAATAGATAAGACCACACATGACCTTTAAAAGCAAGTACGTTAGAATGTTACATTGATCATCATTTGGGAAGACTTTACACTGACTTCATGCATAGCAAACTTTTCATCATAACCTAGTAAAAACAAGTAAGAAATTATAGTCGGACGAGGCCGACCATATAATACCCTACACCTGTTACAAAATTAAAATGTGATTTAGTTTTCATAATAAAGCTTTTAAGTTGAATTGTACCTTACCTCAGAAATACTTATGCCATTTATTTTTGAATAAAATTGTGGATATTTAAGTCAAATTTTGAAGTGGGCTTTGTATAGGGGCTATGGTTAAATGAGACCCTATAACTATAAAATTTTTGAGAGTCGACAAGGCTAGTATAGAACTTGGTTTTGCAGCTTTTTGTCGAGATACGAGTATATTAAACATAATTATGAACTCAAGAGCCTTATCCGGCGGGTTCAGTTTTATGGGGGCTAGGTGAAATAATCGACCGATGTTAACCATTTTCAATAGGCTTCTTCTCCGGTACCATATAAGATCATGTGACAAATAATTCATTGAATTATCTTCAAAATTGCGACCTGTAGTTTGATTACAACGTTTACAAGACCTATTCAGGGGTTCAGTTGTATAGGGTCTAGGTGAAATAATGGACCGATGTTAACCATTTTCAATAGGCTTTGTCTCCGGTGCCATAGAAGATCATGCGCCAAATTTCATTGAATTATCATCAAAATTGCGACCTGTAGTTTGATTACAACGTTTACAAGCCCTGTTCAGGGGTTCAGCTGTATGGGGGCTAGGTGAAATAATGGACCGATCTTAACCATTTTCAATAGGCTTCGTTCCTGGGACAATAGAAGATCATGTACCAAATTTCATTTAATTATCTTGAAAATTGCGACATGTAGTTTGATTACAAGGTTTACATGGACGGACAGACGTACGGACATAGCTAAATCGACTCAGAAAATGATTCTAAGCCGATTGGTATACTTTAAGGTGGGTATAGGACCAATATTTTTGTGCGTTACAAACATCAGCACAAACCCAATATACCCTCCCCACTAAAGTGGTGTAGCGTATAAAAATCAAATATCTTTTCTAAACTCAAGTCACAATTTTAATGTTTGTCCATAAAACATTTAAGACATTATTTTAAAGCTACTCAAACTGTTTTTATTTCAACTTTATTTTCTCTATTTGGCGTTTATTTAATACGTTTTTCCCTACGTCATAAAAATCATCATCTTGAAAAAGATGATCATCAGCTTTTGGTGGCCCAAGGAATCGTTAAATAGTTTTTAGTGCATTTAGTGATTAAATCTTGTTCAATAAAATTTAAATTCCTAAATATCAATACTTTACCAATTAAAGCCAAACTTTGCCAAGTATTTCTCTTTTGAGGCTACGAGGCGTCGGAGAAATCTGTTGAGACCAATAAAGTGTTTTTAAAAAAATTAAAAACAATTTTGATATTTTTTTCTTAAATAATTAAAAATGTTTTTTCGGCTGCAGAAAAGCAAACGTGTTTTTTATAGAAATATTTTTATTTCAATTTAATGATCACATTTCAAACACTTTGATTTTATTTAATTTGTAATGGACATGTCGTCAAATTAACATTTTTTTCTATGTTGATGATTTTCTTGTAAACAGGTACATGGTCACGTTTGAGAAAATATGTTTATAACAATAGAAACCATTAGTTAATGTAAAGAAAAAACGTGCTGCAAAAATTTAATTATGAAATATGCTTATTGGCAGCGATCATGTAGAAATGATTAAAGACTATTTTGACTTAAGAGTATTCAAATCTATAGACTGATTAGAACACCTTTAAAATCGTTTCTCTTTACTAATGTTAACCTTCCATTCCTCAGGATTCGGTAATCAATGGAACTTATCTAATTTATTACAATATACTACTAAGCATCTCTAAGAATCCTCGTCGCTTAGGGTCTAAACAACTTTTAACAAAACTTTTAAATCAAATTAAAGATAATGTTTGAAATCTTAGGTAGACAAGTATTATATATTCTAAGAAATTATTCCATCATTCATATACCATTCCGTCCGTAATTGGCCCAAAACCATATTAATGTCAATATATGATTAAACAATTCACAAAAATTCCGATAGGATTTATCCAAAATGACCCATGACCCTATAAAGGACCACCTTTCTAAATGCACTTTAAATTTAAGTCGGTCAAACATAAAAATTGTACTATTTTGTTATCTAATGGGATCAAAGACAAGCGATTAAACCATCCCCCTGGAGTTTTAAAGGACTGAAATGGTGCCATTGCCCTGTCAGAATCCAAGAGATTCAAACGCTATCATTCACGGAAAATAAACAGGTCGTATAGGAAAGTCGCAAAAGACAACTTAATTGGACGATCATTGACCGCAAGAATAGCGATATCACCATTTCTTCAAGTAACTGAAAATTATTAACCATGTCTATCAATCAGCGTTATCGCCTCAACGCGAAGATGTAGGCTGGTACCTCATAACCTGTGTAGATGAGTATTCGACGCAACTATGCAAGGTTGCTATAGAGTCGCTCGAGGAAGTTTGGTCCGACGCGAAACTTAAAGCCAAACCACTTGACGATGTTCTCCAGAGGCAAAGATCTATTCTCTCTACACCAAACGACCCAAAGGACTTACTGTCTTCACTTCGGAAGACACAGGGAATGGTATCTATGGGCTTGGAACTATCTTCCTCCGGTCTACAAAGGTGATGACAAAAAGTAGCCTCCTGCTGCAGAGTCGATCATTCCTCTTGCAGTGAAAATACTCAATCGGTTTCCAGCCTGGAGTGTTACTTTCTTGACAAGGTAAATGTGGCAGATGATGAGGACGATTTTCTGGGAACCAATGACGATTACCCAGAGGACATGCCTTCACAAAGAGGCATCAGCTGCTCCTTCTCTCCGATTAGTTTCCGACACGCAAGAGCTTAGCTGCATCTAAGAACCTTTTATAAATGTGCTGGTGAGTAAGTAGCAATACAATAAGTCTATTGAGAGTTTGAGGATTTATATATGAAAATCAATGGTTTCAAAAACCTAATTAGGAAATTCAGAAGTTAGTCATGGATAAAATTCTACAAGTCGACTACTCAAGATTTTATCCTGAAGTCCAAAGATTTCATCGTATATACCAAAAACCACCTGTACCATTAATAGTCATGACACTCTGGAATTGCTGATGGAAAGAAATTATTTCTTAACATAGGGAAGCCATTGCAGATATTGTATTTGATATCTCGGATATGCAAATAACAAAACATCAAGTACATTGAGCCATAAAAATCTTCAAACCATTTCAATCTCTGGGACCCAACGGTATTATTCCCAAGGATCTTATGGAGAATATTGACATTTCAATTTCCGGCTTGTTGAGAATAGTCACTTATTCAAAATAAAAGGAAAACACTTCAGGCATATTAGCCTCATATCATTTCTGCTTAAAACTCTTGAAAGGGCAAAGGATTTATAAGTTAAATTATATCTTAAACTGGACAACCTATCGTATAGGGCATTAACCCTACAAATATATTCTGGTTATACATGGTTATGGTTATAAAACCAATCTTATTTTATGGATCGTTTTGGTGGCCTTCATCAAAGTTTGAAAGTATTATAAGATTGATAGCCATAATGACAACAGGGGCAGAACTACTCCAGATAAGGTACTGTTCACAATCCTTAGCTAGCTAACGTAAGTTATAAGACGGATTATATAAGAGGTAAACTTGCTTTTGGACCGGGATTGGAGAGATCTTATTATGGCGAATCCCAAACTATGGAATCTATTCGAATAAGTTGAACCTACATCTTTCAATAATGCCGCCAGATCACTTCCACACACTTTAGGCCGAAGTAATGACCATTAAAGTATTATCATGGGATATCATACGGAAATATCTGTATAATTACTGATAGTAAAGCGTCCATTATATCTCTTGAGAATGTGAACAACACTTCCAAAATTGTTTAGGAATGCCTGGTATCTCTTAATCGAATGAGTTCCTCGACATGGAGGCATAGGAACCTAAGAGCTGATATCTTAATTCTGGCGAAATTCAATACAACTTAAAGTGGAAAAGCAATTAATCACAAATAAAAGATGGGAGAGGGAACCAACCTGTATAAAGACCAAAAAGATTTGTTCCATAATGGGTAAGAAACGGACACGTTCTGCATTAATATTTAACAAACTCCACCTTAGAAACCTCATAGCGGTTATAACTAGTCATAACAGCACACTTTAGGCCTAAATAATGACCATTAAAGTAGTATCACCGAATATTAGGCGGAAATATCCTTAAAACTATTACTAGTAAAACGACCATTAGATCCCTTGATAACGTGAACACAGCATCCAAAATTGTTCAAGAATGCCTGGTATCTCTTGTATATGTATATGGCAACCTTAGAGCTAATATTTTAATTCTAGGGATATTAACTCTGTAATAGGCATTCCTCTTATAAAGGCAATAGAAATAACTAACTGATATCGGAAAAGCCCCAATTATTTATAAATAAAAGATTTGAGAGAAACAATCTGTACAGAGACCAAAAGGATTTGGTCCATAATAGATAGAAAAGGGCTCGCATTACACCTTAACAGACTCCACCTTAGAAACCCCATATCGGTTTAAATTGACCATTGGCCATTGCAGCGATGAAGAAAAAGATGAAACTTCAGAACATTTTTTTGTCACTGCCATGTATTTGGTGAACTAAGAAGGAAACAAGTTAGAGTGCTATATTCGGCTGAGCCGAATCTCAAATACCCTCCACCAGCTACTTTTATATTAATACTTTTTTAATGGATCAAATATTTGTAAATATATCATTATTTGATAATGTATGGGAGCTATGACCAAATATGGACCGATCGTGAAAAAATTTTATAGTGTGATTTATGTATATAAGAGCAATATTTGTGCTAAATGTATGGATATCAATATTTAATAATGAGTTATGTCCGTTTAAGTGATTTTCGGAAGGGAACTTTGTATGGGAGCTTTGACCAAATATGAACCGATCATGAAAAAATTGTTAAATAACATTTCTATATACAAAAATAGTATTTACGACAAAATTTTTTATGGATATAACTATTTGGTAATGAGTTTTGTGCCTTTAAGTGTTTTTCTGAAGGGGACCTTGTATGGGAGCTATGACCAACCGAAAAAACCGAGGACCGATCATAAAAAAATTTCACAGTAACATTTCTGTGCATATGAGCGATACTTGTTCCAAATTTTATAAAGATATCTTAATTTAGTAATGAGTTATGTGCGTTTAAGTGATTTTCGGGAGGAGACCTTGTATGGGATCTATGTCCAATTATGGACCGATCCAGAAAATTGTTTCTCTCAATGAATTCTATTGACATAAGATTTTAATTTGTAAAATTTTGTGAAGATATCAACATTCTGACGGAAGTTATTAACAAAAAACTCATTTTCCGGGAATATGTACTTTTGTATGGGAGGTATATGAAATTATGCACCGATTCTAGCAATTTTCAGCAGAAATCAAGATCTTGTGTAGAAACGAATGTATGATGACTTTCATGAAATTATCTTGCATAGTTTTCGAGAAAATTACATCAGAATGTGTAAAAAATGCTTATTTTTTCGGAGTTGTTTTAAATTTTGTTTCATAACTTTTCCCGATGTGAACCGATTTTGCTCATTTTCAATACCGAACTATACCGGATAATAGTGAATATTTTGTGTGAATTTTGTTAAATTATATTGCTTCGTTTTAACGTGAGCGTGTTTTACACAGACAGACAGACGGACATAGCTAAATCGACTCAGAATTTCATAAGGACCCAGAATATATATACTTTGTTGGGTCTCAGATGAATATTTCTTGGTGTTACACACGGAATGACAAACTTATATATACCCTCTATCACCACTGATGGTGGTGGAGGGTATAAAAAGTTTGGTCTTCGAAAACTAACGGAGAATAACTATCTATCCCAGAGAGATTTGCAACGAACTGGCATGAGGGCAATGTTGACCTATAAAATTAGGGATAAATTGGTGAGATCACAAATGTTACCACAATAGGACCTATAGCTATGGTATACATAGTGGTTAGGTTGCTAAAAATACTAATGAATGTAAAATTATTAACATTAAAAAAATATTTAAACAAAATCTACAAAAATACTTAATCCTTAAATATTGTACTAGTCTAATTAATGACAACTAGAATAAATAATAATTATAATTGTGACAGTTAAAGCAGAAAATTTGCTAACATTAAAAATTGAACCTGAACTCATTTGTCAATTTCGGATTATTAATCTATGATAAATTAAGATTTAAGTCTTAGAGGCTATAGACACAGAGTGCAATTATTTTTGCATTTGCAAGTTCAAACAGATGTTGAATTTAAAATTAGTTGCAATAAATCATTTCGAAGAAAACAAAAACTAAATTGCAAAAACTTAAAAATATTATTATTTTAAAATTTAATTGAAATATCAGCGTAAAATATTCATTCATTTATTTATGCAAAATGAAATTGCTTTCACGGCTCTGAAATTTGTTGATCAAGATGATGCTGGTTGTAGTAAAGGTGCTGTTAATGATGATGAATCAACCTGTTCCCGGTTTGGTTGTTGTACACTATTAACACACATTTTGTTTTAAATTTTGTATTCTAAATAAATAAATAAAACAACAACAACAATTTGAATACGATACATTGTTCATTGTTACCTGTCTGATGAGAGGTCCAGCAGAGATCAGACTAATGCAAATTTTACTTTACTTTTTTTTTTTTTTTTGTTTTCTTATTTTTAATATTTATAAACAATGTTTTTTTTCAATTTTAAATATTTAATTTAAACAAACAAAAAAAAACACATCAAGTAGAAGAACATGATTTCAAACAAATTGAAATCAGTCAATCGGATGTGAGTCATTCATATGGGAGAATATGAACCGTATGGGTATAAATAAACAGTTTATCAAATCAAAATAAGATTTGCATAATTTATAGACAAATTTAAATGATTTCAATGGAATTGTGAGGTATTCATAACTGAAAAAGTACTTAATATTAAAATAGTTAAGTTATATTGTGTCAAAAACAATTACTTTAAGAAGATTGCCGATTTCAAGTACTTCCGTTAATGCAGTGACTCAAATTTCAATTTAAAATTAAATTTCTAATTAGTTTTTAAATTGAATTTAATCTCGACTTTGGAAAAAAACAAATAATAATCCTCTCTAAAGTACAAATCCTAACCTGTTCTTTCATATTCTTAAAAATTCCATAAGTGTATTTTTAGATTTTCTACCCATGTCATTAACCCTCTCAACAAGTAAAACTTTAAACGATCTTCAGCTACTAAATAAATTGATTAAATGTAATAACTGTGGCCAAGACAGAGAATAATTTTACATGGCCAGATCGGTGACACATTTTACTTTCTGGTATCTAAATTCGTAGCGTTCAACAAACAAAAAAAAAACTTCGCTAAAAACTTCAAATAGAAAATAGCGGGTGAAGTCTGTACAATTTACCTTCAGCTACTGCTTCAAAGTAAAAATTTAAAAAAAAATTGCTACCAGTCATGCTGCATGAAAAATGAGACCTTGATTATGGTGACATGTTGCAACAATTTAAAGCGCATACATTCACACAAATGTGGAATATTTTCAACATCATAAATAAAACTTTTTTTGTGAACAAAAACTAAAGTCCAAATCTTTTGCTGGATTTACAAAGAGAACTTGTGACCAAAAAATCAAGTGTATTCCTTTTGTTACTACTAGGTTCACTGAATAAAGTCCAAAAATAGAAAAAATATTTTGTATTTGCTACATAATATAATTTAATAACGATGACAGCATATAAGGTTTGCCCTGTAATATCATGACGAAAATGTTTACTTATTTAAATATTCCGGGAATGAAGCACTCCTATAAAAGTATAAACAAATCTATTGGTCCCAGCCAAAAGTCTAGGTTTATTTAGAAGTACAATATTGATCTATACCAAAGACTTTTAACTTATATATAATCGAAATTACCAGGTTAGTAACATGTACTAACCAGGTTAGTAACATGTACCCTAGACCCTTGTACTACCGTATTTGATTCGCTGGATATAACCTAACCTGGGCCAGTATGGATCCTGTTGTGTGCACATTTACCACCTCTTGTGAAAATCGAAAACACTGACTGATAAACTAAAACACTTACCTATCAAAAGCAATAAGGGCGCTTTTAACTTATATATAATCGAAATTACCAGGTTAGTAACATGTACCCTAGACCCTTGTACTACCGTATTTGATTCGCTGGATATAACCTAACCTGGGCCAGTATGGATCCTGTTGTGTGCACATTTACCACCTCTTGTGAAAATCGAAAACACTGACTGATAAACTAAAACACTTACCTATCAAAAGCAATAAGGGCGCCTTCGTATATCAATAAGATAGAGGAAAACATCATTGACTCAATTCAGATTCTAAATTTGATCTTTTCTTGACTAATCTTTTTCCGATTAGTGTGTGCTTAATGTAATGTAATTGATGGCCTTATTTCAAGATGGTCTTTTTCATCATTCTATAAAGAACTCATGTGGCAATTTTTGCACATGGCTGAGCCGGTCCATGTACAAGCACTTTGCTTAAGAACTCCAGCTATCTAATCTCATGCCATAGTAACCCCGTTGCGGAATGACAGGCAGCATGGGATCAATCCCAATGCAAACCCCGACAAGGAAAAAGCAGTCACTGGTCTAAAGTCAATAGAAGGGGCGGCAAACCCCAACATCAGGTGAAATCAATCCTCCGGTATTGATTGGTAGTCCGAAATATGCAGCCAATAAATCAGGATCCCTCTGTATGTCAGATAATGAGACAAAGGATGTAGACATTTCCAAAGTCAACTCGATTGGACGACTTACAAGATAAAACATGATTATGTAAGGCCTTTTCTTAAGATCCCGGCAGATAGTGTGATAAAGTACCAGAACATCTTATGTAGAAATGAAGAGAATGAAGCAGTATTTATATGTTCCATTATAAGCGAAGAACGGATATTTTGTCAGAACTCAGACGACATATTACCGCAACGAACATTCAACAGTAAGTGATATCATGGAGCCAGCTTTGGCGATCTATTATTATGGGTAAGGAAATCTGCCTAAAGATAAGCTTTAAAAAAAGCTTCCTTAACAGAAAATCAAGAAGAGAAGTCTACGCTACAAACACTATCTGAGTATCAATCGGCAAACGCTTTTTCAGTCTACACGGACGATTCAAAACTGTTACATGTAGGAACTACAAAATTTTCTCCATCAGATTGCCTAATGATATCATCACTGTTTTGTCGAGACATTGACCATACACTTCATGCATCTCTCAAGGCTCTCATCTCGAAATATATTCTTAATTACATATCCAATCTGTTCCAACATAGACCGCACTCTATTGAATTGACTTCCAGGATAAGAGCATATTCTTAACTCGAACGAATGACTTCTCCATTGCATTTTTTAAAACGACACTTTGTACAATAGCTATAAGATCAAGGAATTGAAGTAATTTCATGGACAAAGCTATTTCGCAAAAAAAAGATATTTATATTCCTCTAATCGCGGTATCTAACATGATCGGCAAATGAACTATAGAATAATCGGCAGTTATTTGGCAGTTCGTACACTATGATATACCCAGAACAAGTGTAGGTACGAATGGTTCGTCAAGAGATGCCCTAGATTCGCGAACCAGTATTAATGAAGTATAGTCGAAATCTCAGCATCTAAGATGCTATAGTGATTCGTTTTATTAAAACGGGGGATCTCATACCTGTTAGAAAGTTGGATTCATCAGTATATAATTAGAGCGTTTATGAAACAAATCAGTCTTAATCCTAGTCCCGAATATGTCAGGAAAAAGCGTAGAAGGACATTAGTCAATGTTAAAAGTAATATAAGTCATATTTAACAAAATAGACCAATGAACTATGGTTTCACATGATTATGTTTAGACATCTAGGGTCAAGTTGGATCATACTTCCGAGATGATGATTAATTGTTTGACCATGAGGTAGGGAATTAAAATTCGAAATGAATTTAGAACATGAAATCAAATATCAATGAATTAATTAGCCAAGAAGTTGAGAGAATCTCAGAATAGAATAATGCAAATAGAAGGGATTCTATTTTCATTCCGGGTATTCAAATATTAGAAGAATTTAAGAATTTAAAATTTCAGCAATTATTATAATGAAATACATACATATATATATGTAAATTGAAGGGTATATGTAATTCGTTTATTAACAAACCTAAAAAATTCACTTCCTTCTTATGCAACAATTTGTTGAAGGTGGAAAATGAAACTTCATACACATCTCTGAGAAATAAAAAAAAACATGAAGATAATAATGATGTTGTTACGGTTAACTAGCATCTATTCAACTTTTGTGTTTTAAGTTTGAATTAAGAAGTTCTTTAATTTTTTTGTCTATGATAAAATTTATAGACATTGTTAAAAGCCTATAGAAGAACTCCTTTTATAGTCAAAGTTAGGAAAAAAAGATTGCAAACAAAATAAAAATTTAGTCTTGCGGCATTATTGTTATTTTATTTTTGGTTTGTTGTTTTTGTTACTTCATTGAGGTAACTTCTATGTCTTTATTATTACGCATTTCTGATTTGATTGTTAGAGAAAATAAAATTTAAACAAAACTAAAAAAAAAAAACTAACAACAATATTGGCCATTTTTGGCCTTAAGTCATTCATAATTTAAGAAAAGCGGTACTTTTAGCAAAATTATAAAATTAACTACTATTTTAACATTTCTATATATGTAATACATACTTGTACTCCCCATATTCAGTTGTATAAGAGTTAGAAAATAAAACCAGTAGTAGATTAAAGAGTTAAATTTCAACTGCATCATTCATTTGGCGAAAATAGTTCATGTGATTTTTTCTGCAATTTTCATGTTTTCCTTAACCCAGTAATCAACGTTACCAGAGAGTAATTGTTTACTGACACATTCACATACTAATCGTAGACTATTTTTGTAGACAGGTGTAATAGTAGTTGGCAATACTTTGAAGGATGTTGAACGAGTCTGTTAAAAATTTTTGTTAAAATCTTTTTTACATCCACTATTAGACACTTTAGTTAGTTAAATGGCTTGCGAATTGGGTTCTATACTGCCTGTATTGATTACCGTCTTTGTCAGAGTTAAACTCTTGGTTTAACTATCGTTATTAACTAACTGTATGTTTCCAATGAAAAATTATAACAATTTTTGCGTTAAAAATCATTATTATTAAATATTGTTATGAAAAATTATGTTACAATGTGTTTGTTCGTTTTCCTTTTAGGTTGAGCTGTGATGGATAAGTGTCAGCACTATGGTCTGGTGCGATAATCTGAGTTGGGTAATTCCCAGCAAAAATAAAACGAAGTACTTCCAAAAGAATAACATTTATCACCACTTCAAAAGTAGCACTAATTAATTTTTTTACCTTCTGAGGAAGTTATGTTTAAAGAAGAAGCGAAATAATTCTATTTTTTCAATGTTGAAGAAAAAAATTTTATATTTTGGCTTTTGTATTAAATGTTTCTTTTACCCTAATTAATGTCAATATTATTTAATTCAAATTTGTTGTATTCTATAATACTACAATTTCACTTCCGAATAACTTCCAAAAAAGAGCATTAAAATTACTTCTTGAGAATCACTTCAGAAGTAGAGTATTTGGAATCAAATAAAAAGAACATCCCACCTATGACAAGCCTGTGTTAAAATCATATCTACTTCTTTCATATTCTACTTCTTTTTCGCTTCTTTGGAAGTTTGGAAGCAGGTGTTGAATGGTTATCTCGGAGAAATACACAATTTCTTCTCGGAACATGAAATTATCACCGGCGAAGTCTTTAACAACAGTTTTCACCACCTGGACAAAAGAGGAGTCGTAGCCGGAGCCCATATACCGCCTGTAAACCACTCAAACATTTTTCGGGGTCACCTTTGACAGCACAGAATAGAAACTAGTTTCTCAAAGCGTATGCCGGCAGCACTTGGGAAATGGTTAAAGAATCCTTGATGGGTACCTATAAAACTATTTTCCGGTCAGTGGCCAATTATATGGTCTCTTCGTTGAGTGATACTCAGTTTAGAATTATTCAAAGCTGGCAAAATGCAGTCCTACGGAATGTGACGGGATACATGCAAATAACCCTGAAGCACCACCTATACAAGGAGGCGAAGATTCCTCCATTCAAGGAACATAATATCATGCTGATTAAACAGTTCCATCACAACTTTAACTTCACACAATTGGCTGCTCGTCCAAGGCATGATAGATGGACCTCCGTGTATACGAGGATAGCATAGAAAACTATGTTCACGATCCCTAGGATCGTAATTCGTATACATCAGTTTGAAAGACATTCATTCATCAATATCGCGGATTCAGCTTACAGCATGAATATTGTTCTTGGAGTTCGCCCACCTCCTAAAGCAGAAATAGAGAAGAATCTAAACGCCTACTACTCTCGGATAGACCCTGTCGACTCCAATATAGATATGACTAAAGTGTGGTCGGAGCCCTCATGATACATACCTATCCAGCCCATAATGAAAACTAAAAGTACATCGCAAGGAGTTCTATTCAACCTAGTCTTAATGCAATTTTCTAATCTACTCTTCTGTATGTTCGCCAAGGACCGAATGGACAGTTTTTTCAGATTATGAGCTCTTTTTAGTTTATACATAGTAGGGAAATATCGTGTCAAGTGATCCAACTTAAAAATGAAATAAAATTTTTACCAAGTACTATTGGATAGTAGGTAAGACACTCAGTTTCAGCTCTATCGATCAAGAACTGCCGGAGTTTGAGGTGGTCAAAGTTGGACATTAGATTTTTTAAGTTGCGTCACTTGATACGAAATTGCCTATTAGTATTATTGAATCTGCCTTGTTAGTAAGGCCTAACAATAAGTAAAGTAAATTAAACAAAAAAACTAAAAGTGTTTACTCTCTAATAAGAGCAAAATTGTGTGAATCATTCTAGCGGGGGAGAAAATTGGCTCCACGGAACTTTGTTGTGGATTGAAATTGCGTGAGAGAGACTTTGTAATTTATTTTCTTTTTCCTTTGGTACTTCTAAATCCTAATAGTGGTAATGCTGACGTTGAGCCACAATTAACCCACGTATGTCCAAATTGGTTTAAGGCGGTTTTATACAGGATGACTTTATAATCAAGACGCCAGTGCTTTTCATTTCATAAAGAGTATATTGGATTTAATATGTCGACGACAAATAAAACGTCTCTCTAAATGAATTCTAAACCGGACTGCGTTATATTAATATTCTTAAGAGTGACGGGTAGATAATTCCCTTTTCCTCCTTAGTTTATATTTAACTCGTTCAGGTCTCCACATATCTAAAATAATCGTTTAATCTATTAGATGGAACATAGGAACATCGCATAACAAGTAGGCAAATCGGATGTATACATACGGAAAACTTTTGAGTCGAAAAATTTACAAAACTTAGGTCTTAAAAGAGCCAAAAAATTTTATTTTAAAACGTTGCAAATACTTTATGAATTCATTTTAAAAGCATATTTTTCTGCCTCTGTTGAGTCGGTAACAGCACCTAGAGGGTATTACCTAGAGGTAAGCCGAAGTCTCTGTTCTTACTTACAGAGAACACACTGCGATAAATCTGGTATGAACAGAGTAAACCCTGAACATACCTGGAAAAGGAAGAAAAATTCAATGGTATGACTTGTATAAGATAGCTTTCATCTATTACCATTTAGCCCAACATTCGACACACTCATAGAGAACAACATCTGAACAACACTCAGTCTAGGTATGCGGGCGGGGGAAGTATATAATACATTCATATTGTATTATATACATTTAACACTAATTCATTTCCAACACTTAGTCCCACATTCACTCCTCTGTGGGGTCATTCGGCAACAACACCGAACCCATCCCGAATTATAGATTTCACCATGCATGAGTCTTTTAACCGACATTCTCTTCCCGCGAATTTGGGTTTAAACCATTGCCACCACGTGCACCCCGAAGGGACCTCTCCAATAACAAAGTCCGAATCTCTGCCCTGCGGGCTACCGGTTGCCGTGGTCCCAGATTATGTGGTTCTCAAAGACATGAGTGAAAAACCAACAGTGTTGTGTTCGTTTGATCATGTATAGTACAGAACGAATTGTAGAAATGTTTGCGAATTGTTTCGTTACTTTGAATCGATTCAGAACGATTTTAGAAATTAAATTTGTGAATGAAACTAAAGAAACAAAGAGCCGCATATGGCTCGCGAGCCTGCCGACCCCTGCCTTAGAGTAAACTATAAAACCGGAAGAATTAGTATACTATAAGGTTTCTCTCTGTCACAAATTCTTTGAAGTTCGGCCCAGATCCACATAAAAGACACTCTTGGGAAAATCATCACGAGGCTCACATTAATATCCATAAATGATAATGAACGTAATTCCCTCATTTTTGCATTCGGCATAGCCGAACAAAACAATCTTACTCTTATTAATTCGTTTCTTTTTTGCTCCACCATCCCATAGTGCTTCCTTTTAACCATCATAATCCAGTAGATTATAGTTAATCAAACGAAAAATATGATATTTACGGTGGTTTAACATTTTTTAAGCGAAAACTTAAATTTAAACAAGATTTTTAGCACAAATTTAATGGAAACATTTACACCTCATCTCAACGGATGCACTTTAAAAGTAAAATGAAATGATGAAAATAGCTTAAATCCAACTATCTTAACTAAGTCAATTTCATAAAAATATATGTATGTACATAGAAACTAATGATAAATATCGTAGAACATATTAAGATCATGATGGATAATATATGATGAATCGATTATAAGATAATCACAATGAAAAATATTTCAAAAACAAGTTAGAGTGCTATATTCGGCCATGCCGAATCTTAGATACCCTCCACCAGCAAGCTACTTTTTATTAAAACCCATTTAACTATCTAATCTTTAGATAACTTGGCAAAATTTTTGTTTCCGTATTGAGGGTATTAACATTTATGCATATGTCAAACTAATTTTAATTAGGTCCAGAAAAATTTATTTTAATAGGCCAGTTCGAAACCATTTTAACAGAATGATTTATCTGTACATAGAACATACTCATTATGCATTTTATCCGGATATAATCATTTAATTACGAATTTAGTGGTATTAAGTGATTTTCAGAAGTATACCTTATGTAAGAACTAAGACAACTAATGGGCCGATCCGGAAAAAAAATTCAGTAGAATATATATATATATATGAATACAAAATACACATTTATGTCGAATTTTATCCCGATAACTTTGATTTTCAATGTGCGTTTGAGTAATTTTCGGAAATGGTCCTTAAATGGGAGTTGTGACCAATTATCGACCGATAAGATAAGTTATTCGATGCAGACCTCTAATATGTATAGGAGCTATGACCTTACAGAAATCAAGATATCTTTATTTGATAATGAAATATGTGCGTTTAAGTGATTTTTTTTTTTTGAAGTGGACCTTATATAGAAGATATGGACCAATCCGGAAAAAAATTGGTAGAATGATTTATATGCTCACAAAACATATTCAAGTTTATCCCGATAGCTTTATTATTCAAAGAAATATATGCGTTTAAGTGATTTTCGTAAGTGGACCCTCTATGGGAGCCTATCGTATTCATAGAGTGATTCATATAAAGACAAAACATATTTGTGTCGAATTTTATCAAGATAACTTTATTTGACAATGAAATATGTGCGTTTAAGTGATTTTCGGAAGTGGGATAATGGACCGATCCGTAAAAAATTTTGTAGAAAGATTTGTATGTATACAAAACAGATTTGTGTCGAATTTTATCCTTATAGCTTTAGAATTTAATGAAATATATGCGTTTAAGTGATTTTCGGAAGTGGACCTTATATGGGAGCTATGACCAATTATGAGCCTATCCAGAAAAAATTTCGTAGAGTGACTCATATAAAGACAAAATATATTTGTGTCAAATTTTATCAAGATAGCTTTATTTGACAATGAAATATGTGCGTTTAGGTGATTATCGGAAGTGGACCTTATATGGGAGCTATGACCAATTGTGGACCGATTGAGATCTACGTTGATAGTATGTTTTATGTTTATATTATATTTGCATGTAAAAAATTTTGTGTTGATACCGATATATTTGAGGGAGTTATTAACGATAAACTAATTTCCGGGAATATATACCTTTGTATGGGGGCTATGGGAAATATTGGATCGATTGTAAAGATTTTGAACATGATTGATCACTGCCCTGAAATAATGTGTGACAAAATTCATCGAAATATCTTTGATAGTTTCTGAGAAAACTTCAAAAGAATTAGGAAAAAACCGTAATTTTTTTCGAGGAAATTTTTACTTATAACTATTTACGTGGTGAACCGATTTTGCTGATTTTCAATACCAAACTGCTTAGGATAATAATAATAAATATTTTCTGTGAATTTGGTTGATTTCCTTTGCTTAGTTTTAACGTGAGTGTGTTTTACACAGACAGAAAGACAGACGGACAGACGGACAGACAGACGGACATAGCTAAATCGACTCAGAATTTCATAAGGACCCAGAATATATATACTTTGTTGGGTCTTAGAAGAATATTTCTTGGTGTTACACACGGAACGACAAACTTATATATACCCTCTATCACCACTGATGGTGGTGGAGGGTATAATAATAAGAATAAAGAGAACGGATAATATTACTTAAAAGATTATCCATTAAAAGGCAAGGAATAGTTAAAATGAGAAAAATATAGAAGAGTGATGTACTTAGAAAAGAGTCTGAAGTTAAAAATCCTAAGATGATATAGAAATTATTAATTATAAAATTTAATAAATAAATGGGGGATGGGAATGCCTAGTAATCCAATATGCTCTAAGCAAGTTTTTGAAGGCCAAGGGTCCCAAATATTTTTTCTTATATATCACGTTTAACCCCAAATTTGCTTATACATATATTTTAACATTCATAACAGAATATGTACTGAATTTGGCGCAGTTAAAAGAAAAAGTTGTTTAAAATAATTTGACAATACTTTTTCCAATTTTTCTCTTTTCTTAATCTTTTTTTCCAACTAATCATGTTAAAATCTCTCACAAATTGTATAAATTAGCATGAGATTCTTGGCATTAAGTGATCAATCAAGATAATCAAACATTAATGTTATTTTGTTGTAATTGCTTTGACTCTCTGCTTCTGTTCATGCCACCACAAACAACTCTGGTACAACCAAAAGCTACCATCAACAACAGCAAACAACAAATATTTGGTTGGTTGGTTAGTTGCTTCGCGCTGCAAAGATTTTTATTTATTGATAAATGATTATAAATCATTTACAAATAAATTTTTTATTTCTTTACATTAATTTTGCACAAAATGTACATACACAACGGAATAAGAGATGAAGAAAAAAATAACTGAAATTTTATACAATTCGTATTTGTAATTATATGATTATATTTTAGTTTTAATAATTTTCAAAATATGACTGTGATTTTTACACTCGATATTCATTTGACCATTATTCATGATCAGTTGACATGTAACACTTTTTTGTTGTTATTTTTTCTCTCTCTCTTTTCTGTAAGATGTTGTAAGTAGTTGTTGCTGTTAAGTAGTAGTTTGATGTTGCTGTTGATATCGCTGGTAGCCAGGTGCTTATAACCTAATTTCTTGTCGTTTTATCGATTCAATATTATTTTGGCATGATTTATTTGGTTTGTTGGTTTTCTAAATTTTTTCATGGCTACTACTTGCCACAGCATGATACAGGTGTTATACTCGTATAATTTGGGGACTGCGACCAACAAAAAAAGGAAGTATTTTTCTCTTACATATTAATATATTTATGCTTCATTTGTGATAAAGCGTCATAATTCAAAATTGTTGGTTTTTGACATGGACACTTTCAAATAGTATTTTTCAGTCTGAATTTAAGAATTTCCCAAAAATTTTAGGACACTTAATGTCCCATTTTATTGGTACTCATTTACTCGGGGCCCTACATTCTTATTTTTTGTATCTGTTAAAGAACCAAAAAGTACCAAAAACTCCCTTTTTATAGCTTATCACTTACTCTGGTCTCTTCATGCTTAATTTCATGCTTGTAGCTTTAATATTATAGATACATGCTTAATTTTATGTTTCTAGATTTAATATTATAGAAAATTCCAAAAGTACCTATTGAAAAACGAACGGATTTTCTTGAGTTATACCAGTTTTATAGGAGACTAGCTATACCCAGTGTTCTTCGTGTAAAATTTGAAGAATTTAGTTCTATAAGTTTACCAGATAAACGAATTTTTGTATTCAATTCATATGGGAGGTACCGCTCCCCTCATTGGTAGTCCGCCAATTTATAAACCAATATGTTTACATGTTAAAGTTAAAGTTCTTCGTGCAAAATTTTAAGATTCTAATTGTAATAGTTTCCAAGATAAAATAATTTTTCTATTTAATTTATATAGGAGGTGCCACGCCCACTGCTGTTAAACCGCCTACTTTTTGTCCTAAATAATCATATTGACACTAAAGTTGCTCCTACAAAATTTGAAGACTCTAAATGTTATATTAGAGCCGTTTAGTAGTCTATAAACTTCAAATATACAAACATATAAACATACAAATATACAAACACATGTACATTCATTTTTATATATATACTAGCTATACCCAGTGTGCTTTGCTTAATAATTTTGAAGATTCTAACTGTAATATTTTCCACAGATGCATTTTTTCCGAACGTTAATTAAGATTTTAATGTAATCGATGACAAATTAAAAAAAAAATCTAATATTTTCCCAGATATATGAAATTTTGTATTTAATTCATATAAGGGGTGCCAAGACCCCATTGAAAGTCCGCCCGTTATTCTCTAAATGTTCAGATGAATGTCAAAGTTCTTCAAGTAAAATTTGAAGATTCCAGCTCTAATAGTTTCTCAGATATACAAATTTTTTAATTATATTCATATGGGAGCTCAGATGAAAGTCCGCTCTTTTCCTGTAAAATGTTCAGATGAATGTTAAAGCAATTTGTGCAAAATTTGAAGAATATAGTTCTATTATTCTATTAGCTTCCCAGAAAAGCGAAAGTTAGTATTTAATTCATATTGGAGGTGCCAAGTCCCCCATTGAAAGTCCGCCCGTTATACTCCAAATGTTCATATATGTGGTGCCAAGCACCCCATTGAAAGTCCGCCCGTTATTCTCTAAATGTTCAGATGAATGTCAAAGTTCTTCAATTAAAATTTGAAGATTCTAGCTCTAACAGTTTCTCAGATATACGAATTTGTTTATTTTATTCATATGGGGACTCCAAGCCCTCCAGATGAAAGTCCGCTCTTTTCCTCCAAAATGTTCAGATGAATATTAAAGTAATATGTGCAAAATTTAAAAAATCTAGTTCTATTAGTTTCCCAGATAAGCGAAATTTTGTATTTAATTCATATGGGAGAAGCCAAGTCCCCCATTGAAAGTCCGCCCGTTATACTCGAAATGTTCAGATGAATGTCGAAGTTCTTCAAGTAAAATTTGAAGATTCTACCTCTAATAGTTTCTCAGATACACGAATTTTTCTATTTTATTCATATGGGGGCACCAAGCCCCCCAGAAGAAATTCCGCTATTGTTCCTCTAAAATGTTCAGATGAATATTAAAGTTCTTCGTGCAAAATTTTAAGAATTTAGTTCTATTAGTTTCCCAGATAAACTATTTTTTTTGTATTTAATTAATATGGGAGGTGCCACTCCCCTCATAGGTAGTCTGCCAATTTATAACCCAAAATGTTGCAAAATTTTAAGATTCTAACTGTAATAGTTTCCAAATTAAAAAATTTTTTTGTATTTCATTTATATGGGAGGTGAGATGGCTCCGACAAAATTTGAGGACTCTAACTGTTATATTATCTCAAATATACGGATTTAATATTTTCTTAACAAACATACAAACAAACATACATTCATTTTTATATACAAATATGGTTTTCTGTACTGAAAGTGATCACAGATTTTCTTTGTTTTCAGAGAAAAATGGACTTTTATGTTTTCACTCAAAAATCGGGGTTTCTGTAGGAAATGGAAGTGATCACAGATTTTCTTTGTTTTCGCTCTATCTCTTATATTTACCGAGAAAAATGGACTTTTATGTTTTCATTCAAAAATCGGGGTTTCTGTAGGAAATGGAAGTGATCACAGATTTTCTTTGTTTTCGCTCTATCTCTTATAGTTACCGAGAAAAATGGACTTTTATGTTTTCACACAAAAATCGGGTTTTCTATGGGAAATGGAAGTGATCACAGATTTTCTTTGTTTTCGCTCTATCTCTTATAGTTACCGAGAAAAATGGACTTTTATATTTTCACTCAAAAATCTGGTTTTTCTCGGTAACTATAAGAGATAGAGCGAAAACAAAGAAAATCTGTGATCACTTCCCTTTTCCGCAGAAAACCTGATTTTTGTGTGAAAGCATAAAAGTCCATTTTTCTCGGTAACTATAAGAGATAGAGCGAAAACAAAGAAAATCTGTGATCACTTCCATTTTTTACAGAAAACCCGGTTTTTGTGTGAAAACTTAAAAGTCCATTTTTCTCGGTAACTATAAGAGATAGAGCGAAAACAAAGAAAATCTGTGATCACTTTCTCACAGAAAACCCGATTTTTGAGTCAAAACGTAAAAGTCCATTTTTCTCGGTAACTATAAGAGATAGAGCGAAAACAAAGAAAATCTGTGATAGAGCGAAAACAAAGAAAATCTGTGATCACTTCCATTTTCCACAGAAAACTAGATTTTTGAGTCAAAACATAAAAGTCCATTTTTCTCGGTAACTATAAGAGATAGAGCGAAAACAAAGAAAATCTGTGATCACTTCCATTTCTCACAGAAAACCCGATTTTTGTGTGAAAGCTTAAAAGTCCATTTTTCTCGGTAACTATAAGACATAGAGTGAAAACAAAGAAAATCTGTGATCACTTCCATTTCTCACAGAAAACCCGATTTTTGAGTCAAAACATAAAAGTCCATTTTTCTCGGTAACTATAAGAGATAGAGCGAAAACAAAGAAAATCTGTGATCACTTCCATTTTCCATAGAAAACTAGATTTTTGAGTCAAAACATAAATGTCCATTTTTCTCGGTAACTATAAGAGATAGAGCGAAAACAAAGAAAATCTGTGATCGCTTTCATTTCTCACAGAAAACCCGTTTTTTGAGTCAAAACATAAAAGTCCATTTTCCAAAGAAAATCTGTGATCACTTCCATTTTCCACAGAAAACTAGATTTTTCAGTGAAAACATAAAAGTCCATTTTTCTCGGTAACTATAAGAGCTAGAGCGAAAACAAAGAAAATCTGTGATCACTTCCATTTTCCACAGAAAACTAGATTTTTGTGTGAAAGCATAAAAGTCCATTTTTCTCGGTAACTATAAGAGATAGAGCGAAAACAAAGAAAATCTGTGATCACTTCCATTTGTCACAGAAAACCCGATTTTTGAGTCAAAACATAAAAGTCCATTTTTCTCGGTAACTATAAGAGATAGAGCGAAAACAAAGAAAATATGTGATCACATCCATTTTCCACAGAAAACTAGATTTTTGAGTCAAAACATAAAAGTCCATTTTTCTCGGTAACTATAAGAGATAGAGCGAAAACAAAGAAAATCTGTGATCACTTCCATTTTCCACAGAAAAACCGATTTTTGAGTGAAAACATAAAAGTCCATTTTTCTCGGTAACTATAAGAGATAGAGCGAAAACAAAGAAAGTCTGTGATCACTTCCATTTCTCACAGAAAACCCGATTTTTGTGTCAAAGCATAAAAGTCCATTTTTCTCGGTAACTATAAGAGATAGAGCGAAAACATAGAAAATCTGTGATCACTTCCATTTCTCACAAAAAACCCGATTTTTGAGTCAAAACATAAAAGTCCATTTTTCTCGGTAACTATAAGAGATAGAGCGAAAACAAAGAAAATCTGTGATCACTTCCATTTCTCACAGAAAACCCGATTTTTGAGTGAAAACATAAAAGTCCATTTTTCTCGGTAACTATAAGATATAGAGCGAAAACAAAGAAAATCTGTGATCACTTCCATTTCTCACAGAAAACCCGATTTTTGAGTCAAAACATAAAAGTCCATTTTTCTCGGTAACTATAAGAGATAGAGCGAAAACAAAGAAAATCTGTGATCACTTCCATTTTCCACAGAAAACCCGATTTTTGAGTCAAAACATAAAAGTCCATTTTTCTCGGTAACTATAAGAGATAGAGCGAAAACAAAGAAAATCTGTGATCACTTATATTTCCCATAGAAAACCCGATTTTTTTGTGAAAACATAAAAGTCCATTTTTCTCGGTAACTATAAGATATAGAGCGAAAACAAAGAAAATCTGTATTCACTTCCATTTCTCACAGAAAACCCGATTTTTGAGTCAAAACATAAAAGTCCATTTTTCTCGGTAACTATAAGTGATAGAGCGAAAACAAAGAAAATCTGTGATCACTTCCATTTCTCACAGAAAACCCGATTTTTGAGTCAAAACATAAAAGTCCATTTTTCTCGGTAACTATAAGTGATAGAGCGAAAACAAAGAAAATCTGTGATCACTTCCATTTTCCACAGAAAACCCGATTTCTGAGTCAAAACATAAAAGTCCATTTTTCTCGATAACTATAAGAGATAGAGCGAAAACAAAGAAAATCTGTGATCACATCCATTTCTCACAGAAAACCCGATTTTTGAGTCAAAACATAAAAGCCAATTTTTCTCGGTAACTATAAGATATAGAGCGAAAACAAAGAAAATCTGTGATCACTTCCATTTTCCACAGCAAACTAGATTTTTGAGTCAAAACATAAAAGTCCATTTTTCTCGGTAACTATAAGAGATAGAGCGAAAACAAAGAAAATCTGTGATCACTTCCATTTTCCACAGAAAACCCGATTTTTGAGTGAAAACATAAAAGTCCATTTTTCTCGGTAACTATAAGAGATAGAGCGAAAACAAAGAAAATCTGTGATCACTTCCATTTTTATTTTATATACATTTATAACCATAGTGGATAGACGTGTTTTAAATCGCTCTCACAGGAAAATAACATTGTGAATATAAATTCTTAATAAAAATATAAAAAAAGATAAGTAACAGCGAATGGACGCTAATTAAATACATACTTATTTATTTTTAATATTAAAAATACATTTAAATTAAATAAATTGTCGTTTTTGTTAATGCAATTATTAACAAAACAATTTATAAAAAAGCAAAAAGTATACAAAAAGAAAAAATAACAACAAAACCTTAAATAGAGTGTAGTGTGTGTTATTGTGCATGAGTTTCTCTAACTCTCCAACAAGTGAAAGGAGGCTCAGTAGCAATGGAAAAAATGCATACTCACACATCTACATTTGCAGATGATACCGCTTTTGTAAGCATGCATGCAAACCCTTCAATAGCTTCTGAACAACTCCAGTTTCACATCGGCGAATTGGAAAAATGGCTGGACAAATGGAAAATAAAAGTCAATGCTACAAAATGTACTCACGTTACATTTACTTTAAGAAGGTAAAATTGTCCTCCCGTGCAGATAAACAATATAAAAATTCCTGAACAAAGCCATGTGAGATATCTTGGTATCCACCTTGATCGCCGCTTAACATGGACTCACCACATTGAAGCCAAGGTTACACAAATAAAATTAAAGTCAGCTCAATTGTACTGGCTAATTGGACCACGGTCTGCTCTAGACTTGGAGTACAAAGTGCTTTTGTACAAAACAGTTATAAAACCGATATGGCTATGCGGCATTCAACTGTGGGGAACAGCCTCCTCATCTAATGTTGAAAAATTACAAAGAAAGCAGTCAGCACTGTTAAGGTCAATAACAGGTGCCCCGTGGTACATTCGCAATAGTAATATTCATAGGGATCTCAATGTCCCCATAATACGCGAGGAGATCAAACTCTCTTGTTTAACCTACCTGTCGAAACTAATGGATCACCCAAATCCCCTTGCCAGGGAGTTGCCGTCATTTGAGAGTCACAGACGACTGAGAAGAACGGAAACATTGGATTTTGCCAGATAATCAAATTATCGAGAACTTTTGTTGAAATTGCAGTGGCAATAACGACGTTAGTTATAGTTTAGGTTAAGATTTCAATACTTATTGTAAATTTCTATGTAAGAAAGATTCAATAAATAATAACTAAAATGAAAAAAAAAAACTTCCATTTCTCACAGAAAACCCGATTTTTGAGTCAAAACATAAAAGACCATTTTTCTCTGTAACTATAAGAGATAGAGCGAAAACAAAGAAAATCTGTGATCACTTCCATTTTCCACAGAAAACTAGATTTTTGAGTCAAAACATAAAAGTCAATTTTTCTCGGTAACTATAAGAGATAGAGCGAAAACAAAGAAAATCTGTGATCACTTCCATTTTCCACAGAAAACCCGATTTTTGAGTGAAAACATAAAAGTCCATTTTTCTCGGTAACTATAAGAGATAGAGCGAAAACAAAGAAAATCTGTGATCACTTGGATTTTCCACAGAAAACCCGATTTCTGAGTCAAAACATAAAAGTCCATTTTTCTCGATAACTATAAGAGATAGAGCGAAAACAAAGAAAATCTGTGATCACTTCCATTTGTCACAGAAAACCCGATTTTTGAGTCAAAACATAAAAGCCAATTTTTCTCGGTAACTATAAGATATAGAGCGAAAACAAAGAAAATCTGTGATCACTTCCATTTTCCACAGAAAACTAGATTTTTGAGTCAAAACATAAAAGTCCATTTTTCTCGGTAACTATAAGAGATAGAGCGAAAACAAAGAAAATCTGTGATCACTTCCATTTTCCACAGAAAACCCGATTTTTGAGTGAAAACATAAAAGTCCATTTTTCTCGGTAACTATAAGAGATAGAGCGAAAACAAAGAAAATCTGTGATCACTTCCATTTCTCACAGAAAACCCGATTTTTGAGTCAAAACATAAAAGACCATTTTTCTCGGTAACTATAAGAGATAGAGCGAAAACAAAGAAAATCTGTGATCACTTCCATTTTCCATAGAAAACTAGATTTTTGAGTAAAAACATAAAAGTCCATTTTTCTCGGTAACTATAAGAGATAGAGCGAAAACAAAGAAAATCTGTGATCACTTCCATTTTCCACAGAAAACCCGATTTTTGAGTGAAAACATAAAAGTCCATTTTTCTCGGTAACTATAAGAGATAGAGCGAAAACAAAGAAAATCTGTGATCACTTCCATTTCTCACAGAAAACCCGATTTTTGAGTCAAAACATAAAAGTCCATTTTTCTCGGTAACTATAAGAGATAGAGCGAAAACAAAGAAAATCTGTGATCACTTCCATTTTCCGCAGAAACCCGATTTTTGTGTGAAAGCATAAAAGTCCATTTTTCTCGGTAACTATAAGAGATAGAGCGAAAACAAAGAAAATCTGTGATCACTTATATTTCCCATAGAAAACCCGATTTTTTTGTGAAAACATAAAAGTCCATTTTTCTCGGTAACTATAAGATATAGAGCGAAAACAAAGAAAATCTGTATTCACTTCCATTTCTCACAGAAAACCCGATTTTTGAGTCAAAACATAAAAGTCCATTTTTCTCGGTAACTATAAGAGATAGAGCGAAAACAAAGAAAATCTGTGATCACTTGGATTTTCCACAGAAAACCCGATTTTTGAGTCAAAACATAAAAGTCCATTTTTCTCGATAACTATAAGAGATAGAGCGAAAACAAAGAAAATCTGTGATCACTTCCATTTCTCACAGAAAACCCGATTTTTGAGTCAAAACATAAAAGTCCATTTTTCTCGATAACTATAAGAGATAGAGCGAAAACAAAGAAAATCTGTGATCACTTGGATTTTCCACAGAAAACCCGATTTTTGAGTCAAAACCTGGTTTTTGTGTGAAAACTTAAAAGTCCATTTTTCTCGGTAACTGTAAGATATAGAGCGAAAACAAAGAAAAAACTGTGATCACTTCCATTTCTCACAGAAAACCCGATTTTTTAGTCAAAACATAAAAGTCCATTTTTCTCGGTAACTATAAGAGATAGAGCGAAAACAAAGAAAATCTGTGATCACTTCCATTTTCCACAGAAAACCAGATTTTTGAGTGGAAACATAAAAGTCCATTTTTCTCGGTAACTATAAGAGATAGAGCGAAAACAAAGAAAATCTGTGATCACTTGGATTTTCCACAGAAAACCCGATTTTTGAGTCAAAACATAAAAGTCCATTTTTCTCGGTAACTATAAGAGATAGAGCGAAAACAAAGAAAATTTGCGATCACTTGGATTTTCCACAGAAAACCCTATTTTTGAGTCAAAACATAAAAGTCCATTTTTCTCGGTAACTATAAGATATAGAGCGAAAACAAAGAAAATCTGTGATCACTTCCATTTTCCACAGAAAACCCGATTTTTGAGTGAAAACATAAAAGTCCATTTTTCTCGGTAACTATAAGAGATAGAACGAAAACAAAGAAAATCTTCTATCACTTCCATTTTCCACAGAAAACCCGATTTTTGAGTCAAAACATAAAAGTCCATTTTTCTCGGTAACTATAAGATATAGAGCGAAAACAAAGAAAATCTGTGATCACTTCCATTTTCCACAGAAAACCCGATTTTTGAGTGAAAACATAAAAGTCCATTTTTCTCGGTAACTATAAGAGATAGAGCGAAAACAAAGAAAATCTGTGATCACTTCCATTTTCCACAGAAAACCCGATTTTTGTGTGAAAGCATAAAAGTCCATTTTTCTCGGTAACTATAAGAGATAGAGCGAAAACAAAGAAAATCTGTGATCACTTATATTTCCCATAGAAAACCCGATTTTTTTGTGAAAACATAAAAGTCCATTTTTCTCGGTAACTATAAGATATAGAGCGAAAACAAAGAAAATCTGTATTCACTTCCATTTCTCACAGAAAACCCGATTTTTGAGTCAAAACATAAAAGTCCATTTTTCTCGGTAACTATAAGTGATAGAGCGAAAACAAAGAAAATCTGTGATCACTTCCATTTCTCACAGAAAACCCGATTTTTGAGTCAAAACATAAAAGTCCATTTTTCTCGGTAACTATAAGAGATAGAGCGAAAACAAAGAAAATCTGTGATCACTTGGATTTTCCACAGAAAACCCGATTTTTGAGTCAAAACATAAAAGTCCATTTTTCTCGATAACTATAAGAGATAAAGCGAAAACAAAGAAAATCTGTGATCACTTCCATTTCTCACAGAAAACCCGATTTTTGAGTCAAAACATAAAAGTCCATTTTTCTCGGTAACTATAAGAGATAGAGCGAAAACAAAGAAAATCTGTGATCACTTCCATTTTCCACAGAAAACCCGATTTCTGAGTCAAAACATAAAAGTCCATTTTTCTCGATAACTATAAGAGATAGAGCGAAAACAAAGAAAGTCTGTGATCACTTCCATTTTCCACAGAAAACCCGATTTTTGAGTCAAAACCTGGTTTTTGTGTGAAAACTTAAAAGTCCATTTTTCTCGGTAACTATAAGATATAGAGCGAAAACAAAGAAAAAACTGTGATCACTTCCATTTCTCACAGAAAACCCGATTTTTTAGTCAAAACATAAAAGTCCATTTTTCTCGGTAACTATAAGAGATAGAGCGAAAACAAAGAAAATCTGTGATCACTTGGATTTTCCACAGAAAACCCGATTTTTGAGTCAAAACATAAAAGTCCATTTTTCTCGGTAACTATAAGATATAGAGCGAAAACAAACAAAATCTGTGATCACTTCCATTTTCCATAGAAAACCCGATTTTTGAGTGAAAACATAAAAGTCCATTTTTCTCGGTAACTATAAGAGATAGAACGAAAACAAAGAAAATCTGCTATCACTTCTATTTTCCACAGAAAACCCGATTTTTGAGTCAAAACATAAAAGTCCATTTTTCTCGGTAACTATAAGAGATAGAGCGAAAACAAAGAAAATCTGTGATCACTTGGATTTTCCACAGAAAACCCGATTTTTGAGTCAAAACATAAAAGTCCATTTTTCTCGGTAACTATAAGATATAGAGCGAAAACAAAGAAAAAACTGTGATCACTTCCATTTCTCACAGAAAACCCGATTTTTTAGTCAAAACATAAAAGTCCATTTTTCTCGGTAACTATAAGAGATAGAGCGAAAACAAAGAAAATCTGTGATCACTTGGATTTTCCACAGAAAACCCGATTTTTGAGTCAAAACATAAAAGTCCATTTTTCTCGGTAACTATAAGATATAGAGCGAAAACAAAGAAAATCTGTGATCACTTCCATTTTCCACAGAAAACCCGATTTTTGAGTGAAAACATAAAAGTCCATTTTTCTCGGTAACTATAAGAGATAGAGGGGAAACAAAGAAAATCTGTGATCACTTCCATTTTTCACAGAAAACCAGATTTTTGTGTGAAAACATGAAAGTCCATTTTTCTCGGTAACTATAAGAGATAAAACGAAAACAAAGAAAATCTGCGATCACTTCCATTTTCCACAGAAAACCCGATTTTTGAGTCAAAACATAAAAGTCCATTTTTCTCGGTAACTATAAGAGATAGAGCGAAAACAAAGAAAATCTGTGATCACTTCCATTTTCCACAGAAAACCCGATTTTTGAGTGAAAACATGAAAGTCCATTTTTCTCGGTAACTATAAGAGATAGAGCGAAAACAAAGAAAATCTGTGATCACTTCCATTTTCCACAGAAAACCCGATTATTGAGTCAAAACATAAAAGTCCATTTTTCTCGGTAACTATAAGAGATAGAGCGAAAACAAAGAAAATCTGTGATCACTTCCATTTTCCACAGAAAACCCGATTTTTGGGTGAAAATATAAAAGTCTATTTTTCTCGGTAACTATAAGAGATAGAGCGAAAACAAAGAAAATCTGTGATCACTTCCATTTTCCACAGAAAACCCGATTTTTGGGTGAAAATATAAAAGTGTATTTTTCTCGGTAACTATAAGAGATAGAGCGAAAACAAAGAAAATCTGTGATCACTTCCATTTTCCACAGAAAACCCGATTTTTGAGTGAAAACATAAAAGTCAATTTTTCTCGGTAACTATAAGAGATAGAGCGAAAACAAAAAAAAATCTGTGATCACTTCCATTTTCCACAGAAAACCCGATTTCTGAGTCAAAACATAAAAGTCCATTTTTCTCGGTAACTATAAGAGATAGAGCGAAAACAAAGAAAATCTGTGATCACTTCCATTTCCCATAGAAAACCAGATTTTTGAGTGAAAATATAAAAGTCTATTTTTCTCGGTAACTATAAGAGATAGAGTGAAAACAAAGAAAATCTGTGATCACTTCCATTTTTCACAGAAAACCCGATTTTTGAGTGAAAACATAAAAGTCCATTTTTCTCTGAAACTGTAAGAGATAGTGCAAAAACAAAGAAAATCTGTGATCACTTCCATTTTCCAAAGATAATTCGATTTTTGAGTCAAAACATAACAGTCCATTTTTCTCTGAAACTGTAAGAAAATCTGTATTCACTTCCATTTCTCACAGAAAACCAGATTTTTGTGTGAAAACATAAAAGTCCATTTTTCTCGGTAACTATAAGAGATAGAACGAAAACAAAGAAAATCTGTGATCACTTCCATTTTCCGCAGAAACCCGAGTTTTGTGTGAAAGCATAAAAGTCCATTTTTCTCGGTAACTATAAGAGATAGAGCGAAAACAAAGAAAATCTGTGATCACTTATATTTCCCATAGAAAACCCGATTTTTTTGTGAAAACATAAAAGTCCATTTTTCTCGGTAACTATAAGATATAGAGCGAAAACAAAGAAAATCTGTGATTACTTCCATTTCTCACAGAAAACCCAATTTTTGAGTCAAAACATAAAAGTCCATTTTTCTCGGTAACTATAAGTGATAGAGCGAAAACAAAGAAAATCTGTGATTACTTCCATTTCTCACAGAAAACCCGATTTTTGAGTCAAAACATAAAAGTCCATTTTTCTCGGTAACTATAAGAGATAGAGCGAAAACAAAGAAAATCTGTGATCACTTGGATTTTCCACAGAAAACCCGATTTTTGAGTCAAAACATAAAAGTCCATTTTTCTCGATAACTATAAGAGATAGAGCGAAAACAAAGAAAATCTGTGATCACTTCCATTTCTCACAGAAAACCCGATTTTTGAGTCAAAACATAAAAGACCAT
This sequence comes from Lucilia sericata, assembly GCF_015586225.1. Classification (NCBI taxonomy): domain Eukaryota; kingdom Metazoa; phylum Arthropoda; class Insecta; order Diptera; family Calliphoridae; genus Lucilia; species Lucilia sericata. The sequence continues at coordinate 49,217 of NW_023994340.1, read as the reverse complement.
TTTTCTCGATAACTATAAGAGATAGAGCGAAAACAAAGAAAATCTGTGATCACTTGGATTTTCCACAGAAAACCCGATTTTTGAGTCAAAACCTGGTTTTTGTGTGAAAACTTAAAAGTCCATTTTTCTCGGTAACTATAAGATATAGAGCGAAAACAAAGAAAAAACTGTGATCACTTCCATTTCTCACAGAAAACCCGATTTTTTAGTCAAAACATAAAAGTCCATTTTTCTCGGTAACTATAAGAGATAGAGCGAAAACAAAGAAAATCTGTGATCACTTCCATTTTCCACAGAAAACCAGATTTTTGAGTGGAAACATAAAAGTCCATTTTTCTCGGTAACTATAAGAGATAGAGCGAAAACAAAGAAAATCTGTGATCACTTGGATTTTCCACAGAAAACCCGATTTTTGAGTCAAAACCTGGTTTTTGTGTGAAAACTTAAAAGTCCATTTTTCTCGGTAACTGTAAGATATAGAGCGAAAACAAAGAAAAAACTGTGATCACTTCCATTTCTCACAGAAAACCCGATTTTTTAGTCAAAACATAAAAGTCCATTTTTCTCGGTAACTATAAGAGATAGAAGGAAAACAAAGAAAATCTGTGATCACTTCCATTTTCCACAGAAAACCAGATTTTTCAGTGGAAACATAAAAGTCCATTTTTCTCGGTAACTATAAGAGATAGAGCGAAAACAAAGAAAATCTGTGATCACTTGGATTTTCCACAGAAAACCCGATTTTTGAGTCAAAACATAAAAGTCCATTTTTCTCGGTAACTATAAGAGATAGAGCGAAAACAAAGAAAATCTGCGATCACTTGGATTTTCCACAGAAAACCCTATTTTTGAGTCAAAACATAAAAGTCCATTTTTCTCGGTAACTATAAGATATAGAGCGAAAACAAAGAAAATCTGTGATCACTTCCATTTTCCACAGAAAACCCGATTTTTGAGTGAAAACATAAAAGTCCATTTTTCTCGGTAACTATAAGAGATAGAACGAAAACAAAGAAAATCTTCTATCACTTCCATTTTCCACAGAAAACTAGATTTTTGAGTCAAAACATAAAAGTCCATTTTTCTCGGTAACTATAAGATATAGAGCGAAAACAAAGAAAATCTGTGATCACTTCCATTTTCCACAGAAAACCCGATTTTTGAGTGAAAACATAAAAGTCCATTTTTCTCGGTAACTATAAGAGATAGAGCGAAAACAAAGAAAATCTGTGATCACTTCCATTTTCCACAGAAAACCCGATTTTTGTGTGAAAGCATAAAAGTCCATTTTTCTCGGTAACTATAAGAGATAGAGCGAAAACAAAGAAAATCTGTGATCACTTATATTTCCCATAGAAAACCCGATTTTTTTGTGAAAACATAAAAGTCCATTTTTCTCGGTAACTATAAAATATAGAGCGAAAACAAAGAAAATCTGTATTCACTTCCATTTCTCACAGAAAACCCGATTTTTGAGTCAAAACATAAAAGTCCATTTTTCTCGGTAACTATAAGTGATAGAGCGAAAACAAAGAAAATCTGTGATCACTTCCATTTCTCACAGAAAACCCGATTTTTGAGTCAAAACATAAAAGTCCATTTTTCTCGGTAACTATAAGAGATAGAGCGAAAACAAAGAAAATCTGTGATCACTTCCATTTTCCACAGAAAACCCGATTTCTGAGTCAAAACATAAAAGTCCATTTTTCTCGATAACTATAAGAGATAGAGCGAAAACAAAGAAAGTCTGTGATCACTTCCATTTTCCACAGAAAACCCGATTTTTGAGTCAAAACCTGGTTTTTGTGTGAAAACTTAAAAGTCCATTTTTCTCGGTAACTATAAGATATAGAGCGAAAACAAAGAAAAAACTGTGATCACTTCCATTTCTCACAGAAAACCCGATTTTTTAGTCAAAACATAAAAGTCCATTTTTCTCGGTAACTATAAGAGATAGAGCGAAAACAAAGAAAATCTGTGATCACTTGGATTTTCCACAGAAAACCCGATTTTGAGTCAAAACATAAAAGTCCATTTTTCTCGGTAACTATAAGATATAGAGCGAAAACAAAGAAAATCTGTGATCACTTCCATTTTCCATAGAAAACCCGATTTTTGAGTGAAAACATAAAAGTCCATTTTCTCGGTAACTATAAGAGATAGAACGAAAACAAAGAAAATCTGCTATCACTTCCATTTTCCACAGAAAACCCGATTTTTGAGTCAAAACATAAAAGTCCATTTTTCTCGGTAACTATAAGAGATAGAGCGAAAACAAAGAAAATCTGTGATCACTTGGATTTTCCACAGAAAACCCGATTTTTGAGTCAAAACATAAAAGTCCATTTTTCTCGATAACTATAAGAGATAAAGCGAAAACAAAGAAAATCTGTGATCACTTCCATTTCTCACAGAAAACCCGATTTTTGAGTCAAAACATAAAAGTCCATTTTTCTCGGTAACTATAAGAGATAGAGCGAAAACAAAGAAAATCTGTGATCACTTCCATTTTCCACAGAAAACCCGATTTCTGAGTCAAAACATAAAAGTCCATTTTTCTCGATAACTATAAGAGATAGAGCGAAAACAAAGAAAGTCTGTGATCACTTCCATTTTCCACAGAAAACCCGATTTTTGAGTCAAAACCTGGTTTTTGTGTGAAAACTTAAAAGTCCATTTTTCTCGGTAACTATAAGATATAGAGCGAAAACAAAGAAAAAACTGTGATCACTTCCATTTCTCACAGAAAACCCGATTTTTTAGTCAAAACATAAAAGTCCATTTTTCTCGGTAACTATAAGAGATAGAGCGAAAACAAAGAAAATCTGTGATCACTTGGATTTTCCACAGAAAACCCGATTTTTGAGTCAAAACATAAAAGTCCATTTTTCTCGGTAACTATAAGATATAGAGCGAAAACAAAGAAAATCTGTGATCACTTCCATTTTCCATAGAAAACCCGATTTTTGAGTGAAAACTTAAAAGTCCATTTTTCTCGGTAACTATAAGAGATAGAACGAAAACAAAGAAAATCTGCTATCACTTCCATTTTCCACAGAAAACCCGATTTTTGAGTCAAAACATAAAAGTCCATTTTTCTCGGTAACTATAAGAGATAGAGCGAAAACAAAGAAAATCTGTGATCACTTGGATTTTCCACAGAAAACCCGATTTTTGAGTCAAAACATAAAAGTCCATTTTTCTCGGTAACTATAAGATATAGAGCGAAAACAAAGAAAAAACTGTGATCACTTCCATTTCTCACAGAAAACCCGATTTTTTAGTCAAAACATAAAAATCCATTTTTCTCGGTAACTATAAGAGATAGAGCGAAAACAAAGAAAATCTGTGATCACTTGGATTTTCCACAGAAAACCCGATTTTTGAGTCAAAACATAAAAGTCCATTTTTCTCGGTAACTATAAGATATAGAGCGAAAACAAAGAAAATCTGTGATCACTTCCATTTTCCACAGAAAACCCGATTTTGAGTGAAAACATAAAAGTCCATTTTTCTCGGTAACTATAAGAGATAGAGGGGAAACAAAGAAAATCTGTGATCACTTCCATTTTTCACAGAAAACCAGATTTTTGTGTGAAAACATGAAAGTCCATTTTTCTCGGTAACTATAAGAGATAAAACGAAAACAAAGAAAATCTGTGATCACTTCCATTTTCCACAGAAAACCCGATTTTTGAGTGAAAACATGAAAGTCCATTTTTCTCGGTAACTATAAGAGATAGAGCGAAAACAAAGAAAATCTGTGATCACTTCCATTTTCCACAGAAAACCCGATTATTGAGTCAAAACATAAAAGTCCATTTTTCTCGGTAACTATAAGAGATAGAGCGAAAACAAAGAAAATCTGTGATCACTTCCATTTTCCACAGAAAACCCGATTTTTGGGTGAAAATATAAAAGTCTATTTTTCTCGGTAACTATAAGAGATAGAGCGAAAACAAAGAAAATCTGTGATCACTTCCATTTTCCACAGAAAACCCGATTTTTGGGTGAAAATATAAAAGTGTATTTTTCTCGGTAACTATAAGAGATAGAGCGAAAACAAAGAAAATCTGTGATCACTTCCATTTTCCACAGAAAACCCGATTTTTGAGTGAAAACATAAAAGTCAATTTTTCTCGGTAACTATAAGAGATAGAGCGAAAACAAAAAAAATCTGTGATCACTTCCATTTTCCACAGAAAACCCGATTTCTGAGTCAAAACATTAAAGTCCATTTTTCTCGGTAACTATAAGAGATAGAGCGAAAACAAAGAAAATCTGTGATCACTTCCATTTCCCATAGAAAACCAGATTTTTGAGTGAAAATATAAAAGTCTATTTTTCTCGGTAACTATAAGAGATAGAGTGAAAACAAAGAAAATCTGTGATCACTTCCATTTTTCACAGAAAACCCGATTTTTGAGTGAAAACATAAAAGTCCATTTTTCGCTGAAACTGTAAGAGATAGTGCAAAAACAAAGAAAATCTGTGATCACTTCCATTTTCCAAAGATAACCCGATTTTTGAGTCAAAACATAACAGTCCATTTTTCTCTGAAACTGTAAGAAAATCTGTATTCACTTCCATTTCTCACAGAAAACCAGATTTTTGTGTGAAAACATAAAAGTCCATTTTTCTCGGTAACTATAAGAGATAGAACGAAAACAAAGAAAATCTGTGATCACTTCCATTTTCCGCAGAAACCCGAGTTTTGTGTGAAAGCATAAAAGTCCATTTTTCTCGGTAACTATAAGAGATAGAGCGAAAACAAAGAAAATCTGTGATCACTTATATTTCCCATAGAAAACCCGATTTTTTTGTGAAAACATAAAAGTCCATTTTTCTCGGTAACTATAAGATATAGAGCGAAAACAAAGAAAATCTGTGATTACTTCCATTTCTCACAGAAAACCCAATTTTTGAGTCAAAACATAAAAGTCCATTTTTCTCGGTAACTATAAGTGATAGAGCGAAAACAAAGAAAATCTGTGATTACTTCCATTTCTCACAGAAAACCCGATTTTTGAGTCAAAACATAAAAGTCCATTTTTCTCGGTAACTATAAGAGATAGAGCGAAAACAAAGAAAATCTGTGATCACTTGGATTTTCCACAGAAAACCCGATTTTTGAGTCAAAACATAAAAGTCCATTTTTCTCGATAACTATAAGAGATAGAGCGAAAACAAAGAAAATCTGTGATCACTTCCATTTCTCACAGAAAACCCGATTTTTGAGTCAAAACATAAAAGACCATTTTTCTCGATAACTATAAGAGATAGAGCGAAAACAAAGAAAATCTGTGATCACTTGGATTTTCCACAGAAAACCCGATTTTTGAGTCAAAACCTGGTTTTTGTGTGAAAACTTAAAAGTCCATTTTTCTCGGTAACTATAAGATATATAGCGAAAACAAAGAAAAAACTGTGATCACTTCCATTTCTCACAGAAAACCCGATTTTTTAGTCAAAACATAAAAGTCCATTTTTCTCGGTAACTATAAGAGAGCGAAAACAAAAAAAATCTGTGATCACTTCCATTTTCCACAGAAAACCAGATTTTTGAGTGGAAACATAAAAGTCCATTTTCTCGGTAACTATAAGAGATAGAGCGAAAACAAAGAAAATCTGTGATCACTTGGATTTTCCACAGAAAACCCGATTTTTGAGTCAAAACATAAAAGTCCATTTTTCTCGGTAACTATAAGAGATAGAGCAAAAACAAAGAAAATCTGTGATCACTTGGATTTTCCACAGAAAACCCGATTTTTGAGTCAAAACATAAAAGTCCATTTTTCTCGGTAACTATAAGAGATAGAGCAAAAACAAAGAAAATCTGTGATCACTTCCATTTTCCACAGAAAACCCGATTTTTGAGTCAAAACATAAAAGTCCATTTTTCTCGGTAACTATAAGATATAGAGCGAAAACATAGAAAATCTGTGATCACTTCCATTTCCCATAGAAAACCAGATTTTGTGTAAAAGTCCATTTTTCTCGGTAACTATAAGAGATAGAGCGAAAACAAAGAAAATCTGTGATCACTTCCATTTTCCACAGAAAACCCGATTTTTGTGTGAAAGCATAAAAGTCCATTTTTCTCGGTAACTATAAGAGATAGAGCGAAAACAAAGAAAATCTGTGATCGCTTCCATTTTCCACAGAAAACCCGATTTTTGAGTGAAAACATAAAAGTCCATTTTTCTCGGTAACTATAAGAGATAGAGCGAAAACAAAGAAAACCTGTGACCACTTCCATTTTTCACAGAAAACCCGATTTTTGAGTGAAAATATAAAAGTTAATTTTTCTCGGTAACTATAAGAGATAGAGCAAAAACAAAGAAAATCTGTGATCACTTCCACTTTTCACAGAAAACCCGATTTTTGAGTCAAAACATAAAAGTCCATTTTTCTCGGTAACTATAAGAGATAGAGCGAAAACAAAGAAAATCTGTGATCACTTCCATTTCCCACCGAAAGCTGATTTTTGAGTGTAACCTAAAAGTCCATTTTTCTCGGTAACTATAAGAGATAGAGCGAAAACAAAGAAAATCTGTGATCACTTCCATTTTTCACAGAAAACCCGATTTTTGTGTGAAAACATAAAAGTCCATTTTTCTCTGAAAACAAAGAAAATCTGTGATCACTTCCATTACAGAAAACCATTTTTTTATCTATTATATATAAAATGAATGTATGTTTATATGTTTGTATGTTTTTATATTTGAAGTTTATAGACTATTAAACCGCTCTAATGTAACATTTAGAGTCCTCAAATTTTGTAGCAGCCACTTTAGTGTCAAAATGATTATTTAGGACAAAAAGTAGGCGGACTAACAGCAGTGGGCTTGGCACCTCCCATATGAATTAAATACAAGATTTCGTACATCTGGTAAACTATTAGATTATTAAAATTTTTGTTAATTTGTTAAATTAAACTTGCAATAATTTGCGTGGCATCTCTCATATGTAACATATGTGGAAAGCTATTGTAGTTGAAATCTACAAAATCGTTAAGTGATTTTTTATTTACATATATTGCTTTTAAGGTAGCAAAGCACACTGGGTATGGCTAGTGTATCAATAAAAATATGGTTTTCTGTGGGAATGGAAGATATACTGATTTAATATTTTCTTAATAGGGGCGTGGCTCCTCGCCCACTTCAAATTTCAAAATAAAAAGTAGCCTATAACCTCTTCCATACAGGAATACACAATTTCAAGAAAATCGGTTCAGCCGTTTAGTAGGCTATAAACTTCAAATATACAAACATACAAACACACATTCATTTATATATATATATATATATATATATATATATATATGAACAATATTGTCTAAGAATTTTGAAAGGACGTAGAATTTATATATTAATAGTTATACATTTCCATTATTTTACTTTTAATGTTACGATTTGTTACAAATCGAATGACAATACCAATATGACCCCATCCTTTTAAAAACAAAATATGCATTTACAAATTGTTACACAAATCTTTGCTTTGTAACTTTATTGATAAACGATCCTAAAAAAGAAATTCAAAACTAAGGGTATTCATATTACAAGAAAAATATCTTTGTATTAAATACTCCCAATAAAGAAACATGCATATGTCGAAGTGCTTTACGCGACACCTTCCATGAAGGCGTTATTTCATTGTGTTACCTTTAAAACCACTGGGTGAGCTGTTAAACGACTTAACACGAAGATGGCTACATTAGAGCAAAAACCAGTAGGAATCCGTTGTTACGGATAGCTCTAAATTGGGGGACAAAGTGTTGCTGGGGTTCTATATTGAAGACCCAGAAATAGAAATATACCACCGTTTACCAAATCATAACACAAGCTTCCAGGCAGAAGTCCGAGCAATAACGGAATGTGTAAATTGGATTAGAATAAATATGGCGCCCACAGCGCTTAATATACTTACCGACAGCCAGAAGGCAATTAGGGCGATATCAGGCGATAGAACTAAATCTAAGACCGTATTGGATTGTAAGAAAGCTTTAACTTTAACTCTCCCAGAGGTAAGGTTCACATCATATGGGTACCAGCCCACTCGGTAGTAGTCGGTAATGAAAGGGCGAATGTAATAGCTTTAAAGGGAAGTGAGCTCGAGGCAGTTAACCTGACAAACGCAAAACCATTCGACGCAACAACAGCTGAACTAAAAATATGGGTGAGAGAATCCCATAAGCTCTCTTGGAATAATGAAACAGTGGGTAGAACCACGAAGATCCTATGGGGTGACCCTGATGAGAGCAAGATGAAAATCTCTTCAAAATGAACAAGTCTGAAGTTAGTACGATGGTACGTATTCTGAGTAGACACACAGGATTAAGAGCACATCTATGCAAAATTGGACGTGCGGATTCAGACGAATGTAGAGCATGTGGAGAGGACAGTGAAACTCTGGAGCACTTTCTTTGCCACTGCCAGTCATTCGTCGAAGTTAGATCCAAGTATCTTGGAAGTGATGTTATTCCGGAAATAACATTCCTGACGAACACTGATTGGAAGATTCTTAGGAATTACGTTCAGGAAACTGAGTTTATGAACACTGACAAATAATTCAGTCAGTTCCCTTTTTTTTCATGATAAAGAGCACACAACAGGCCCGATAGCGGCCTAGGTGTATTTCTTCGGATTTGATATAGTATTCATCCTCCTATCAACCTATCTATCTATCTATCTATCTATCTATCTATCTATCTATCTATCTATCTATCTATCTATCTATCTATCTATCTATCTATCTATCTATCTATCTATCTATCTATCTATCTATCTATCTATCTATCTATCTATCTATCTATCTATCTATCTATCTATCTATCTATCTATCTATCTATCTATCTATCTATCTATCTATCTATCTATCTATCTATCTATCTATCTATCTATCTATCTATCTATCTATCTATCTATCTATCTATCTATCTATCTATCTATCTATCTATCTATCTATCTATCTATCTATCTATCTATCTATCTATCTATCTATCTATCTATCTATCTATCTATCTATCTATCTATCTATCTATCTATCTATCTATCTATCTATCTATCTATCTATCTATCTATCTATCTATCTATCTTCTATCTATCTATCTATCTATCTATCTATCTATCTATCTATCTATCTATCTATCTATCTATCTATCTATCTATCTATCTATCTATCTATCTATCTATCTATCTATCTATCTATCTATCTATCTATCTATCTATCTATCTATCTATCTATCTATCTATCTATCTATCTATCTATCTATCTATCTATCTATCTATCTATCTATCTATCTATCTATCTATCTATCTATCTATCTATCTATCTATCTATCTATCTATCTATCTATCTATCTATCTATCTATCTATCTATCTATCTATCTATCTATCTATCTATCTACATCTATCTATCTATCTATCTATCTATCTATCTATCTATCTATCTATCTCTCTATCTATCTATCTATCTATCTATCTATCTATCTATCTATCTATCTATCTATCTATCTATCTATCTATCTATCTATCTATCTATCTATCTATCTATCTATCTATCTATCTATCTATCAATCCATCTATCCCGGCATCGGAACTTCTAGATCGAACGATAAGTGTTTTTGAAAACATTTCTGATCATGACTGCGATTAACTAATTACTTAAGACACTATCACTGTTCAAAGGTTTTCTTGGAAGATCACACATCGCTTTACTCATTCGACTATCAGTATCTTCTGATGATGGTCTTCACTCATTCATCTGTGGTGGTTTACGGTAGTAATTCGCGATAGTTTCTGAGTTTCTTTCTTATTTAACATCTATCCACAATAACATTTTTAAGTTTCTTTATTTACAATCCAAAGTAAACAAATTTTCTCCTAAACAGTGACTATCCCTAATTGACCTGTTGTTTTAGCTGATCATTAAACACACATGCTTACAGCAAAAAAAATATATACTATATAAACTAACAATTGCTAACAAATTCTTGTTTAAATAACTGATTGTTATCCACTTTGTCAAATGTAATGTTTTGAATAGTTTTTTTCCTTCAACTTCAGTCACTACGCTCCACAGACGTTTGGCATTAGCTAGCGAACAATTGTTGCAAAAGTAAAATCGTTTGAATATTTGTGATGCCATATGTACAAATTATGTCATTATAGTTGCCATTTAAGGTTAACTGATTGATGATGGTGAAGTGGAATGGAATGGTATGGTTACAAATACTGATAGAGCTTACCAAGGAATAGATGAAATATATACAAGTAGTATTTTTTCTAGTTTTAAAGAAAAAGCTAAATAAGTCAGAAGTAAAGAGTAAATAAACAAATTCATGCAACATCGTTTGCATGCCAGAATTTAAATAAACTTTGAAAATGGTAAACAGATCAAATAACTGACTTTAGGATAGAAAAAATAACAAATAACTGGTGGCAAGGAATTGTTGCAAATTAAATTGTGGCTATTAAATGGAAACTAAGCATAAGCAGAGACAACACTTGCATTTTAGTAATATTAACAAGTGCTGCTGGACAATATTTAAATAACTTTTTAAATCATATCAAGTGTTTAAAAGGATTTATAGAGTTGAATAAAAATAATTTCATTTTATATTGTTAAAATTGTGGCAAATGTTGAAACACATTTAATACTACCACATATACTGCACATACCACCATTTGCGTTTAATTATTTTAAATCATTTCTGCTTATTAAGCCTGATGCCAAATAACAAACGTTTGACATTTACAGACATAAAATCCTTGTCCATAACTAAACTAAAGCTCATACTCATAAATCCTTTTCAGTTCATTCTTTGGATTTCAACAACATGCCATTTGCAAACAACTTCATTTGTCTTCGTCTTCTTCGATTGCTTCGCTCAATGGTCCCGACCATTCATAAAGAAACTTGTTGTCATTAACTGTCCACCAAATAAATAAACAAAATGCTAAATAAAACAGCAGCGTAAAAACTATATAAAATGAAAAAACAAAAACAGAGTCAACCAAAAAAAAAAAATAAAATTAAAAGAAAAACATTTTGGTTTATTGTCCTATAAACATTTAAATTTAACTGCCTTGTAGTATAATAAATACACTCTGGGGAATTTGAATCGCTTTGCCGTAACTGATCCATTTTATAAAGCTTTAGCAAATTGTTGCACATGGACTGGAATATATTCCGCCTTATTGTAAATAAAAATAGTATAAATAGAGTTGCCAAACGTTGTCAAAGTTGGGAAAGTTCGTGAATTGAAATTGGTTGTCATTGCGATTCCTGAAACTAGCCGAATACTTTACACAAGTAATCGAGTACCAAATCATTTAGCCTCTCGCTTGAAGAAAATAAGACGAACTAATTACCGAAAGTAAGTCCACCACCCATTTTTCCTCAGAAATTTACCACTGTGATGAAAAATTTCGCAAAGGTATCAGCATAATAGATTCTGATTCGCTCACAAAAACCAAGTAGAGTTATGCTTATCAAATACAGTCAAACCCGTTTATTACGAACTCTGACATCATAATTTCTCCATAACATAGGTTGGTCTAAAGTTTGAAAATTGTTAAAGTCGAGAAATGGACATTTAGATAAAATAACTGATTATATAAACAGCGGTGCCTTATCGCTGTTATATTGTCTCCAATATGACCACTGGAGTTCGTTATAAACGCAAAAATTTATTTATATTTCCTTAACATTTTCACCAAATAACTGTAACCAACAACTACCGATTCAAACCAGTCGTCATTAAAATATAATACCCCTCACAGCTCTTCTGACCATTGCTACCCAATTACTTAACTTCCGAGATGCAAAACATTACTTCCCTTTATAACCACGCAGATGGGATGGCATCTGTTGATTCGGCAACAGCACCTAGAGAAGTAATTGTTAGACTAAAATAAGAATCCATCAAATAAGCGGAGGACTTGTTTTTACTTACAGAGAAATCTGGTATGAACAGTGTACACCCATACAAGGAGGGACAATTTTATGTTATCACTTGTATAAGATACCTTACATTCATCACCATTCAACTCATCCGACACAATCACTCTTGGTATACGGATGAGTGCTACACGCTTACCTCTATATCCATCCTGTTTCATATACACCAACTTATTTTCAACGCTTAGTCCCACAGTCAATTCTCTGTTGTCTCGACAAATGCACCGAACTTATCCTTAATTATAGACTTTACCGTGTATAAGTCCATTAACCAACATGCTCTTCCGTAGAATTTAGTTTGAAACCACAGTCACCATATGCACCCCGAAGGGACCTCTCCAATAACAGGGACAAGATAAAGTACGAAACTCTGGTACATGATTATATGACTCTCTGGTTCAACCTCAGGTCAAATTATTCCAAATCATTCAATTGACTCCATCAGTTAATAACCCCGGCAGACTAGAGGTATTGGTAATACATCTTTTCCTCCAGATTGCAATAAGTTGGGGAAGATCATCAAGGCAACATTCCTTGACGACCTTATTTCACGGTGGTCTTTTTCATCTATAGGTTGAGTTTCTTTGACGACTAATCACCGCCCGTTGGGTTTCTTACACGCAGGCACATTACTCAAGTATTCGAGCAATCTAATATCTTGCCATAGTAGCCCCGCTGTTAAATAGGAGGCATCATGAGTCAAGCCCAATACATACCCCGACAAGGAAAAGGTAATCACTGGTTTAGAACCAATAGAAGGGATGGACCCCTCATCAAATGATCATTTCCCTAGATCATTCTCATCATCTAAAGACTAATCCCAGTACATTCCTTAACCTCTTGAAGTCGCACAACCACACTACTGAAATAGCTCTGTTGTTTAGAGACTTAGAGACGTAATTGGTGATCGGAAGCACGGATATATTTTTAATTGAAACTAGAGCGGTAACAGAAACGTATCCCTTAAACAACTGACCAGCCAGGTCAAAGTCCTTCGGGCAACTGTCAAACCATTCCAAGGAAAGACCGGGGATACATTTGATGAACACCAGTTTATAGTCCCAATAAGAGGTATTAGTAGCACCTCTTTTCCCCAGGCTTGCAATAACACCATAATAAGAATTGTCCTCCTTATAGAGCAATGAGGATCGCACTTTTTTACTAGCATTAATTTTTGGTTGAAATTTACACCTTTTGAGGTTAAAATTTACGGCTTCGAAACAACCGCGAGAAATATTCGAAAACTACAGAGAGGAAAAAATATACACGCCTGATACCAAATTAACACAAAATTTTTCAAAAACATCCATTGTCTAGTATATACATACATACAACAACAACATGTAATGTAGACCACGCAACTTTGTCAACAATTCGTTGCCGCAATCTAAAATTTATGCACATCCGTTGTCTAAATGTTAACAAACGTGGTAAGCTCACTATTGGCAATGCATTTTGAGCTTAACACGTTTGCACAACTATGTACAAAGTATTGCATTTCTCTCAATCATTTCATCTCGAACTTGACAAGATCTAACTATGTTCATAATTATATTCACTCTATGTGCCAACTTAGACGATATATATGTATGAAAGGTTCCCAATATGCATACTTACATGTCTCTGTATGTTTGAACTGCTACATCGCCGCTATACAAGAGCGAAAGCTAAGATACCTTGATAGAATCCTGTTTTATGATGACAACTTTCTCAGGAGTGTGTCACTAACGAATGTTAGACATTGTGGTATCATACAAAAATGAGTGCTTCCGTAATAGCCTAACCCTTTACTCAACAATCAAGTGCTATTCTTTTTACTGACATATTTTAACTTTCATTGTATCTATATATATAAAATGAATGTGTGTTTGTTTGTATGTTTATATGTCTGTATGTTTGTATGTTTGAACGTTATAGACTACTAAACGGCTGAACCGATTTTATTCAAATTTTCACAGCGAATTCCTGTATGTCTGGAATAGGTAATAGGCTACGTTTTATTTTGAAATTACATGTGGGCGAGGAGCCACGCCCATATTAAGAAAATATTAAATACGTATATTTTAGATAATATATCAGTTGGAGTCCTCAAATTTTGTCAGAGCAACTTTAGTGTCAATATAATTATTTAGGACAAAAAGTAGGCGGACTAGCATTAGGCGGCGTGGTACCTCCCATATAAATTAAATACAAAAATACGTTTATTTTGGAAACTATTACAGTTAGAATCTTAAAATTTTGTACGAATACCTTTAACATCCATCTAAATCATTTGGGTAATAAATTGGCGGACTACCCATGAGAGGAGCGGCACCTCCCATATTAATTAAAGACAAAAATTCGTTTATCTCGAAAACTAATGGAACTAAATTCTTCAAAATTTGCACGAAGAACTTAAATATTCATCTGAACATTTTGGAGAAAAAAAAGCGGACTTTCATCTGGGGGTCTTGAAGCGCCCATATGAATCAAATAGAAAAATTCGTATATCTGAGAAACTATTAGAGCTAGAATCTTCAAATTTTACATGAAGAACTTTGAAATTCATGTGAACATTTAGAGCATAACGGGCGGACTTTCAATGGGGAACTTGGCACCTCCCATATGCATTAAATATAAAATTTCGATTATCTGGGAAACTAATAGAACTTGATTTATAAAATTTTGCACAATTAGTTTAGTATTCATCTGAACATTTTGGACTTTTATGTGGGGAGCTTCAAGCTCAAATAGAAAAATTCGTATATCTGAGAAACTATTAGAGCTTGAATCTTCAAATTTTACATGAAGAACTTTGAAATTCATCTGAACATTTAGAGCATAACGGGCAGACTTTCAATGGGTCGGCTTGGCACAACATATATGAATTAAATACAAAATTTCGTGCATCTTGGATACTCTTATATTATTAAATTTTTCAATAGATAGATAGTAATACAATAGGATTTAACCAAATTTGTTGGAAGTACCAAGAGATTCTCAAAAATTGCAGGCTTTCATTATCTCACAATATTTCAGTTAACCTTTGAAGAGCGTCCCATATAACCTAACTTCTACTTAGAAAGTGTTACTAAGATTTTTTTGGCAACCCTATAATCAAATAAATGTTGCACACCAAAAATTATGGCTACCAGCTTCAAATGTTTCTTATTCAATAAAATATTCACCAAGTGCCACTGTCTTCAAAAAAATAAAAACCTCTTACAAGTTTGGTATGAAAAATGTTTAGTTTATCTACAAGAAAAAATATATAAAACTCTACTGGTTTGATATGCTTAAATTTGTAGTTCGCTTATTTTAGTTTTTATTTTGAATTTCAAATAAATTTCGTTTCTTTTTTTTCTCATTTTATTTTATAACCTGCTGCTGATGTTGCCACTCGAACATTGAATACATATCTGTTTAGTTTGTCTGTTTACATCATTGTACGGTTGTTTGTTGGTTGCAATTTCAGTTGCTGACTGCAACCATGTTTTCGTCAGTTACACTTAATGGTTAAGTAGAAATGTTGCATGCTCATGATTTTCGACACATTTAAGCCATGTCTAATTTAGACTTAAATTATTTTAATGACAGTTACCCATATGTGACATCCCGAAACAATGAATGTGATAACAACTGCAACTACTTACTACAAAAGCGGCTGCAGCGGCAACAACAACAACAGAAACAAAACTATCAACACTATAACTAACATTATTGAATTATGATTGTAAATATTTATATGAATTTTTATTATAAATATAGACAGTATGACAAATATTATGTAATACAATTTAGAAATTTATTCTAAGAAGGAGCCAATATTCTATGGGAAAGAAAAGTCGTGGCGGATGTTAAGAAACATTTTTTTTTAAATTAATTTTTTATTAGAAATATCTCTCAAATTCTGTAGAGTTCGGTTCTTTATTGACCCGAGCACTCATAAAACGAAATTTTCCGAACCACACCCTAATTCTGTTGTTCATGACACATGTTGTGATTTACTTTACCTCAATCTGTTGACCACTTACCTATCAGTGGAGTATATATGGTTCTGAACATAATTTTAAAATTAATTTAATTAAATTATCCAGTTGATCCACATTTCCCAAATGCTGGACAAACAATTGGGTATACTCTCAAAGACCCAATCTCTAGATGTTTTAATTTTTCTGACATCTTTATATCCTTTAAACATTTGCTTAAATGACTTAAAGTAACCATAAATTTTCTACAGTTACCTAGATCACTCATTCAAATACATTAGCTTCTTTAACTTTGCTAACATTCAAAATTTCAATTTATTTGCAATAGTAACTATTACCACTTAAAAAGCATATGACTAGCACACCTTTTAGATATATAAAGATGTATACATATGATCGTAAATTCTTTGTTTTAAGTCATAAATAAAACTAAATGAAAAAAATCTTAAATCTGCCAAAAAAGTATTTCTGGGTTAAAATTGTAAAAAAGGTGAGATATTTAGCACAAATGCATGCGTGTCATGACATTTGCCACTAATGACTATTTATATTTTGAGTTTACGTTATTGTTGGATTATGTTGTAGCCCGAGTTCATTTCATGTTTTCAACTCTAAAGTCATATCCCAAATTGTCAGCATCTGCAGCAGCAGCACTACAAATGAAGTCATTAGCAAGTGAGTTTTTGGATGGCCAAATATTCATGTACAGAGATATAAATAGAGTCATATCTACACACAGACAGGCGGACATATGGAGAAGTAGACTTAAAAATAGACAAAT